>NC_135572.1:248662933-248965963 GCF_965152235.1 Eretmochelys imbricata | reverse complement strand
TTTATTAGATTGCAAGCTCTTTGGGAAAGAAACTATCTCCTATGATATGTATACAGTGCCTAGCCCAGTGGAGCGCCAATCTTGATCAAGACCTCTAGGTGCTGCTGGACTACAAACAATAAATAATAAAAATATTATCATGGTTGAGTAAATATTTATTGAGCTATTTAAGCTATTGTAGTAATAATATTAAACACTAATATTAACCAATTGTCACAACATTTCCATGAAATAGGCGAGTCAATATTCTTAGTCCTGTATCTCAAATGGGGAAATTGAGGCAGAGAAGTTAAAAGACTTGCTCAATGCCATAAGGGGGTTCAGTGACAGAAATAAGACTACAGCTGAAGTTCCTGGCTCCCAGTCCTGAGCTCAGTTCACTAAACCATGCTGCATTAGAGACCATTTCACCAGAGTATTCCTCTTTAAATGTGAAGCAGTTACTCTATAAAGTAATTCTCTATCAAATTGCCTGATGCTCTGCTTCTGGATCTCCGACCTTTCATTTCCTAATTAGGTTTGCCTGTCCAGCGGTCAGGTTACAGTGGTGTCTGGAGTTCTCTCTGTGGCTTACCACATCCCTCGTTAACACATTAGAGCTGGTTTTAGATTTCTCACACTTTAATTGTATTCAACGAAAGCTATTTATGTGAAATCCCAAAATGGATTTGTTTTTGCAGTGCTCCTCCTTTGTAGGATATTAACGTTTAATTACCAAAACAATCATATTGCTTTAGCACTGAAAGAGAGAAGAGCTAAGGGACCTAGTGAATACAAAATTAGATGCACAATCAACCTTTAATCTGGTCATAATGTTGTTACTTAAATATTATTATAACTCCTATCATAAGATTTGATCTGATAGAATTTGAAATGTTTATACCCAGGGCGTCTGGGATAATTTGTTTTTGTGAGCGTGCTAAAGTCAAAATGTCTGAACTAACGAGATGACTACTCCCAACAAGCTTTATTTGGGACCTTTCTGTGCTTAAGTGGCTGGTCTGCAATGTAATTCCTACAGAATGGGAACTGAGATGGTATCCAAGTTTAATTTAAACCAAGAAAAACAACTTTTCAAGCAATCTTTAATCAGCCATAAATGTTCTCATGGCTCCAAGGAGCATCTTTCAGTGGGAGCTGTTTTCAAAGCAACACTGGACTTTCTCCTCTGATTCTGGAAAGGGAGGGATGCATAACCAATAAACAGATGCAATATACACTCCAAAAGTTGCGGGACTTACTGAGGAAAAATAGAGTTTCAGTTCAGTTGCGCTTGTTTGGGGGTTTTATATCAATTCAGATTAAGTCAAAGATTGGATGGGGGCTTTAACTGACAGTAATATATGGAGGGCAGCAAAGGGAAGTGTGGTGAGTACACTAGCTTTTAAAGCCTTAAGAAAACTTCACTATTTGTTTCTGCTAGTATCACAATGCTGCACATGGTTTCTAGGCATGCACTCTGGAATATTCTCTGATTTTTGTCATTTGGTGTTTATTGTTAACAGCTGTTACCAGAGATGACATCTTGTGTTCCATAGAATCATAGAAATGTAGGACTGGCAGGAACCTTGATAGGTCATCTAGTCCAGGTTCCTGCACTACAGCAGGATTAATTATTATCTAGAACATCACTGACTAATGTTTGTCTAATCTGTTCTTTAAAACCTCCAATGACAGAGATCCCACAATATCCCTGTGTAATTTGTTCTACTGCTTAACTACCCTTACGGTTAAGAGGTTTTTCCTAATGTCTAACCTAAATCTCTCTTGATGAAATTTAAGACCATTACTTCTTGTCTTGTCCTCAGTGGTTAAAGAAAACAATCTATCACCCTCTTCTTTGTAACAACCTTTTATGTACTTGAAGACTGTTATCATGTTCCCCCTCAGTCTTCTCTTCCCCAGACTAAACAAACCCAATTTTTTCAATGTTTCCTTATAGGTCATTTTTTCTAGACCTTTAATCATTTTTGTTGCTCTCCTCTGGACTTTTTCCAATTTGTCAACATTTTTCTTGAAGTGTGGTGCTTGGAACTAGACATAGTACTCCAGTTGCGGCCTTATCAGTTCTGAGTGTAGTGGCAGAATAACTTCTTGTGTCTTGCTTCCAACACTTCTGCTAATACATCCCAGAATGATGTTTGCTTTTCTTGCAACAATGTTACATTGTTGAAAACTATTTAGTTTGTGATCCACTGTGACCCTCAGATCCCTTTCCACAGTACTCCTTCCTAGGGAGTCATTTCCCATTTTATATTTGTGCATTTGATTATTGCTTTGTAAGTGTAGTACTTTGCAATAGTCTTATGGAATTCCATCCTATTTACTTCAGACCATTTCTCCAGTTTGTCAAGATGATTTTGAACTTTAATCCTGTCCTCTAAAGTGCTTGCAACCCCTCCCAGCTTGGTATTGGCCACAAACTGTATAAGTGTACTCTGTCCCATTACCCCAATAATTTATTAAGATTTGGAATAGAACTGGGCCCAGGATAGATCCATATGGGACCCCACTTAATAGGCCCTTACACCTCAGTTGTGAGCCATTGATAACTACTCTCTGAGAATGGTTTTCCAGCCATTTGTGCACCCACCATATAGTAGGTTCGTCTAGGCTGTTGTCTAGGCAGTGGTATGATGTTTCATCATAGATTGTGAATCAATTTTTTAAAAACATTCTATTGCATGAAAAATTTCGATATTTTGACATTTTGTTCTTGATTTGAATGAAAAAACATAGTTTGGATAGCAGAACTTCCCGAGGGACAAGAATTCCAATTTTTGATCACCTCTGTTTATTTTTGTTTCACTCCAACAATGTGCTCAGCACTGGACAAATCACAAAAGTAAAGAACTGTCTGAATTAGATTGAAGTCCAAAGAAAAAACAAAAAAGAAAGAATACACTGGAAAATCCAAAGAAGGGATTTGAATTAGGATAGGTAGGTAGCTCAGTGAAGTGACTTCAGAGATATCCCCGAACTGGAATTATGAAACTGAACTCCTGCTCCTTATATTCTGGTGAGAGAAGATGGTATGAAAATGCAGATTCTAATTTCTTGGTTAAGCATTATCTATGTAATGGACTACTTGGAACTCTGAATCCAAGCACCTCTGAACTTTAGAGTTATTTGAAATCCAAACATGAACCCAGGTCTCAATATTGCTGGTCAAACAAGTTTTGATATACACCTGAACTTCCAGATATTTATCCAAACCAAATTGAACATGCTGAGATTTGTGTATCCCTTGATTCAACTAAATAAGAGGTCTCAGTGATAAGACGTTGTTAGAGAGCTTATTCCTTCACTCTCCCACTTCCCTGGTCCTTCTCGCATGAACAGAGAGCAACAATACCCGAAGTCCAAAGGTGCAAACAATTAGATGTTTATTGGGATGAACTTCCAGCAAGCTTAAATACAAGTTCCTTTTTCCTTATTTTCGAATCCCAACTTACTTCCTGTTTGCCCCTAATTTATATAGTAATATTCTTAGCTATACCTTAACCAATCGTTCTACTGACATTTAACTAACCAATCCTAACATATTGTAACATGATTAGCTAACCAATTATATCCCACCACCTTAATTAGATTACACCCAGCAAAATTAATTATACAGCAGACAGAAACAATCACAGAACCAGACAGAGATTATACAGACAAACAATAGCAAAGTGGGAACTATAATGACAAAACAATACAGAAGTGAGGATTTCACATCCCAGCTATTGATAAGTGAGTTCTTGCCAGAGAGGATGCTATCAAACTAAGTTTCCTTTTACATTTTCTAGGCACTTCCCTTTCTCTGGAGGTGATAGGAATACAATCCTGTCCTGATAGTGCCTGACAGCCCAATAGCACCTTATTTCAATGTGACTAGTTTGGAATGTGAGGATGTGACCGGTCGCTTCCTAGCTTATGGCTGCCTCTGCTGCTTAGCCAAAGGCCTTAGCCTAAGAACAGGGCCTCAATCTGTCACAGTAAGAGAAGGCTCTTACACCAGCAGACAGTGATTTTGATTCTTTCTTTTATACCTCTAGAACTAGCCAAGTGATAAGAATACCCCTAAATTCTTAAAGGACAGGCCTTTGCAGACAGGCCTGAATATCTATATCCTAACAGACGTCACCATTATTAATGCCACGTGACAAATTGTCTGAGCTGAGTTTGCCTCCCACTCTGACTAGACTGCAGTGAAAAAAATAAAATCAAGCAGAATCTAGCTAGGCTGTTTGGTATTAAACTATACAAAGCAGACTGGATGAGTTATCAGAAGCATGCAAACTCCATTCAAATTCCCTTGTCCCATTGCCTTGTGAGGTAGGCTGCAGCTTTTGAGGCTGTTAGTGTGTTGATTTTTGTGGTGAGTTTTATGACTAGCCCCTCTTGGGACTTCTCAATACTTTTGTCACCACTACTTGTATTTTTTATTAATTATATTCTCTGAAGCGTTGAACTCTCCAGTAGTGTTGCTGGAGCAGATGTGAAGCTTTTGAGCTAGTCACCAAAAAAGAAACCCAAGCAAATCTATAATTTACTGTGTCCAAATGGCAATGGATGCAACTCTCATTCCTAAAACACATGCTCCCAATTGTGATGGTTTTTCATGTCATCTTATTACTTCCATCATTTATATACCGATGTCATGTTTGCCCATCCTCCTACATATATTTTGCTGCTGTTTTTAAAATTTCGCTTGTCTGGGTTAAGTTGGCCCTCTTCTTTCGAGGTCAGGAAATATACGCTATCTGTCTACTTTTTGTACTTGACTCACTGAGGCCAGTGAAACAAGACAAGTTAATTTAATTTTCCAGTTCTCTTGCAAAAAGCTGTTGTGATGCAGTTTCCAGTATTACTGGAATGTGTTTAAATCTCCAACATACCAGAACTGATTTCATTTTTTAATCACAAGCACATTTCTTTTCCAGTAAAGTTGCCTACAAAACAAAAATTTGGGACTAAAATTACTGGACCATGTCCCTTTACAGATAAATAATCTTGAAAACATGGAGGGATTACTGCCTCCCTAAAGAACTGAAGAAAAGATATGGCCCAACAAAGTAACCCTTCTATGAGCAGCCAGTAGAAACCATGTGGTCAGTGGTATGTGCTTTATGAGGATTAGATTCAGTTCAGACATTGAGATTGAGGGAATGGTCTTCCAATATATTTCAGAAACAAGATCCTTCATGAATGGTACAGTCCTATTAGTGTTCAGAATGAGCAGAAGTTCCTGAGAGTTGAGATAAGCCTCTCTTGTTTTAACCAGCAGCAAAAGCTGAATCAATAGCACTTCTGAATTAAGAAAATACGATTTCAGCTGAACAAGAAAGCAAGACAAAATGAAATAGACAACAAGTCAGAAACTGCCTGAGATTTCCAAAGCTGCTTAAGGGATTTGGACAGCCAGTTCCAATATATATGGGTGTAGGGGTCCCTACATTCCCTTCTTCCTAATGTGCTTTTCCCCATAATTCAGATCAGTGCTGCAGGTTTCCAATTGGCTTTCATGGCACTGCAGGATTAGGGAGGGGAGTCTGCTCACTGCATTCCCTTCCCCTTTGGCTCCTGCATTACAGAAGTCCCCTTCTGCTTTCTCATCTCCTCCCTCTACTTTGTTCCCCAGCTCAGACCTGTGCTGTAGCATTGCAGGAACTCCCTCACTTTTCTCTTATTAATTTGTGTGCTGAGCCCTAATTATAATTTACCAAAATGTTTTTCCATTTTCTATCCATCATGCTGTACATCTATAAAGGAGTGGGTGAGAAGACTTGTCAGTAAGTCACAGCTCTTCAATATTTTTGGAGCTACATTTTTAGGTGACTGATTCAGATGGACTTTCATTGTCAGAGAATAGAGATGTAGCTTTTCCTAGTGTGTATGTCTCTTTCCACCCTCAATCATCTTGTCTCTGGAATTTGAATTAAATTGTGGGTAGATTTATATCCTAAGATTACTGATTAAGCTTCAGATTTTGGACAGGTTTTGTTTTATTTTTTTATTTTGAGGGGAAATTTCCCAAATCTGTTAAAGTCACATGTTGGTGCAATTCCATGGGCTCAGTCCTGCAAACATTTACCCAGGTGAGTAACCTTACTCATGTGAGTATTCCCATTATGCTACTCCTGATTTAAGCACCAACTATTTGCAGGATTTGGCCTTATTATTGTTGATATGGACCCTCCAAATGTAACTCTAGTTATATTGTAACTACTACTGAGTATCTGGTCACAGCAATGTAGTTGAAGTTATTCCATAAGCTGCTCATTCAGAGGTGCAAGAACCTGGACAGGGGCTAGAGTATGGCAGAGAATTTACAGTGGAAGGTCAGGT
Organism: Eretmochelys imbricata; assembly: GCF_965152235.1. NCBI lineage: Eukaryota > Metazoa > Chordata > Testudines > Cheloniidae > Eretmochelys > Eretmochelys imbricata. The sequence goes on along the minus strand of NC_135572.1, from coordinate 248,959,630 downwards.
TTCAGAGTAACAGCCGCGTTAGTCTGTATTCACAAAAAGAAAAGGAGTACTTGTGGCACCTTAGAGACTAACCAATTTATTTGAGCATGCTGTCATTTCATTTTTTTTAATTACAGGATAGTGTCCAGATAAACATGATGGGCCAAATCTTTCATTCGTCTCTCAGGCAAAACTCCTTTTGACTTCAATTTCAAGAAACTGTTCTTTCAATTTATTTTTATAGTCCCTTGTCACTGCCATTGCGTTTGGGTTTCCAACATTACAGGGCGATATTGAACTAGGAAAAAGAATGTTTTCACTTATATAAAAAACATATTAAGGGTATATTTCTATTTATATTAAAGTTTTAAACCCCTGTGATGCCTTGGGGATTACCCAGACCAGTAAGGGGCTGTTTACCACCTGCCTTATAACCTTGGGTGCTTCTGTGCTGAGCAGCTTTGGCTCAGAGCCCTGACACCAGGAGCATGCTCACAGCACAGTGGCCTCACCCTGGCTTCCCCCAGCCTGGTTACTCCTTGCAGGGTGATACCAACGGCACTTCCAGCCCCAGGTCTCCCCCAAACTATCTACCCTGCCGTGTCCAGTCCCTGTCACTGGACTCTCATAGAAATTATCAAATTCACTGCCTCCAAAGAGACAGCACACACCAGACTGTTGATTTGGCTGAAGACCCAATTTCAGTTTAATAAACAGCTCTGAGATGGTGTTATAAGCAAACAAGAATAAGGGCTTGTCTACACTTACCAGAGGATTGACGCTGCAGCGATCGATGCATTAGCAGTCAATTTAGCGGGTCTAGTGAAGACCCGCTAAATCGACCGCCGATCTCTCTCCCGTCGACTCCTGTACTTCACCTGATCGAGAAGAGTAAGGGGAGTCGACAGGAGACCGTCTCCCGTCAATGTCGCATAGTGTGGACCCCGCAGTAATTAGATCTAAGCTACGTCGATGTGAGTTACACTATTCACGTAACTCTAATTGCGCAGCTTAGATCGACTTTTCCCTTTAGTGCAGACAAGGCCTAAGTTTATTAATAAAGACGACAGGTTTAAATGATTACAGATAAGAATGAAAGAGGTAGGAAAGGTTACAAACAAGATGTGCTTTCTAGCAACTAAAATTTAATTCTAGCAACTTACAATCTTTAAACAGTTACCTTACTTACATCAAGTTATCAGCATCCCTAGTCCTGCAGAGTAGGTGACCCAACTTTCGTAGGCTCTAAGGGTGTTATACCCTATCTTCCCCTTAGTTATGGATGACAAAATGGCCTTTTGCTTTTGCTTAAATCTTCCCCAAGTTCATTGGCCTGTTTCAAGAGGCAGGAAGGCTTCCTGGGCGTGGGGACACCAAATTCTCTGGTGCCGTGTGCAGCTGCGTGCTGATCCAGCCCCTGCCCCGCCTCTTCCCCATGGCCCCCGCCCCTGCTCCTCCCCAGCCCCGCCTCTTCCCACCCCTGCCCTGCCCCATCCCACCCCTTCCTCGGCCCAGCCCCACCTCTTCCCGCACCTGCTCTGCCCGAGCCCCGCCCCCACTTCCCTGAGGACTGTAGCAGGGCTGGGCCTGCACTCACTAGCGGTGAGAAGTGCAGCGACCCGGCCCAAGCTGCACCACCGGTGAGTGCTGGGGGGCAGTTCCCCTCTGCCCCCCAAGCCAGCCATGCCCCCCTGCAGAGGCCTGGGGCCAGCCCCCCCACGGAGGTTTGAGTCCCGCCCCCCACAGGGGGGCTGCGGAGGACCCCAGAATAGCTAGGGATGGCCTGTGTGGATGCTCTTATTCAGAGGTACAGTGGAGAATTAAGCTGCAGGGAACTAACCTTCTTGAGTACCCCCATGTACCCAAGTCTCACGCATATGTAGAAAGGGGTATTAACACATCAGCAACTTAAAACATACCTATGCTTCCAAAGTCAGGATCTCTCTGCACTTTTATGTCTCACATTACCATCAGATACATTACCATAGTATCTTAGCACCTCACAATTTTTAATACATTTATCCTTCAGTGCACCTGTGAGGTTAGATGGCCTAGAGAGATAAAGTGACTTGCCCAAGGTCACACAGGAAGTATGTGTCAGATTAGAGAATTTAGGCTGGATCTCCTGAGTCTCAGGTTTGCATCCTAACCATCTATCCCTTCTTTCTCTTCAAAGTATCATTTATTTAGAACAAAACTATTTCAGAAAAAACATACCTTAAAAACAATAGAACAGCTTATATACATGTCTGCCATCTAATGCTTATCTAACCATCTTCCACAGAGGGACCCTGGAAGGACTAACTCCCTATAGACTCTTCTGGAGACCCTACTTCTGCATTACCATATCTCTCTGTCAGAAATCACTGACACTGCTTGGGCAGCTCCTGGGACGCCCTTACTTCATCCCCTTTACAGGAATCAATACACTTAAACTTTTTATAGAGTTCAGTACAACTCTCTAGGCTATGTCTACACTAGCACTTTTGTTGGTATAACTTATGTCACTCAAGGGTGTGAAAAACACACCTGAGCACCATAAATTACACTGACAGAAGCACCGGGCAGCGCTATGTCGGTGGGAGAGCATCTCCTGTTGACATAGCTACCACTGCTTGTTGGGAGTGATTTAATTATGACAGTGGGAGAGCTCTCTCCTGTCGGCATAGAACAGCTACATGAACGATTTTACAGTGGTACAGCTGCATTGGTACAGCTGTGCAGTTGAAAGCGCTCTAGTGTAGACATGGCCTTAATCTGGCAACTCCCAACTCCAGCAAAATAGGGTTTGCAACAGGAATTTGGATCTCTGAAGCTAACAACCTGCCATATTGTCTTCCAACTGTATAGCTAAATGTTCTTACCTGGGAAATCACTGGGCTGCTTTCCTGTTTGTTCTTCCCACAGCTCTCTCGTGCTAGAACAGTGCATTCACACAGGAAAGGCACATACAGTGTTCATAAAATTGTTACATCTCTGTATTCGTAACATTACAGATTACCTAACAGCTCCACTTCTGTCACAGTGTAAGTCTGCATCATCTACAAAAGCATGCAGCCTTGTAAAATTTTATGGCCAGATTGTGCTCTATGGATCTGCAAGCTGTGTGGGCTCTCTGCATGAGTCTCTTCTCTTGGCTGTAAGAGAGGTGGAGCATGCTTCCGATGGCATTAAGCCACCATATCCCTTTTGCTGAATCCCAGAGAGAATCACCAATGACACTGGAAACCCACAAGTAGGAGTAGGACAGCAGGGGGCTGCTGGAAGATGGCCTGAAGCAGATGTGTGTCGTTCCCTCTGAAATTCATGTTGACAGGAAGTGCTGTTGGAGACTTAGTATGTGATCCTGTTCCCTATGGGTAAAGCTATGTGAATAATTGATTTTTTATTTGCTGGTAATTCTGGAAAAAAAATTAAAAATATGTTTAGGTCCAACCCAAAAATTATTTTTTTTCAAGACTTCTGATAAATTGAAAAGTAAAAATTAAGTTCTGATTGAACAAAATATTTTGTTTAGATTTTGAGGTTTTCTTAGTATGATTTAATTTTTGAAAATTAAATTGAAGGAAATTTCAAAATGAAGTCAGTTTCAAATTGAAAAAAAATTGAAGTGTTCCATTCCAAAAATGTCAAAACATAATTATGTTTGTTTTGTGACCCAAACAGTTTAGTGAATTTGACATGAATTTGTGAAATGTTTTCATTGACCTGTATCTGCATTTTTTTTGCCCCCAAAAAGGTTTAGTTGAAAAATTTCGCCCAGTTCTAGTAGTGAATAACATAATGTTTTAGGTATTGTACTGGTGAACATACCATCTTATGGATGAAATGCAGAAAACTAAGATCCTGACTACTATGGGCATTAAGGATTCCACAGCACTTTTCACAAGAGTAAGGATATTAATCATGGTGCCGTAAACCAGGGGTTCTCAACCTTTTTGGAATCACCCCCACCCCCAATCTTATTTCAATAACTTGGAAGGGCTGCCCTTACAAAACTGGATTTTCCAATGTAGTCTAGATGAAACTGGGGCCATTAACATACTGATTCCAATTAAGGGGGTTCTACTTTAAATAAATCAGTCCTTGACTGTGCTGTCTAACTGTACATAGGTCAGGAAATTTTTTTTAAAGCACATACCTTAATATCCACAATGGTTTTCAGGGCAGTATTTCTCAATTTCAGCATTGAAGAATGCTAGTGGGCATTGTGAGTCTGTGCGCCAGGTCACAAAGGCACTCACTGAAATTTTGCCTGCCAGCCCCTCCAAGGGGCATGTGGGCCAGATCTGAGTGAGTGGCATTGCAACCCAATGCATGAGTTGGAAGGCTTGCCGTGCCCCACTCCGTGCTCTGGTTGAGAACTATTGTTCTAAACAAATTCCAACTTAGCTAATTATATTCCTCTTTCCTAAATCCACCTTATATCAGTAGTTTCCACTGGACATGGTCTTCTTCTTCATTTGCTGTCCACTAATATTTCTAGTCCGTACCCTGTTTTCCACCCCAGATACGGGTGTGTTTCAGTGATGGGTGGAATAATCCCTTTATATCTCCTGCTTACCTCACAAATGTGTTGTGAGGCTAATGTTCCTTGAATCTCAAGCACAATATAAATGCAAAGAGCTATTAAAAGACATGAGGAACCTCGCTAATGTGCACATTGCTAATTAGCACACAGAAAACATCGATTTCACTCTACCTCTTAGCAAAGATTTAATAGCAGAATGGTGCAGTGAGGTCTTGTATTACGAAGACTTCATTATTTTTAGAAATATGCTAAAGAACATTTAGTATTACATTATGAAGTATTATCATAAATAACTAACACTAAACTACATTTGCCAAATGAACAAAGTACATTGTATGATACTTTATCCTTGCTTGTGCATGGGTGTTAGTTCACTTGATACTTCAGAAAATGTACTAATATGTAATGTGTCTTCTAATCAAGGTTCTGAGAGCTGGCTACTTAATGTGGATATTTAGAGATCTAGGACCCAACTCTGATCACAGAAAGAAGTGTCATAAAAGTCAAAGGAGTTGCATAGTGTAAAATTGATGTTGATGAGATAAGAAACCTCAGAAATATGAAGACCTAGTTGAATCAATATGAATGTTGAGGAATGTAAGTTTTGCACCTGACCCCATATACTATTATTCTATGATTCTATGATTCTATTAAAGCAGCTTCACAGCTGGAATTTCTGTTTTGTGGGAAATTCTGCAATTTTGTAATTTGTTTTTGTTCTCAATTGGAAGAATTTCAAAATTTCCTGCAAAACAATTTTGTGTGGAACATCTCATGTTAGGCCAATTGAAACATTTTGTTTTGATAAAATTTAAATGTTTTGTTTCTATTTTGAGTTTGTAATTTATTATATTATAATATAAAATAAATATTGAAATGAAGTCATTTTTAAACAAAAAAAAGAAATGTTCTGTTCCTAAATGTTTCAATACTTTATAACAAAATTTGGTCAAAATGTACACTTTCCTGTGGACATTTTCAATTGGAAAAAAATTCCATTGGAAAAATTTTGACTAGCTATAACTACTATATATTTAAAAATAATTTCTACTAAATCAGAGTTAATATTTCCATTGGTGTGAATAAATATATGTAGGAAGGGCTACAGTTTACAACTTCTAAGAATAGCCTATTCAAGCAAAGGCTTGGCTTTAAATACAAAATATAACTTTGGTATTAGGGAATGTAGTGAGCAAAATGGTCAAACACATCTGAACAGTGGAATTTCAGATATAACACAGCAGCACAAAATTTAAAATGCGGAATAGGGATCAATTGGATTATATATAAAATATGATGATATATAACCCTCTGTTTGTTCTTATTTTCTGAAAATGTTAAAGGAAGTCTATAGTGAAAGAGAGACAAGGTGGGTGAGGTAATGTCTTTTATTGGATCAACTTCAGGCTGTGAAAGAGGCAAGCTTTCGAGCTTACAAAGAGCCCTTCTTCAGGTCAGAAGTTGCTCCAATAGAAGGTATGACCTCACCAACCTTGTCTCTCTAATATCATGGGACCAACACAACTACAACAACGTTGCAAACAACTATAGTAAAAGAAACTATAGTGACAATTTCCGCTGAAAGAAAGTGAGCAATAATTTGCTCCTCAGTGTGAAATATTTAGATGCAGTTTAGAAACCTAATATTTACAAGACATCAAGACTGGTATTTGACTAGGAACATTTGTTTTACTTGTCCAAGTATTGAAGTGACTGGAGAAATTGCTAGCATCAACTATTAGACTGTAAAGCTCCACATTTTTTTTTTTTGCTAATTTGTATACAAAAGAAGAGTATTTATGTGAAGTTGAAGTGTCTGTAAATAGGCAGCTTTATATAGAACCTTTCATTTAATCCGTCTTTTGAGTAACTATGGTAATGTGAAAATTAGTCACCAGAACTGAGAAAGATGAGGTTTCAGTGGGATAGAAATTGGGATGAACTCCAGTATCTGAGTGGTTTCTCATGGTGGAAATACCCTAATGCACTTGAGGGTTTCAAGAATCCTAGAAATATCCACATTAATACTACAGCTAGCACTCTTTATGGACATAGAATCATAGACTATCAGGGTTGGAAGGGACCTCTGGAGGCCATCTAGTCCAACCCCCTGCCCAGAGCAGGACCAATCCCAACTAAATCATCCCAGCCAGGGCTTTGTCAAGCCTGATTTAAAAACTTCCAAGGAAGGGGATTCCACCACCTCCCTAGGTAACACATTCCAGTGTTTCACCACCCTCCTAGTGAAAAAGTTTTTCCTAATATCCAACCTAAATCTCCCCCACTGCGACTTGAGACCATTACTCCTTTTTCTGTCATCTGCTATCATTGAGAATAGTCTAGATCCACCTTTGGATCCACCTTTCAGGTAGTTAAAAGCAGCTATCAAATCTCCCCTCATTCTTCTCTTCCGTAGACTAAACAATCCCAGTTCCCTCAGCCTCTCCTCATAAGTCATGTGTTCCAGACCCCTAATCATTTTTGTTGCCCTTCGTTGGACTCTCTCCAATTTCTCCACATCCTTCTTGTAATGTGGGGCCCAAAACTGGACACAGTACTCCAGATGAGGCCTCACCAATGTCGAATAGAGGGGAACGATCACGTCCCTCGATCTGCTGGCAATGCCCCTACTTATACACCCCAAAATGCCATTGGCCTTCTTGGCAACAAGGGCACACTGTTGACTCATATCCAGCTTCTCGTCCACTGTCACCCCTAGGTCCTTCTCTGCAGAACTGCTGCCTAGCCATTCGGTCCCTAGTCTGTAGCGGTGCATTGGATTCTTCCATCCTAAGTGCAGGACTCTGCACTTGTCCTTGTTGAACCTCATCAGATTTCTTTTGGCCCAATCCTCCAATTTGTCTAGGTCCTTCTGTATCCTATCCCTACCCTCCAGCGTATCTACCACTCCTCCCAGTTTAGTGTCATCCGCAAACTTGCTGAGGGTGCAAACCACACCATCCTCCAGATCATTAATGAAGATATTGAACAAAACCGGCCCCAGGACCGAACCTTGGGGCACTCCGCTAGATACCGGCTGCCAACTAGACATGGAGCCATTGATCACTACCCGTTGAGCCCGACAATCTAGCCAACTTTCTACCCACCTTGTAGTGCATCCATCCAGCCCATACTTCTTTAACTTGCTGACAAGAATACTGTGGGAGACCGTGTCAAAAGCTTTGCTAAAGTTGAGGAATAACACATCCATTGCTTTCCCTTCATCCACAGAACCAGTTATCTCATCATAGAAGGCAATTAGATTAGTCAGGCATGACTTGCCCTTGGTGAGATGAAGTAGCAGTCATGGCCTGGTTACTTTGTACTCACAGTTTGTACCCAAATTTGCTCGTTGTTGGACTGTTTGCACCCTTCTTTGTTTAAGTAAAATGCCTTAAAGAAGAGAACTCCTTCCTGAGATGTTTTGTCTGAAAACCCATTACTCTGAACTAAGGATCTGGTTCTTTTGAGACAATATTTAAAACAACAGAATTATACTTTGCACTTTTTAAAAAAAACCCATCTTATTTATCCTTTCATACATATGAACAACAATAGACAAGAAATACAAAAAGCATTCATATATAACTTCCCTCCTACTCTCTCCCTTCCTCTCCATTTAACATTATCTCCTTGGTAACACATCCTTGGAATGTGTTAGTCACATTCAATTCAATATCTAGCTGTTTAATATATTTGAATCTTTTCTGTAAAGTCCAGCTCCACATACTAATTTATTTCTGCTTTCTCTGTCTCTTTAAATATGTTTTCCAATGGCCTACTTCTTGCTCAGTGATCCAAAACCACAAAGGATGAAATCCTGGCCCCACTGAAGTCTATGGCAAAACTCCCATTGATGTCAATGGGGCCAGGATTTCACCTAAAAGCTCTTCCCCTCCTGCTCCCAATTCCAGTTATTTAATATTCAAGTTGGGTAGATGCTGCTTCAGTTTGATAATATCTGATGGAGATCTTTACACCTGAGTTTGACAAAAAACAAATGTGAGGTAAACATGCCTAAAGCCCTTTCTAGGTTCAGGAATAACAATATTGTACAATCTTGCATGGAGGCTGTCATTTTTTTCTCCCTTCAGTATTGCGTTAAATAAATTTGTGAGAGAGCCTACTGATTTTGCTTTAAATGTTTTATCATGTAGAATCAGTATAACCCATCTGGGCCTGGAGTCTTCCCATTTTTAATACACTTCGCGCTTGATGAGACTTAATCCTCTGTAATGGAATGACCAAGCACATGTATACGTAGCCCTTCCCCTGAGGGGTAGTTCAAGTCTCCTTTCTGGGCTTGCTACTTGGAGTGGCTTCTCATTTTTTGCATGTGTTGAGTCCCAAGTTCTTTTTTGTGAAGTCTGGTGCTTCTACCCAGGTTGACATATCACTGTTCCCAAGACACCAGGCATGTTATCCCTTAGGAAAATGAATGATACTACCACTGCTGGCAAGGAGTATTCACCCAGTACACAAGAAACAATAAAGTATGTAGGCACCCTCTACTAGTGTGGCCTCTAAACTTAATTGAAGCTGTTCCAGTTGGGAAGATTCTGAGTGCTGTAGTCGTGCTTTGGAGACTACAACTCCCATGATGCCTTGGGGAAGGGACTTCCATTCCCAGAGGTGAGGACAGCCTTATTTTGGATGCAGAGGCAGCATGCAGTGGGCTCCATTTTTCTGAGGAGCTGAGATCCTGGTCAGGTGTCAGGAGATTGCTTTGTGGAGCTCTGTACAAGCCAGGAACTGCTGCTGAGATAGGGTTGGTAGGTGTCCAGTTTTTGATCGGAACAACCCGTTGAAAAGGGACCCTGCTGGCTCCAGTCAGCACAGCTCCCTCCCAAGCACAAAGCTCAAAACTGAAACTAAACCTAGCCTCTTTGTCTCTGAGTCAGGCTATCCCCTCCCACTGAGGGGCTGAGCAGCCTTGGTTCATCCATGACCCAGCAAAGTACTTGTCTATAGCACCTATTGCAGAAGCCTCCCTGTTAGCCTCAGCAGAAGTTTCTCATGCATTCTGTCCCCATCCCTGACTCCAAGCATGCTGGGAAATAGTGTCAGGGGGCTCTGATAGCCATTATTGTTGTCATCCATTGAGTGGGACCCCCAATAGGTTCAGTGAGGCACTCCAGGACCTGGCAAACTCCAAATGGAGGTTACATTGTGTATAATAATGGAAACCTCTCAACATTTGATTTATTTAGATAATGTGTAATTTTTTCTAACACTAGGGTATCGATGTATAAAGAGTTTTTATAATTCGTTGGAAATATGTCTATTTCTTTCAGATGGGGAGCTATTCATTCCTTTGAATTCCTAAATGGAAGTTGATATACTTTCTTTGAATTCCTTTCAATTGTCTGGCTGAAATATTATTCCCTTCAATTCCATTCTCATAATGTAATTGCTTTGTATACTTGAGGTCTCTTTCTGTTTTAATCATTAATAACATAGTTAGCTGGCAGCCCCAGTAAATAACTAGAATTTTATTCAAATCAGGTTTTTTACAATGGGATCCTAGGTTTTTTAATCTTCTGTTCTTCTTGTCATCTCTCTTCCCCCTTCCCTCCCCCTCCTCAATTAGGAGGCTCAGTCAATAGAGTGATCTTTCATCACTGCTTTATTTGCCATCCTTGGCAAGTGTTATTATATATGTGCAGTTTAGTTTCATACAACCTCACTGTGAGATAGGTCAGCATTATTATTATTCCTGTCTTACAGATGGTGAAATTGAGGTGCATAGAGTTTAAGGTTAAGAGGTTGACATGCTCAAGGTTACATAGGAAATCTGTGGTGGAGTCAGGCATAAAATACAGATCTCCTGACTCACATAGTCCTGTGCTTTAATCCCAAAACAATCCGTTAAACAGAAAACCAGTGCTTTTTTTAAAGAAGAGGTGTTTTTTTAGAAATTTTTTTTTCATAGCTTATTACCTTTAGGAGACAACAGAAGTTTTTCTGTAGTGCCCTTCATACTGTACCTGTCTCAAATGGCCTTACCTAGAGGTAAGTTGGAGTATATAGTGACTTTGCAGGCAAAGATAAAGACTGTTGTATGTGCAGGCATACTGTTGCTAACACGTTAGCACCTGCTCTATAAAGCAAGGGAAATTTTGGCTAGCTCATGAAGGTTATCCTCTGCTTGCTTGAAAAAGTCCCCTAGGATTTGAAACTTCCATCTGGGCAGCCACTACAGATGGGCAAAATAAACAGGGTTTGACATCAAAAGATATACTATAAGATCTTGTTTTAACCGGAAATGGAACCATGCTCGCTATAGTTGTGTTCTGAAGTAACTCTCAAGCTTTGAAGCCTGACCACTGTTTGAGAACATGGCTGTGGCCTACCTGGTTTCTGTGTCCAGGGAGAACAAGAGATCCTATTTTTCTTCTTCAAGTGATGTCCCTGTGGGTGCTCTGCTTTAGGTGATTGTGTACTCCTGCACTTCTAGTCAGAGAATTTTGACAGCAGTGCCCAGTAGGGCTGCACCTGTGCTGTCCTCGACTCATGCCGTCAGTGGCAGTTAACTGGTTCTGTGTGACCAACACCCCCTCAGTTCCTTCTCAACCTCCCTTGGTCTGAGTCCGAGCTCCAGCCGTGTCTCTGCATGACTTACCTTTAGATATAGGATTAGCAGTATAATTTGGTAGATAGATTAGTTAGTTAGATATTTTCCTATCTCTTTTCTTTTTTTCTTCTCCCTCATATAAAAAAGTATTTCTAATTCTATGTTTCTTTCACCCGTCTCAGGGACAACTTCACCTGAGACTGCCCGGGTCTCTGGGCTTTAAATGTTGCCGCTCCTGCCGAGAGGCAGATCTAGTCTCAGATTGACATTCCCAATATGTCTGCTGATTGAGGGAAGTGCACGTGCCACAGAAGTGCTCTCAGTGCCACAACATTAAGGCCTGTGCCAGAAAAGTGAAAACATTTTCACTAAAACTAATTCTTATGGAGAAGTCTCTCCACCCAGCCTCTGACCTGGGACTGCAAATTCCTCCTGGTCACTGGTCACCTACCTCAGCTTCTGACAGACTCTCTCATTGACCCTGGAAGGGAGGGACCAGTCTCCCAAAAAATGGGCTAAGAAGAGAGTTACCACGTCTCCTCAAAAGGGAACCCCTTGGGGAAAAAAGGCGTTTTCAGGCTTTCCACATCATTGGTACCCACCAGGGCATGACTAAGTATCTATGAGTCAGTAAGAGCCTTCGGTACCGCTAAAGCCAAAGACCCTGAGCGGGCAGGCTCACAGAAGGACAGCAGAGACAAGACTGCCCCTTCTACTACAGCACCAACTGCAGCAACCAAACACATAGTACTGAGCACCTCTGCAGTTCCTCAGCTTATTGCGCCATCTTCTGGCTCAGTAGCCCATAGTGCAGAGACATCGACACTGAAGTCTGCTTTACCTCCTTCAGCACTGTCATCCTCAACACCGATATTCTCGGCACTGCAACAGTTCCCAGTACTACAGCAATTACCGCTGATGCTGTCTTTGGTACCAAGATCTCCTGGAACGCCGCAGTTTTCAAGGCCCTAGTAGTTGCTATGGCACTGGTACACTTCTCAGTACCAACATAGCTTCAGAACATTCAGCATCGTTATTCCACTCGCCAATAAACAGATGTGCCCCTCCTTTTTCTAGAGAGGAAGAGGACAATGAGGAAGGAGATATTTATTCCTCACACCACTCTTCAACCATCCAGGGAATTGTCAGACCAGACCTACAGGAACAGCCAGGACATCATTCCAGGGCTGATAGCCAGGTGTGGTATGAACATCCATGGATGCCACCACCAATGCCATTCCCATCACAGTGGCTATATTGGGACTTGTGGGCTGTATACGGGCAACATTATTCCAAGCCTCCCAGCACCTCCAGAGAAAAACAGAGACACTCCCCATCAGCATCAGAGGCAAATCCTCCAAATCCCCTGAGGAGACTTTTGAGGAAACAGAGGAGGCTCTAGATCAGGAGGCCACCCCAACAACCAACACCTCCTCCTTACCAGATGGAGCCATCATGCCTCCATCACCTACAACAGGAGGTGATTTAAAACAATTTCAGGAGCTGTTTAAAAGAATTGCAGACATGCTCCAAATACCCCTGGAAGAGGTTACTGAGTCCCAGCACAAGTTGTTGGACATATTACACATGTCAGTCTCATCCAGAATTGTCCTTCCCATAAATGAGGCACTCATGGATCCCGGTAAGACAGTCTGGCAGACTCCTGTAACAATTCCTTCTACTTGTAAAAGGACAGATAAGAAATATTACGTCCCATCAAAGGGCCTAGAATTTCTATTTTCATACCCCCAACCAAACTCATTGGTGGTAGAAGCGGTCAACGAATTGGGCAGACATCACCACTCAAGGACCACACTGTATGATAAAGAATGGAAAAGATTGGACCTTTTTGGTCACAACACAAGGCCTATTCATCAGTGACCTTGCAGTTCAGAATAGCCCATTACAAAGCATCACACAATCACACAAATTACTCCAAAATGTCTGAATGCATTGACTTCATCCCTGAAGACAAAAAAGAGCATTTTAAGTCAGTCATCTCTGAAGCACATCTCCTGGCAAGGACAGCTCTGCAGGCATCCTTAGATGCAGAAAACACCTTGGCCAGCTCCATCCCAACCACCATAGTGATGCGATGTTTCTCTTGGTTTTGCTTGTATGGGTTACCAAAGGAGGTACAATCTACTGTAGAAGATCTCCCCTTTGAAGGCCCAAAACTATTTGCAAGTAAGACCGATGAGTTCCTCCACATGCTGAAAGGTCTAGAGCAGTGGTGTGCAACCTGCAGCCCGCAGGCTGCACATGATCTGTCAGGGTAATCCGCCTGTGGGCTGCGAGACAGTTTGTTTACATTGACTGTCCGCAGTCACGGCCGCCCGCAGCTCCCAGTGGCTGTGGTTCACCATTCCCAGCCAATGGGAGCTGGGGAAGTGGCAGCCAGCATGTCCCACAGCTCCATTGGCCAGGCCGCAGGTTGCCCACCACTGCTCTAGAGTGACTCTTCAGTCTTTAGGCATCTACACACCTGCACAAAACTGAAAACAAGGCAGATATTACCCATCACAGTGGTTAAGACTGGCATCTTACACTCAGTCACAGAGGCAGTACGACACCCAGAGGCAAAAGACCCACAAGATGTAGGCCACTCCCATTTCAACTTCCTACGTCATGACAACCTGGCTCAAAACTCCAAATCTAAGTGTTTTGTCAAGGGTCCAAGAGACCTCCCCCAGTTCCAGGTGCTGAAATCACTTTGTACCATCCATCCCTTTACGGACCATTTGACGCCATTCTATACAGCATGGCGCATTATTACATCAGACAAATGGTGCTGGAAATTATCAACACTGGTTATTCCATCCAGTTCACCTCCATCCCCATTCCTCTTCAGGGACCCTTCTCATGAGCACCTTCTAAGATAGGAAGTATACCATATCCTGCAATTGGGTGTGGTAGAATCAGTACCCATACTACACAGACGGAAGGGCTTTTATTTCCATTATTTCTTAACCCAGAAAAAGAACAGAGGTTGGAGGCCCACTCTTGACTCGAGAAGCCTCAACAAATTCGTCAAAATACAATGGTTCAGGATGGTTACTTTAGCAACAATAATCCTAGCACTGGAACGAGGTGACTGTTTTTCAGCCCTCAACCTGCAAGATGCATACTTTCAGGTTGCCATACATCCATCACACAGGTGGTTCCTCCGATTTGTTTTGGGACAAGATCACTATCTCTACAAGGTACTGTCATTTGGCCTCTCCACAGCCCCCTGAGTATTTTCCAAGCTTATAGCAAACAAGGGGTGATGATATACCATTATTTAGATTACTTTCTGCTCAAGGCCTCGCTCAGGAAGAGGTCGTAGATGCCGAACAAAAGACAACGTCACTCTTGGACTCCAATTCAAAAGTCAACAGTGACACCAATACAAGAACTAGAATTCATTGGAGCTCACCTAAACTCATTGGAGGTGAAAGCATCACTATCACCACACAGATTTGTGGCCTTAGTGAATCTGATCAACTACAGTGATCAGCCCACAGACATCTGCCAGGACTTGTCTCCAACTATTAGGCCACATAGCAGCAACCACCTACGTTGTAAAACATGCCAGACTACACATGCACTGCCTCCATTGGTGGCTCAGGACAGTGTACATCCCACACAAACACAGTCTGAGAAAGCCCATCAACATACCACAAAAGGTCAAAGATTTGCTACAATGGTGGATCCAATCACACAATGTGTCTGCAGGAATTCCCTTTCTACAGACCCCTTCTGCAATGATACTCACAATGGATATCTCCTTAGTGGGCTGGGGTGCCCATCTGAACAACTGCATAGGACTGGGCAGGTGGTTTCCTCCAGAGTCAGCACTGTTCACAAACATACTGGAACTGTGATCATCTCGCAACACATGTTCACACTTTCTTTCCATGATCAGAAACATAGCCATACAGATCCTAACAGACAACATCGCTTCTTCTTTTTCAATCCTTATCCAACCAGTCAGCTGTAGCGATCATTTGCCATTTGGTCCATTCCTGCGCAGCTGCAAGGGTTTGCCGGTCCGAGAGTCCAACACTGGAACAGATTTGATGAACCCATGTAATAGAGGGTCTGCCTCTGGGCTGCCTCCACCCCTCAGATGGTGGAATTTTATCCCGGATGTTACAAGCCACCAGAGAATGGCATTCGCTGGAATGCCTTGTGGCATTCTTGCAACATATCCGAAAAGCATAAGGTGCCGTTTGCAGACAATGGCCCGAGTAGTCTGTAGACCGGAGTGACCATAAACATCTGCATTACAAATGAAGTCATTCCACTTTATGTCCAATATACGATGTTGGCATTTTTTGTGGAAAGCCTCCAGCTTTGTCCAGTCTGAGCAGCGTCGTGTCCCTGATTCACAGCCGTATAGCAGTACAGGGAGGATACAGCTCGAATAGAACCTGAAGTTGGTTGTCATGCTGAAATGATGTTGGTTCCATATTCGTTGTAAACGACCCATGGCAGATGCTGTGATGCCAATCCAATGGAGAATGTCCGTGTGAGAGTTGGAGGAACTGATGAGTATAGAACCCAAATAGCAAAAGCTGGAATCTGATTCGACAGTTTCGTTATTCAAAGAGATTGGAATCGTGGGTGGACTTGGTCCTAGATTTTGCAGTTTTGTTTCTGACTATGAAACATGGAGGCCAATCTTAGCCAACTCCTCCTCCATATGCTGGAGTGCCTCGCGAAACCTGTCAGGGCTCTGTACTAGAAGAACAACGTCATCAGCGCAGTCAAGGTCTGAGAGCAAGAGATCACCGTCATTTGCGTGTTCTATATAAACAAACAGGGAGGAGCTCCCTCTGCACTGAGACATTAAGGCTCTGGAACCAGTGCATCAATCACAACATCACCATATTAGCCCTCTGTCTCCCAGACCATCAAAACACTGCAGAAGACACGTTAAGCAGAAAGTTCTCCCACGATCACGAGTGGGAAATAAATACCTCGGTGATACAGGATATATTCCTACAACAGGGTTTCCCAACCGTAGATCTATTTGCCAAAAGTCAGAACAGCAAATGTCCAACATTTTGCTCTAGAGCGGGGTTTGAGCCAGGATCCATGGGTGATGGACACATCTCGCCTTTATGCTTTCCCTTCTACCCCATTGTTGTCCAGGGTCATACAGAAGATCAAGGACGACCAATCCAGGGTGATTTTGATAGCCCCCACATGGCCCAGACAAATTTGGTTCCCATACCTGCAGCAGATATTTGCCTGTTCACTGCACATTCTCCCACTTCTTCCACATCTCCTGTCACAAGATGCAAGCCAGATCTTGCACTCAGACCTGGAGATATTCCATCTGAGGTACTGGCTCCTCCGTAGTTCCAAGGTGAAATGACCTGCTCAAAAGTGGTGAAGGATATCTTGATAAACAGTAGGCAGTTGACTACACACTTTACTTACCTTCAGAAATGGAAGAGATTCCACATCTGGTGCCAGAACAAACAAATCAGAGCTACCACCTCCACTCTACCACTAGTCCTGAACTATATTCTTGTATTAAAAAAATTGGGTCTTTCACTGAGCTCAGTTAAAGTACATGTGGCAGCTATCACAACCTTCCACCATAAAGTAGATGACTCTTCAGTCTTCACCCATCAAATTACAAAATGATTCTTACAAGGTGTCCAGAACCTCTATCCTGAACTCAGAGTCCCAATGCCTCCATGGAATCTTAACCTAGTACTTTGTTCTCTTACCAGACCTCCGTTTGAACCCTTGGCTACATGTTCACTATTAAATCTATCAATGAATGTAGCCTTCCTTGTCACCATCACATCTGCAGGATGTGTAGGAGAACTTGGGGCCCTCATAGCATACCCACTATATACAATCGTCCTCTGCGGTAGAGAAGGAACTGATGGGGGGTTGGTCACACAGCACTAGTTAACTGCTACTGACAGTATGAGAGGGGGACAGTGCATATGCAGCCCAACAGGGCAGTGCTGTCAAATTCTCTGTCCAGGGGCGCAGAACCACCTGAAGTGGAGCACCCAGAGAGACACACTTCTCGAAGAACCTCAGTTACTGCACAAGATAAATAACCTCTTTCTTAAACAGCCATGCTAACACAAACCAGGCTACAATCTACTCCCCTAGCAAGTCTGCAACAGAGTCTTTGTTCACAGTTGTAAATGTATTTCAGTAGGAATGTATGTAAACTGTGTTAAACTGTGTTTGAAAAATGCTTTCAAATACAGTTACCAAGTCTGGAATACATTTCCTTTGCCCCCAGTTAAAATGACACACTGTCAGCATTATGTATGAGCCTAGCTCCCAATGGGGTTTGATCTTGTACTGTGTACAATAACATGGTAGCTAAACTAATAATTCTTAGTACTTAAATGCAGATCTTCAGATGCTTTACACAGCTGGATAAATAGCAATACCCCCATTTTACAAACAGGGAAAGTGAAGAACTATAAGATTAAATTACCTTGCTTGAGTCATATAGCACATCAATGTCTGGGAACAGAAACAAAGTTGCCTGATTCCCAGTTTAGGAGGCTCTGTTTTTTTCTAAAAGTCCTAATGGTCATAATATTTTTTTTCTTATAATTACCCCCCTTGAAAACTCAAAACCAAGTTACAAAATGTTTTTTTACTGTGCACCTACATACAGGTTTGTTTTTGTAGGGTTACTTATGACAACCAGTTGAAATATATTTGTTATATAACTTAATATGTGTATATACATATATAATATAACATGTGTATGTGTTGGGGGGACATCTCTGCCTTCTTATTCCTCCCCGCAGGCAAGCACACGCATGCATGCAAACACACACACACTATAATGAATAATTACTTGGAATTTGCAGATAGAACAATGTGATGTCTGCTGACCTTGACAAGTATTTTTTTTTATAGCAGAAAAAGGAAACAAATGGAGGAAGTGATAAAATTGGTTCATTTAGCAGTGGTTCCCAAACTTGTTCCTCCGCTTGTGCAGGGAAAGCCCCTGGCGGGCCGGGCCGGTTTGTTTACCTGCCGCGTCCGCAGGTTCAGCTGATCGCGGCTCCTAGTGGCCGTGGTTCGCTGCTCCAGGCCAATGAGGGCTGCTGGAAGTGGCGTGGGCCAAGGGACAAACCGGCCAGCCCGCCAGGGGCTTTCCCTGCACAAGTGGCGGAACAAGTTTGGGAACCACTGATTTAGAGGAAAGATTGTGCTTAAAACCCAGGCCTGGGAATCAGGAGGCCAGGGTTCTTTCTATGCCAGGCACTTCCTTTGTGTCTCTGGACTAGTCACTTAGGTCACAATTTTCAAAAGTGGCCAGTTATTTTGGGTATCTCCATTGCTGTGTACTCAGCTTGAGACACTTACATGTACCACAAGTTGGGCTCTCAACATGTATGACCATTTGGACAATTTTGGCTTTAGCTTATTTGTTAAATTACAGACTTCACCTATTCTGCATGTACTTTATGAAGATTAATATAGCAATATTTGTAAAGTGTGTTGGGGCCCTTGGCTGTAGGGTGCTTTAGAAGTGCAAAGAGGTAGTGGTAAATATGCAGATATATTTCTGTTATACAAAGGCATTCTCTAATAATCCTTAGGGTTATCTGACCATGTTGTATCAGTTGTACTGACCTGCACAAGTGGCTGATGACAGCTTCCGTCATTTAATGAGGAGATAATCCTGTGGAGATAACACTGGACTGGCTATGTTAGGAAGAGAAAAGTTTGGCATGAGTAAAAGTGTAACAGAGCTGCTTTGTCTCTTATGCTAAAAATAGCATTATATTTCCCTGATCTGGAACTGTGTGTGTGTGTTAGAGGCAGCAATTATCTTTGGTATCTAAGGGCTTGTCTATAAAAACAATTAGTTTTTGGCAAACTGGGGTGTGAATCTCTCCCACACTAACCTGCTGTGGACTAACTCCATGTGGACCCTGCTGACCTGCATTAATCATTGGTTAATGCTCTTTAATCTAGTCCTCTTTGAAACAGACATCTAAGATATCTCAAATACAAATGGATTAGGAGAGCCAAATACTCCAGTCTTTTGGATAGAGAAATAGAGGCTGTGTTCCTTCACTGTTTGCTGTGCTTCGGTCTATTCAGTGGCAATAGCACTGATGCTTTTCTGTAAGTGAGGCGTCCTAATAAGTTACATTTGTGAGGCACCCTGAAAACCGTGACAGCTATTTGGAGAAGAGGTGAAGAAGTCACTCAGGAACACTTATACCTAGAGGTTGGGAATGCCCTCCATGTTGGGTGCCAGACAGCTGAATTGTTTGGCATATATGCAGACAAAGGGATAGCCTTTGAAAAGAGAAGACTTTTCCATGGATTAAAGGAAAATGGAACCATTTAACATGTTACTGTGAATACTCCTAAGGAGTTGGCTCACAATGGCATGTTAAATGGTCGTCTTTTAAATTCATTTCTTCATTTTTTACTCCAGCAAAATTCCCATTGAACTCCAGGGAGTTTCATCTGAATAAGCACACAGTAAAGATTTCAGGATTTGGCTCAGAGTTAATAAAGGCATTTGCCAAAATTTTCAAAAGTAGCCACTCATTTTGGGTGCTTCAGTTTTGAGTGCCCAATTTAGGACACCTAAGAAGTACCCAAAATTTTGAAAATAGTAGCCACTGTATCTTACCTTGTGGACTTTTCCTTTGCTTAGGTGTTGAGCCATATTCACCAACATGCTCACCTGTTAGTTTTTCATACTGTGATAATGCATTGTTAATGGCCAGTTTTTGGTAATGTAATGGGAAAATATCCTTTCTTTCTTTTTTACAGTGCTGCTCTTTTGTGTGAGTGACCATCTTCCATCACAGTTGATATGTTGAGCTACATACATGGGGGAAGGCGTGGATAGAGAGTTACTAAAGTGACTGGAAAAATGAAAATAGTTATTAGATGTCATAAGAACAGATGGCTTGTGTTGTATACCTTAAAGATGAAAAAATGGATAGAGAAATTTGAAGGAAAGTCATTAGAGTATCAGAAATCTATTCTTCACTAATAGTTAGGAATGCCAAAATTTTGGCAGAAAAACTAACAGGGAGCCCCAAAATCTCAGCTGCATCAAAGCTTAGAAAGGAGAACCTGAAATCTCATAACTGCCAATACTTAGGGCAGGACCTGAAATCTTGGCTACACCAATGCTCTCTAGGGGACCTGAAATCTCACTGCACAAATGCTTAGTGGGGGGAACCTGAAGTCTCCAATTCACCAACATTTGGTGGGGGACCCAGCATCTTATCTTTCAGCTAATGAAAAGGAATAGGAATGGAAGGAAAGGTGTCAGAGGGGCTGGAGACTGAATAAACAAACTGATAAAGTAACCAAATCAAATATTGATTGTCTTGATTGTGACCTGTTTAGTTCAGTTGTTTAAATTTCTATTGTCATTTACTAGAAGGGAAAAAATACACTAGCTGTCAGCACAGTGAGCCGAACTATTGACAAGGAGCATGCATTTAAAGGTTGTTTTATCAACTGTGTTGGCTGTGCTTTACAAGAGATACATTAATCTTTCACACAAGATCGAGATTGACAAATATAAAGTCATCAGCATAAACAGAAAGCTGTCAGTAGAGGATATATTTATGGAGGGGGTTTATTACTATTACCTATTGCAAGGGTCATTAGAGAGAGCAATGCCCAAGCTGCACAGGCAACTTATGGATTATATGATGGGTGGAGGAGAAGTCATTTTCTACTGCCAAAACCTCCTCTCTCCTCTACTGGAGGAGGGCATAGGGCCCAGCACAGCACCGGAATGGGTGGCTCTGGCCAGGAAGGGAATGTAAGCCCAGTGCAATCATGGGGTATGCTGATCAAATACACCTTTCTTGCAGAGCTTGTAACTTTAAACGAAAGCTGTCCCCATCACTTAATAGAAACCCCTATCATGGTGAAGAAACATGGGTAGTAACAGTGCCTGCACTCTCTTAGAATAAATTACCCCTAGATTAAGGAAGCCTCCCTCCTGTCAATTACGATTTTCTGTGTAAGCACCAGTGAATCTGGCTCTAAAAATTGTGGTCCTCCAACACTGCACAGACTTTCGCTCCGTGCTTTATAACAATGTGTGTAGTATCACACAGATATGAGACATCTTTTTAAGTCTGTACATAATCCTCCTGCATTACTTGCTGGGCTTAATTCCAGAACCTAGTGCAGTTGTTCAAAGCAGATGTCAAGTAGTACAGGTACCCCACAGATTTGATTTATCTTAAATTTGTTATAATCCAATGGAGAATGTCCTGGTGTCAAGGTTCCTCCCCCACTCTGAACGCTAGGGTACAGATGTGGGGACCTGCATGAAAAACCTCCTAAACTTATCTTTACCAGCTTAGGTCAAAACTTCCCCAAGGTACAAAATATTCCACCCTTTGTCCTTGGATTGGCCGCTACCACCACCAAACTAATACTGGTTACTGGGGAAGAGCTGTTTGGACGCGTCTTTCCCCCCAAAATACTTCCCAAAACCTTGCTCCCCACTTCCTGGACAAGGTTTGGTAAAAAGCCTCACCAATTTGCCTAGGTGACTACAGACCCAGACCCTTGGATCTGAGAACAATGAAAAAGCATTCAGTTTTCTTACAAGAAGACTTTTAATAAAAATAGAAGTAAATAGAAATAAAGAAATCCCCCCTGTAAAATCAGGATGGTAGATACCTTACAGGGTAATTAGATTCAAAACATAGAGAACCCCTCTAGGCAAAACCTTAAGTTACAAAAAAGATATACAGACAGAAATAGTTACTCTATTCAGCACAGTTCTTTTCTCAGCCATTTAAAGAAATCATAATCTAACATGTACCTAGCTAGATTACTTACTAAAAGTTCTAAGACTCCATTCCTGGTCTATCCCCGACAAAGACAGAATATAGACAGACACACAGACCCTTTGTTTCTCTCCCTCCTCCCAGCTTTTGAAAGTATCTTGTCTCCTCACTGGTCATTTTGGTCAGGTGCCAGCGAGGTTACCTTTAGCTTCTTAACCCTTTACTGGTGAGAGGAGCTTTCCCCTGGCCAGGAGGGATTTCAAAAGGGTTTACCCTTCCCTTTATATTTATGACACCTGGATTCAGGTTTCATGAGAGGCAAACTTTAGGAGGGCTTTATTTGAGGGATTTAGCCTGTAAGAGACTTAAAAGCAGTAAACATTGTACTCCTAAGTGTGTATGTGTTTGTATTTTACATACATATTAACCTGGTCCTGCGATATTCATGTAAGTGATAAGGGTATGCAAAGGAGCCATGGGAGATGAGTTTACGTGGCTACTGGGGGATTATAAATTGCATGAATGGCAAGTGAAAGGGCTTGCCCAGGTGCTGGGCAGGATTTACAGAGAGTTAATGAGAGAATCTGAAGGAATCATTAAGCAATATTTACAGAGTGGACTTGGTGGTGAAGAAACTGGGTACAAGCAATGTACAGCGTAGACAATAAGAACAGGACATTGTGCTGCCTTCCAGATGCCAGAACTGTTCTGGAATGTATTTATAGGGGCATCATTTGTATGAGTAGGAAGTTTAAAATATCTCTTATATAGCCTGGTTACTGCTGTACTCGGAGTCCCATCACTCTAAGGGTGCAAATCTGACCCCCTTAGTATAAAACGGCACCGACACAGTACACAGGAAAATATCTAATGAAGGACAATCACAGTAATGAATCATTAAAGGAGATTGCTTCTGAAAATGGTGTAAGAAAATTAAATATGTACTGTAAATTTTGGAGAACTGGGACCAAACTAGTTTGAGAAATATGAATATAAAGGAGGGTGAGAATCTGAGATAAGTGTGAAACAAATGGGAAACTCATGAAGCTAAAACAGCTAAAAATATGCTTCTAGGGAGCATGTTTATTCCACTATATCTTAATGTAGAAGAAATCACCTGTTCCACAATGGGGGCTGAACAAAATAACTTGTGAAAAATCCCATCCTCATCCACCCCAAAATAATTGTTTGAGTATTTTAGTTAGATACAGAGACAGCTACTCAGTCAACAAATGGTACTCAGGTTAACTAGCAATCCCTATGCACTCAAGGAATTGACATGACAGTACAAAGGCTGTCATGGATAATGCTAACAAAAATCAGGAAGGTAGATAAGGCAGAGCCACATTGGTCTATGCATCATAAGGAACACAGGTAGACAATCAATATTTATCAATGGAATGGGAAAATATTGATCAGGGAAGAAATATGACTTTTAAGCTTCTTTTACTATGAGGCTAGTAAGTAAAATATTACATATTTCACAATGGGTGCACTGGTGTCAGTGATTCAGTAGATGACACTTTTACCTTTGAATCAGTAAAAAAAACAGTGTCTCAGCATGAAGTTGGGGGTATGGTGCTGTGGTGCTGGAGGTACTGAGGTGTAAAATTGAGATCTGGTCACTAAAGATTCCATGAAACGTTTAGTTAAAGTAGGGGTCTCAGATCCACTATCTATTGGTTACATTCTAATCCAGGAACTAATAATTATGCTTACCTATATTCTCCCTGAAATTTCAGTTGGATATTCCATTCACTTCCTGACTTGCTAACTTACTGCATAGTGTTATTGTGTGCTGTTGTCCTGGTTAAGGCTAGTTACATCTCTGTGCCGTCTTTTGGTCTCTTTGAGTGAACCTCAGGAGACTGGCCCCACACTTTTACCTCTCAGGGTGGAATCCCACAATTCTCCTGCTCTTAAACTAAGTCTGTGTCTCCACCATGCTTACTCTGACGGTCTGACTGGATTCAATATCTGAAGTAGTTCCCTATGGGAACTTTTGACCAGTTGTGTACACATTGACCAGACAGGCTTTTAAAATGAAGTTTAATCTTAACATTAGGAACAAAGCACAATTTAAGAGGGAAAGGGTTTTAAAAACCAAAAAAAGGTCAACAAGCATATCTGTTACCCAAGTCTTACCAGTTCCTGGAATCTTAGCAAGGCCTAATTTCTTAAGATCCCCAAGGAAGTGAGTGTCTGTGGGTGATAGCTTGTTTCCCGGGAATGGGTTCCCTGGTAACTGCCCTTCCCCTAGAGAGTGTGTGTCCTTTTAAAAAATCTAATCCTATTCTTTGTTCTGTTTCAGAGTAACAGCCGTGTTAGTCTGTATTCGCAAAAAGAAAAGGAGTACTTGTGGCACCTTAGAGACTAACCAATTTATTTGAGCATAAGCTTTCGTGAGCTACAGCTCACTTCATCGGATGCATACTGTGGAAACTGCAGAAGACATTATATACACAGAGACCATGAAACAATACCTCCTCCCATCCCGCTCTCCTGCTGGTAATAGCTTATCTAAAGTGATCATCAAGTTGGGGCACACACACACACAAACTCACTCTCCTGCTGGCAATAGCTCATCCAAACTGACCACTCTCCTTACAATGTGCATGATAATCAAGTTGGGCCATTTCCAGCATAAATCCAAGTTTAACCAGAACATCGGGGGGGGGGTAGAAAAAAACAAGGGGAAATAGGCTACCTTGCATAATGACTTAGCCACTCCCAGTCTCTATTTAAGCCTAAATTAATAGTATCCAATTTGCAAATGAATTCCAATTCAGCAGTTTCTCGCTGGAGTCTGGATTTGAAGTTTTTTTGTTGTAAGATAGCGACCTTCATGTCTGTGATTGCGTGACCAGAGAGATTGAAGTGTTCTCCGACTGGTTTATGAATGTTATAATTCTTGACATCTGATTTGTGTCCATTTATTCTTTTACGTAGAGACTGTCCAGTTTGGCCAACGGACATGGCAGAGGAGGGCTGTAGCTCACAAAAGCTCATGCTCAAATAAATTGGTTAGTCTCTAAGGTGCCACAAGTACTCCTATTCTTTGTTCTCTCTTCCTGGGCCTTTTGCCCTGCTAGTCCAAAATCAGTTTGGTGAGCTCCCCAGGTGGCTGAGTCTGATCAAGGCTTTTGCATTTTCTCAGGTGTTTGCACCTCCTTCCTCCACCTTGAATTAACCCCTTGTATAGGTGTTACAGACAGTAGCCTCCTTTACAACAGTCCAAGGATGCAATATTCATAAGATATTACAGAGCAGCTCTAGATCTGCCCCAGCTGTTAAACAACTGCCACATTCTACCCCAGAGGTAGAAGCACTTCAGTGGAGAAAGAAATGATTTCTATATGTATGGTTTGTAAAGTGCTTTATCTTCAAAATGTAAGATGCTGTTTACAGTACAGTAAATTCTATTATTATCAAGAAAGAGTATTTGCTAATACTTCATTTCAAAACTGCTACCTACTCTTATGTCTGTGCATAATATTGCAACAGTTTTCATGGAATGTGATTACTATTTTCTGGGTGAGCATGATTCCCCGTCTTACGATTTTTCACTTCTGGCTACTGCTGCAATATAATTCTGCACAGAATATATTTGTCTGCAAGTATGCATGATCTTTTTGTAAAATTCTGTACATCTTGTTCTTCCCAGCTTGTTTTACCATATTTCAGGTTCCCCAAAAGGGGACACTGCCAGAGAGGGAGGAGCTAGAGGGTGGAGAGGAGGAAACTGGGGCAGTGCTGAAGGGGATACCTGCAGCGGGGGTACTCACTGGAGGTGGGGGGCAGTGTCACTCCCTGTCACGGTGGCAGGGAGGCTGGAGCAAGCCCAGGACTCAGTGAGAGCTATCAGTCAGCACCTTCCTCAGGACACTCTCCCCAGGGCTTGGAGCCAGGGCCTGTGTGGGCAGGATCCGGCAGCTGTGGCTTTCAGGGGAATGAACTAATCAGGAGGGTGTGGAGTGTTTGTGTGAGTATGATTGAATTAGTGCTCTGTAATCTGCCTTGACTGTCTTTTGGTTTCTTGATTGTTTTTTTAAAAAGGGCTTCAAAGGCAATCCTGGCAATTACAGGACAGTAAACTTACCTTCAGTACCAGGCAAATTGGTTGAAACTATGATAAAATATTATCAGATACACAGATGAACACCATATGTTGGGGGAGAATTGATGTGGCTTTTGTAAAGGGAAATCATGTCTCACCGATCTATTAAAATTCTTTGAGGATGTCAGCAAACGTGTGGACAAGGATGGTCCAGTGAAAATAGTGTACTTGGACTTTCAGAAAGTCTTTGACAAGGTCTCTCACAAAAGACTCTTAAGCAAACTACACAAGCATGGAATAAGAGGAAAGGTCCTCTCATGGATCAGTAATGGATTAAAAGCTAGGAAACAAAGGGTAGGAATGAATAAATAAATCTCACAGCAGAGAGAGGTAAATAGCTGGGTCCCCCAAGGATTTGATCTGTCCTGGGACCAATGATATTCAACATATTCATAAATGATCTGTGAAAGGTTGCACAGTTTGCAGATGATACAAAATTACTCAAAATAAGTAAGCAACAGACTGTAAAGAGTTACAAAGGGATTCACAAAACTGGATGATCGAGCAACAAAATAGCAAATGAAACACAATGCTGATAAATACAAAGTAATGCACATTGGAAAACGTAATCCCAACTATACATACAAAATGATGGGGTCTAAATTAGCTGTTATATCTCAAGAAAGAGATCTTGTACTCACTGTGGATAGTTCTCTGAAAACATCTACACAATGTGCCGTGGCAGTCAACAAAGCTAACAGAATGTTAGGCACTATTAGGAAAGGGACATATAAGAATGTAGAAAATATCATAATACCACTATACAAATCCATGGTACGCCCACACCTTGGATATTGTGTGCAGTTCTGGTCACCTTATCTGAAAAAGAATGTATTAGAATTGGAAAAGGTGTAGAGAAAAACCACAAAAATGATTAGGGGTATGGAACTGCTTCCATATAAGGAAAGATTAAAAAGCTTGGGATTTTTCAGCCTAGACCAGAGATGAATAATGGGGAATATGACAGAAGTCTATACAATCATGAATGGTGTAGATCAATGGTTCCCAAACTTGTTCCGCTGCTTGTGCAGGGAAAGCCCCTGGTGGGCCGGGCCGGTTTGTTTACCTGCCGCATCCGCAGGTTGGGCCAATCGTGGCTCCCAGTGGCCGCGGTTCGCTGTTCCAGACCAATGGGAGCTGCTGGAAGTGGTGGCCAGTACGTCCCTTGGCCCGTGTCACTTCCAGCAGCTCCCATTGGCCTGGAGCAGTGAACTGTGGCCACTGGGAGATACGATCTGCCGAACCTGCAGATGCGGCAGGTAAACGAACCGGCCCAGCCCGCTGGGGGCTTTCCCTGCACAAGCAGCAGAACAAGTTTGGGAACCGCTGGTGTAGAGAAAGTGAAGACGGAAGTGTTATTTACCACTTCACATCACTCAAGAACTAGGGTCACCTGATGAAATTAATAGGCAGCAGGTTTAAACAAACATAAGAAAGTACTTCTTCACACAACACACAGTCAGCCTATGGAACTTATTGCCACTGGATGTTGTGAAGGCCAAAAGTATAACTGGGTTCAAAAAAGAGTTAGATGAGTATACGGAGGATAGGTTCATCAGTGGCTATTTGCCAAGATGGTCAGGGACACAACTCTATCCACTGGGTGTCCCTAAACCTTTGACTTCCAGAAGCTGGGGCTGGATGACAGGGGATGGATCACTTGAAAATTGCCCTGTTCGGTTCATTCCCTCTGAAGCATCTGGCACTGGCCTCTATTGGAAGAAAGTTGTGGTCAGTGGAGGCACCTTAGTTGAGATACCATCAGTGTAAAAGAGAGGGGTTAGCTGGCAGGGCATTTGGAATTCTCTTCCTCCCCACATCTGAAAACTGCCTGGGTTTTCTACCCTTTGGGGTGCTGTGCAAGTCCCCTTTTCTCTATTGCCCATGAAATGGGTGTTGGGTAGGTCTGACAGAGAAGTTGTGGAACTTTGGGAGGTGTGTGGGCAGGTTGATTAATTTCTGATGTATTTATGTTCCTAGAGTCATAGATTTTAAGGCCAAAAGGGACCATTATAATAATCTAGTTTGACCTCCTGTATAACATGGGACACCGAATTTAATTAAATGCATCAAGCCCATAATTTCTGGTTGAGTTAGAAAACATCTAGTTGGGCTAGAGCACATGCAGTCGTGATTTAAAGACTGAGAAATGCAGAGTCCACCCATGTGCCTTGGTGAGTTGTTCCAATGGTTAATGAGCTTTACTGTAAAAAAATTTTGAGTCTTACTTTGAGTCTGAATTTGCCTACCTTCAGTTTCCAACTATTAGATTTAGTTCGGTTTTGTCTCCTAAATTACTCCTAAGATACTTCTACTATCAAAAATTTTATCCCCTGTGTAGGTACTTAAAGACAGCAATCAAATCACTAATAAGCTTCATTAAGCAAAATAGATTGAGCATCTTTAATCTCTTGCTGTAATGCAAGTATTTCAGACCATGAATCACTCTTGTGGCTCTTTTCTGAACCCTTTCTAAATTCATCTACATCTTTTTTGAGTTTGGACACCAGAACTGGACACCGTATTCCAGTAATAGTCTCTCTAATGCCATACACAGTGGTAATAACATCTTCTTCCTTCTACTCAATATACTCTTGCTTATCTATCCAAGGTCAGCATTTGCTCTCTTAGTCACCATGTTGCACTGGCAGCTCATGTTCAGTTGATTATCTAGCCATGAACCCAACATACTTTTTTAAGTCACTGCTATCCAAATTACAGTCCCTTGTCCTGTAAATGTGACTTACATTATTGGTTCCAACATCTGTGACCTTGCATTTAGATGTACTAAAATGCATGTTGTCACTGGGTTAGTTGATTTTATTCCAATGAATTGGGAAAAGATTGGAATGGGCTCTCAGGGCACTGGATAGGCATTCTTTTATAATTTGTAAAAATTTAAAAGAATAAATAATATGTTCAGTTCCCCACAAGTCAGTTTTTCATCTGAATGAGAAGCATCCCTGCTTGTAAGTATATTTGTCACATGCTTCAAAGAATCCTTCTGAATTTCTTGACCAGTAGTAACCTAAATAGAGAGAGACCCTCGCAACTAAAACCGAGGTTTTACATGAAATTCAACGTAGAATGGAACTAGACTTTGAAAGTTTTATCTAGAGTGCAACTGGTGAAAATTCTTTTTTTCACTGGAGATTTGAAATCACTTTGACCCTGTGCATAGGAGCAAAAATAATCATTGTTACATGTCTAAAATTCTCTTAAAACAGTTTGCTGCAGCTGTGTGATTCAAGAGATATCACAGTGGGATAGCCTTTTCTTAAAGCATAAGGAGTTGAGAAGAGAGAATTAGATGTGGCAGTCCAAGATATTCCTGTCTAAAGAGAGGTTTTATGGATTTAGGACCCAATCAGAGCTCAATGAAGCCTGATGAGAAATAAACTCTAGTAACTTGGTGAAACCTAAAGAACTGTTAAATTTACACCAAATTATATGTTCTAAGATTGTATAAGGGTTATTTTAGAGGAGTTATCAGAGTTTTTACGCCCAGTGGGTCATTAACAAGTTAAATAGGTGACCATACAACATAGTTTTTGCCTTTGGCATTCATTTAAATTTAGTGCATATTAAGTTAGTATTTATTTAGCAATCAATGTTATTTTTTGATACATTTGCTGAAAATGAGAGCGAGATCTGAACCAACACCACAGATCCAAACAACCTGTCATTATAATGAATAGAATTAAAACCGCAGAATCAAGTACTCCTGAATTTGGGGGTTCCAAATCTGGATCGAAATCGTAAATTTCCTAGAGGTTGGCACATTCAGATTCAGACCATTATAGACATAAGTAAAATATGCTAGCTCAGATGCAGATAAAATTGTGTCTGCCTAGACTGAGGTAGGCAATGGATTGGGTGGTTCTGTTTACTCCCCAGCAGAAAGTTTTGGAATGTCTATTCTTGGGCACCGAGGCAATGAGAATATCACCAACTGTCTCTCTCTCTCTCTCTTTTTTAACTTTTAACATGGATTATAAAAGTGAGGCAGTGTCTTTTAGTACTGCTGAAAAGAGTGTGGAAAATGAATCGTCATCTTGCTTCTTATTGAGTAATGTTTGATTTCAAGTGAGCTCAACTTTGAGGGTACACAAAGAGAATTGGTGAACGTTTGTTCCCAGTACTACAGCTGAGTGAAATTATTCAGAGTAAAATATTTTTCATCAAAATGGGCATATTCAGGTCAACCAAAACTTTTTTAAAACCCCCTTTTCATTTCAGATTTTACTTCTATTTCATTTTTAAAAGGTAAAAAACTCTCTTGAAAACTAAACAAAACGTTTCATTTTAGGTTGAACAAAAGGGTCATCCTGAAATCAATTTTTTTTGCTTTTTCATTTTGCTGAAAATTAAAACAAAAATTTTTTTGTTTGGTGGCCAAATCAAAAAGTCAGTTATTTGCACACTTCTGCCTAGAAACACGAGCAGCAAATGTTGCTCTATTAATACATTAATTAGAGTAAAGGGGATGGATGTTAAGTGAATACTGGTTTCTCACATGCCTTTGCCTCCTCAACATGCCTATTACCTCCTTTTGAGGCCTGAGCCAACTCCATTTTGAAGTCAGTGGAAATACTTCCAGTGACTTCAGTGGGAGCTAGATCAGACACATAGGATACACCTACATAGCTACTAGGAGGTGTAATTCCCAGCTCACGTACACATATCTGTGCTAGCTGTGCTCAAGCTAACACCTAAAAATAGTAGTGGGAACTTACCAGCCTCAGGGAGCAGCCAAATATGTACCCAGGATGCTTATATATCTACCAAAGCTGGGAATACACCTCCCAGGCAATGTGCAGACATATCCTTGGGGATAGATTCTCAGCTTGTGTAAATGTAGCCAAAGTAGCTATGCCAGTTCACACCTGCTAAGGATCCTGCTTTAATCTTTAAAATGTTGGCATTTTGCAGACTGATATACCAAGCAGAAGCTCCAGAAAGTATACACAACATACGTCCACTGTCTCTAAAGGGTTAAAAATACAAATCCACAGACAATCTGGGAGTTTGCTTACCAAAGTTTATTCAGCCCTATTTTTAGTGGTTTGAACATGTTGACTCTTACATAAGATTCATTCAGTATAAATAAATTATTTAGTAAATATTCCAACATGTCAAGGAATGGTATTTTCATCCATTTTGTTTCCGTCTTTCACTTTCTAAAATAGGCTATGGGAGCTTTTTTGTATGTATTTCTATGGCAGTTGCATGAAGAATAGCTTTGTGACTTGATCCTGCTGAATTTAGATTGGTTTTGGGCTTGTCAAGTTCCTGCACTGATTTGTAAGGGTACATCATATATTAATGACATTGCAGGGAAGTGAAGACTAAATCCAGGAAGCACACAGCTTGATATGTTGTTTTTTAAAAAATAGGCTTTATGTCGTCTTGATGCTTGAATGCGTTTCTCTCTCTCTCTACTACAAGATACAACTATGGCTGCGTTGGGGAACCTGGTTACAGCACAACTCCATTAGGTAATACAGATGAGAGCTTAACCATGCTACTGAACTAGGCTGAAGCCTTTGACTGTCCAGCACTTTAACATGGTTTGGAGATACAGTTAAGGTAACCATCTACGCAGGAATAACCACAGTGTAGCTGAGTCCCCTTATGTGTCTGTAGCTATAGCATACACAGACTTTCTCTCCCTAAGCCTTCAAGGAAACTCTTTTCTTAGTGACAACAGACCTGATACTTTTCTCTCTTACAGCAGTGTAAATCAGGAGTAACTCCACTGGCATAAAGCTCATGTAAATGTCCATCTATTTTCCTACATGAACCTTACATACCTCTCCATGCTTCCTAAAAACTACTATCAGAGGGGTAGCCATGTTAATCTGGATCTGTAAAAGCGGCAAAGAGTCCTATGGCACCTTATAGACTAACAGACGTATCGGAGCATAAGCTTTTGTGGGTGAATCTGAACTCTACAGATGTGGGGACCGGCATGCAAGACCCCCTAAGCTTATTTTTACCAGCTTAGGTTAAAAACTTTCCCAAGGCACAAATTCCACCTTGTCCTTGACCAGTGTGCTGTACCCAAGGCAGGCCCTTTCGAAGTTTTCTAAGAAGGCCTTGGTATCATCGCCTGCCTTGTAGGTGGGGAACTTTCTGGGATGGGAAGTGGTACCTGGAGAAGGGTTGCTATGGTTGTCTGGTATATTCTGTTTAGCCCTTGCCCTCTCTAACTCCAGTTCATGCTGCCTCTCTTTTTCCTTCTCCTCCATAGCTCTCCTGTGGGCAGCCTCTTCTGCCTCCATAGCATTCTTGTGGGCAGCCTCTTTGGCTTTCTCTGCCTCCATAGCGCTCTTGTGGGCAGCCTATTTGGCTTTCTCTGCCTCCATAGCCCTCTTGTGGGCAGCTTCTTCTGCCCCACCCTGGCTTTTTCTGCCTCCATCTCCAAGCGCCTTAAGGCCATCTGTCTATCATGTTCTTTTTGTCTCTCTTCAGCTTTGAATCTGGCTAATTCTAATTTCTTTTGGACTTCACTGTCTGTCATCCTAGCCTTCCTGTACTTAACCTCCTAATGCATCCGATGAAGTGGGTATTCACCCATGAAAGCTTATGCTCCAATACGTCTGTTAGTCTATAAAGTGCCACAGGACTCTTTGCCGCTAAAAACTACTAAGCACTCAGAAAAGTATGTTATGTTTTATTCAGTTTGCCATACGGCTGTCTTTTCTTAAAGTCACATGAATGATTATGTGAGTTGTTGAGGACTGAGCCACAGAATGGGAGAGGCCAAGGTTTTTGATCCAGGGAGACATGACACTGAGGGCCTGATTCTGGTCTTCTTTTCAGTGGAGTTACTCTTGATTTACACTAGTTTAACTAAGATTAGCCTGTCCCTTGTAGTCTGAATATCTGTGACTGTATTACATTGCTTTAGTATTGGTGTATGGTATTTTAAAGTAATACAAACCCTCAATCTACATATCACTGGTCATGTTGACAAAAAAGCCAGTATCTGTTTTATTACTTAACCTGCAATAACTCAATACAAATGGGAGTCCTCTGAGAACCAGGGAAAGCCCACGGCTTACATCTGAGCCTTATGCTCCCAAGCCACAGAGGCTTAGAACACTGTGAAGGCAGTGCACTCAGTTCCCACAGGATGCCTGGAGCACTGAGCAGTCAGCTCCCAGATTGGAAGCGTTATGTAAGTAGTGCATCCAGCTTCAGAACTAGTAAGAATGTGGAGCTCTGAGGATGCAGCATGGGCATCTCCTGTAGTGCTAGAGATGGGCCTCATAGTGGAGGCAGCACATTCAGTTCTTGGACCAGCGAGGTCTGCAATGTTTATGGAGGCACAAAGTCAGCTCATGCACTGGCAAATGCAAGGAGAACTTGGAGGAATATTCCACTATTGGTGGAATAACCAACACCATGTCTGGAGGGCAACACAGTCCACTACAAGAGTGGCAGGGACGCAGAATGCAGAACAAGAATCACAGTCATCTTCCGTAGGAGAAAGGGCTGGGATACCAAACACTTCTGTACCAGTCCTCTGTTATCCAGCTTCCTTTATTCAGATGGAAGAGTTGTCCTCACTTAATGCTTTCGAGGAGGAGGAGAATAAATAAGACAGGGAAGGGGAACATATTAGAGAGATCTCAGAGAAATCCCTCCCCACTCTGCCAAATTAAACAGATTTCCTTTCCAAAAACAAAGTGGGCCTAAAGGAGGAGCACTGAGGAGCACTGTAAAAACCTCCCAAACACCAGGTCCAGTTCATGCTACACTAC
Source organism: Eretmochelys imbricata (assembly GCF_965152235.1). NCBI lineage: Eukaryota > Metazoa > Chordata > Testudines > Cheloniidae > Eretmochelys > Eretmochelys imbricata. The sequence goes on along the minus strand of NC_135572.1, from coordinate 248,925,882 downwards.
AAGGAGTTATCTCTGCCTTCTTTTTCTGGGTTTATAACTGAAATTCATACGTCCTATTCTCTGGCATCAAACTGTTTCCCTACCTGGTTCTTTGGAGTTAGTGAAGAGTGATGGCTGATTTAAAAAAAAAAAAAAAAAAGAAGAGTTAATTCCCCTTTCCTCCTTTCCAAACCTTCTAATAATTTTAACTGTACTCTGGGTTGCACATGTTTGACATGAAGGTAATTTGGAATGTAAACACTGCTGGGCATGTACTGGAATTAATTAGAGCCACCCTGTATTCTCCAAGGCTTTTAAGCCTGCAATTAACTGTTTACATTAACACCAAGCAAATCAACTGGTAAAAATATAAACATAGTTTAATCACTTTCCTCCTCAACCTGCAAGGGAAGAGAAACCACTGATGATCCGAAGCAGACCAGCTGTTTGCTATGTTGGGTCATGGCAGCCTCATTTTATAATTTCTTGGCTCCCAAAATAAACACATTCTGACTACTTCATTATCATAGTTTTTGAGATGCTTGGCCTGGAAATCTGAAATGCCAAAATGTCTCTCTGCTAGTATAAATCAAGACACGTTTAAACTTAGGTCTGGAAGTTTGTATGAAAATGGACTAAGAGTAATTGGGAGGGCTGCAACTGGGCAAACCGACCTCTGCTCTAATTTCACAAAAGAGAGTGGCTCACAAACTCCTAATCATAGATATTAAGGATGGAAGAGCCTTAGGTGCACCCATAATGTCCCAGTATATAGAAGGTTGTAAGAATGAAACAAAATACAGAGTTTCCACAAGAAAGAAAAGCAATCCAAAAGACAGACTAAGGCTGAAAAATCTCAAAACGTCTGATGAGGTAACATTTATATATTTATACATCATTTATAGTACTTATAACATTTATACATCAAAATCATTTAACTGCCATCTGAAGATACATGATTTCAAAGAAAATAATCCAGGCAGCAGCACTTACACGAATACATCAAACATTAGAGCAGGCATCACAGACAGCACCCACCTACCAGGAAGATTCCAGTCACACATTCCATCTCCCAACAAGTTCTTCAATTCCCAAAGCTTAAGGACAAGAGAAGGAAGGGCAGGGAGGAGTGGCCCACTCTGATTTCTAATGCTTCAGATCTTGACAAAACACACAAACAAACCCAACTAAGTATCCTAGAGCTGGTCAGGAATTTTCTATTGAAATGTGCTTTCATGGGAAAATTTCAATTTTGCACACACAAAAAAAGATTTTCTGTTGGGAAAATTAAAATGAATTATTTCATTTCAGGTTGTGTTGTTCTGAATAGAAACACTTTTGTTTGCTGAACCAAATCAAAACATTTCATTTCAGGTCAGTTTGATGTTAATCTGTGCTCACATGTTAAGTCATGGTTCCTGGGAGTTGTAGATCAGGTGTCCATTTTCCTCTATTAGCTAGACTCCTTGGCTTGACTACATCTCCCTTGATGCGTCGTGGTCTCATGTCTGGTTGAGCCTTCATGGTGCATTGTGGGAATCTCATGACCATACCAATATGAAATGTTTGGATTTGGAGAATATTGAAATGTTCAGTTTTGACTGAAAATGTTAAAACAAAGTTTTGACAGTTCCAACTTGAAATTTTCTGGAACTCTCCATTCTGAGAAAAAGAATGAAAATTTTTTTTGAAAAAATAAAATTTCCCACAAGATAGAAATTCTGATGTAGTTCTAGTCTTTCTATTGTGCAGGCCACAACCCCCCAACTGAGAGCCATATTTTTAAACAAAACAATAAACAAACAAACCCAACAACATCAAACACTCCAATCATAATCTACGTTTCCTCACAGCAGTCTTAGCACGAGGGAGGGAAATGGGTGGTACCCCATTCTGCTATACCAGATCTTGATACTCTGAGCAGAAAATAACATCCTCTCACAAAATAAAGCATCCATAATACATTTTGGTCAATCACTTCGTCAAGGCATGATCCTGATACTTAAAATATAACATTTAATAAATTCATCTGCCCAGCTGACTTCCCCCACCTTTCCCTGTGATCTCTGCCAAATTTACTGCTGTTCATTTTTTCTTGCAGAAATACATCATCTTTTTCAGACTCAGTACTGCTGTCATACCCACCCCTCTCCCATCTGTATTTGCCCACAAAAATCCCACAGCTGAGTTTTCCATGTCAGATTCTCCTTATATTCAGCAGCATGCAAATACCCAGTAAAAGATTTGAATCAGGCCACCAACTCCTGCTTTGTTAATTCCCATCACTCTTTTTGAGAAAAATAGTTCCCCTGTGCTGTCTCTCAAGTGGCTAATACCCCTTTCACCTTTCTAATTAGTATCTTACTCAGTAGCAGAATAACATTTAGTTTCCAGTTTCCATGACCAGAATGCAAAGTATACAGAGGACACAACTGTACCTGCAGTAAAGGATGGTCTCAGACTTCTGTTTGCCAAATTCTCAATTTCCATGGTATGTTTTACATATATTCTGTCACTCTGACTGCAATATTCCCCTCTAATAAATGTGAATTCCCCAACTGCCCTAGTTTGTGTATGCTGGTATACAGTTTCTAATCCTGTAGCATTACAAATCTCCAAACAAATCTCATTAAAATATAACTTCACGAGACCCCAGCCTATATGCTGTTGGTACAACACAATTGAAGTCATCCAGAAAAAACAAAAGAATAGATCAATAGAAAGGAGGTGATCTTTTAAAAATGTTTTAGTCCTGAGCTTCCAGAACTGTGTCCCCATATAGAGCAATCATCTAATAAACAAACTGAGAAAGACAAAAAATCTACCAACAGTGCTATCCCTGGCAAGGCTTCAGCACTCACTGATTTTCTACTGAGTAACTAAAAACCAAAATCCCCACTCTATCAGATATGCCTGACTCACTTGACCAAAAAGAAAGGGCTAGCTTTCAGTCTGTCTTAACACAATATTCATCCCAACCACTACTCAGTTAAGTTTCCTGAACTTGTAGTGGCCCTGCCTTCCAAAAACTGAAAATTCAGTCGCCATCTTTGAGCCCTGAAAATGGAATGCATGTTTCACATAGCTGTTTAAAAGAAAAGAAAGAGGAATAATGTCAACCCTAAAATAAAACAACCCTAAAACCCTGTGTGCTGTGAGAGCCACGTGATGGTCACTGTGTGATGTTCTTTTTCTTGTGTGCAATTGCTGTATTTGCCACAGGGAAGATATTATATGCAGTTGCTTTTGGGAAGGGAGTTGGCTGTATGATTGCAAATGGTGACCTTGAGGCAACCTTTCCAATAGCATGTGGTCCATTATATGAAAAATATTGAAACTCCCCAACTTAAAGACACTGCAAGTCTCCTCGCCCATGCACATCTCTCTGGCAGCTGTTGTATAAAAGAGAAGAGTTGCTTCCATTGAAATGATCTTTGACTTGTGGCTCAGTTTGGAGACATCTGGATTACCACAGCAATCAGCTGAGCTGATTGATTAAACTCTTCCATCCTGTGAAGGTACTATTGTAGATGATGGGCATAGGTTTCTTTCCTGTTAAACAATGTCTCCTCTCCAACTGCTCATTGGTTTCCAACTTGACCAGCAATTCATACAGGAGCTCATGAAGTCATATCTTATCTCTGAAGTATACTGGTCTTTTTTGTCTTCAGTAGCAGTTTTTAAAATGTAGTTAAAGGATAATGCTCTGGCGGAGGAGCATATGAGGCAATTAAAGACTTTTGTGGGTGATTAAACACCAAAGAGACCTGAAAGTCCAATGCCAGGGACGTTATTTCTGTTATGACAAAACTGAAGGAGAGTCAACAAACCAAAGCATTAAAGAAGAAAGAAAATGCATCCTTTTCTTGCCCTGTGAGCCGGTAAGTTCTGTGCTGCTGTTTTTACAGTTTTTTCCATTTGATGGGATTGAGCTTGTCATTTTGATTGTTTAATATGTTTCCTGTCCTGCAAGAAGGGAATGACTCTGCCACAGGAAGCTGGTGTTATATAATGGAGTTCAGCCTGTAGAAAGTCTCCTGCAACACAGGTGGAATCTTAAAGGGCTAGGACTGTAAGGACACAATCATGTAAGCTGCTGAGTACCTCCTTAGGGGCACCAAGGACCCTCAATTCTTGGAATTTAAGGGCTTCATCTCACTCCAACTGTGATTGATTGAGGTCAATCGGAATCTTTCAATTAACGTCAGAGAGAGCTGGATTAGGCCCTAAGTGAATAACTTAACAGGGCAGCAGCTTTAAAAAATGAATAACTGTCTGAGCATTGGCCTAAAAAAAAAAGAAAGATTGTGTCTGTAAAAATGGAGTGATTTGTTTGGATACAAATAGCGACACAAATGATTTCAGTGTTTTTAGAGGGAGGATTTTCCTGTGTGATGACTGCCTGGAATTCTTCTTTTCTCATCTAATAATGTTTGGTAAGGGCTTGAGGGAAGGAAGCGTCCTGCGCTTTCTCTGCTGTCTGACATAATACCATCCATCTGAAGAAAGATACATTGGAGCTTTGAGACTTGTAATAATAGGGTTTTGATTTCATCCTAACACCACCAATCTCTCATAAATATTCATCTGATTTTTTGGGGTGGTGGCATTTTTTTTTCCCCAGGAGGGTGTTGTTTAGGGAGGATCATGTTTGAAATAAAAATGCTGGGTGGTTTTGGGGGGGCGCTATATGAAAATTGATATTTTTATCTAGAAATTGATAATTTTTCCAAAGAGTTAACATAAAAAAATATACACTGTTTGCAAGTGATTAGTGTGACTGCAGGTTTACAGGTTTTCTGTATAACTAGTACATACTTATGCTATATCTGTAATACCACAGCAATGCTAATTACTTACAAACAGCAAATGTTTTTAGTAGCAACCACTGTACATATCTATATGCGGGGAAGTGTTTTAAAACCTTCTTCTGTAGGGGTATAGGGCAGGGATATTTAACATTGATTCGGAAAGTTTGCATTCAATGTGTGAGTGGGGTTAGACAGCTAGCAATTGATTTCCCTCCCCAATTTAAACATAACAACAAGTCCTTTGCTGTTATAAGACACATTAAAAGCACCAAGGAGTTGATCACATGCCATCGCCCAGTGATGAAACAAGGTAGGGAGAGGGGAAAAGAGTGTTAAGAATATGATAGTCCAATAATAAATAAATAAATTAAATAAAATAAAGTGTTCTTCACTAGCATTTTAACCTTGGGATCTCAAAGCACTTTACAATCATTAAAGAAGGAAATCTCATAACACCAAAGGGAGGCAGGTTAAGGATACATAGAAATTACTTCACTCGCCAATGAAATATAACCACCTGTGGGGGAATATGGGTTAATAACAAACAATAGCATTACCCAACAGTTTAGGACTGTTTAGGAAGTAAATAATACCATTTCTAGTTGAAATTTTAGGGCAAATTTTATTAGGCAGCCTCTAATCAGCTGGGTTGGAATTGAGACCCCACTGACGCAAAGAGATCTATGAGATCTTTTTATGAACAGGACTGTAGCTTGACATCTAATCTGAAAGGCATCACTTCCAGCAGAAGTGTCAATTGTTCAGTACTGACTCAGAGGGAAGAGTATCACCTTCTGAATCACCAGAACTTCTTCCTGCAGCAAGTAGGTGTTCCCTGGAGATCTTCCATTAAATGGATCAGCGTAATACCTTATCGATCCAAAACCACAGCCAAGATCTGGTATTATCGCTTATCTCAAATAGCTCCTTGGGAATACAGGGGTGTTAACAAGGGGGTACTACATAAGGCAGCGTTCAAGTGTTTGCCTAGGCTCTCTGCATTCATATTAGGGGTCATTCTTTAGCTTCCACTTGATCATATTGTTCCCAGCCTTTGCCACCAGTTCTTGCTCAATTTAGAGTATGCCAGTGTTTTCGTTCAAGGTCAGTGCCTGGGTTTTGTGTTCTAAAGGAACCAGGTTCTCCAAGATCATTGGCATTTCCTGCCATTTTGTTACTCTGTAGCCTTTGACAGTGGTATTTTGGGTAAGGGATTTTCAGAGGCAAAGCTCCTTCTGGACTTCCTCTTTGTGGATGGTGGAATGTGTCCATACAGTGGAGGTCTTGGATCATGCACCTGTTTTTGTCTCTCCTTTTTACTGAAGGCTTCTCATCTCAAGGGAGTATAGCAACAATGGACGAGTCAGTTTCAAACTCTCCATAATGATCCTATAGGATTGATTGAATTCAGTATAAATTTTATGTGTGTGGGTCAAGTGTGACCATCCTGGGAGTAATAGCTGAGTAACACAGGATGAGACTGGGTGCTCGGGGTGTTTTGGGGTCAGCTCTCTATTTTGTGTTGGCCAGTTTCTGGAGTACACAATTCCTGGAGTACGCTTTCTTTTTCAGCTTCTTGATGTGCTCTTTGAGACCCCAAGGCACACCAAATGTTCATAGTACTCAAGGATTGTACCATCCCTCAATATCTGGAGTTTTTGCTTGGCATGGTGGTGTTTCAGGAGGAAGGTGCACAGTTGTGTCTTGCTAGGATTGGCATTCAGAAACCATGTGTGACAGTAGTTTCCAAATACACTCAGGAAGCCAGTTAAAGTGTGCTCAGTGTCCTCAAATCTTTGATTGGGTGGCAATGTAAAGATCATCTGCATAAATGAATCTTTGCATGTTGGGGAATTCTGGCTGGTTATTTCTGTAGACATTAAATAGCAAGGTTGATAGCACTGAACCTTGGAGCAGTCCATTCCACTGAGTATGCCATTGACTTTTCAGACCATCCATCTTAATAAAGAAATGTTGATTTTTGAGCAGGGAGGAGTAAATGTGCATGATGGTGCACAGTGTTGTAAGCAGCTGACAGATCAACAAAGACAGCCACTGTAATTTTGGAGGTTTTGAACCATTTTCAATGTATTGAGCTAGATTTATAACTTGGCTACAGCATGAATGTCCTGGGCAGAAACTGGATTGGTGATCTATCAGCTGTCCTTCCACTATTTACACTATTCTACCCATTATCATCTGCTCATCTAGCTTGTAGGTTGAGTGGAATAAGTAACACTGGACAGGAACACTTTGCAGAGTTAGGGGTTTTATATGGTTTGAGTAGTTCAGCCAGTTTTGGCCTGTCTCCACAGCCTGTGTATATGCATTGTCTCCATGCAAAAGTTAAAGAAGTCAGTAGCCATTTCTGTGCTCTCTTCCTGAAATGTAGTAATGGTTAATTAGATATACCATTGAGTCCAGCTACCTTTCCACATTTCAAAGTTTTCATGGCTCTTGTTAACTCCTCAGTGTTGAGCTGCTCATTGTGGACTTTGCTATCTCTCAGGAGTGAGCGAAGTTTCTGCTTGACTTGTCTCATTCTGCGTTTTGCTTTGTGGACTGGTTTACCATTTAAGATGAGTTGGTGTATGACTTGATTGGGAGAGACTACAGCGATGTGCTTTGGTTGTTGTCCATCAGGGTTCAGCTTGCGAGTAGTGACCCATACTTTTTTGCTATTGTGGCACTGGCTTGTTGTTTCAATCATGTCCCACCAGTGGTTGTGCTGTTCTTTTCCAATCTCAGAAGCATTGTCCCAGGACCAGTGATTTCTTCATCAAAGGATCCAGGTCAAACAGGTCTGAATATCTCTTAAACTGTTGGCTTATCTGTTCTGAAACCCCAGGAACATATAATGTCAGACATCTCCTGGGGATGTATTTTTGAGCAGTCTTCCACACCAGGGAGTTAAATTCTCCATAGTGCTCATGTGTCAAAGTAATATTATAAGTGAATTCAAAGATAAAGCCTTCCCAGTTAGCCTTTATGAAGCTGAATCTTGGCAGATATTTTGTTTTCCTGGGTTGTACTGTAGCCTCTATTATCACTTGCACTGGTCTGTACTGTCATCTTGGGATCACTGCCATGACCTCCCTTCTGAAGTTGTCTACATTTTCAGAGGCGACAAGAGCTGTGTCAGGATTTTACCCCTTTTTCCATCATGCACTTTGGAAGGTGCATTTGTCCTTGAAGTTGTGGAGCTGCCCACTTCTCTACTACTTCTCCATTGTTGAGGTATCCCAAGACGGTATCGTGACTGTTAAAGTCGCCTATGACAAGACATGGTTTTTCTTGCAGAGAAAAGTCAGTTGGCCATGCAAACTGGTCACCTGGTGGTTTGTAAGCAGGAACTACTGCTGTTTGATTGAGTTCAACCGTGATAAGTTCCATTGTACCTGACGTTTCACAGTAGTGTGTTTCACCAATCTTTTGTCACTTGTAAGTATCATGAATATTGCTGCAAACATCAAAAGCAACATCTATGGCAGCATGGTGGTCTTGTCTTCCTGTGTGTCTCTCGTAAGCACCTAACGCCTGCTTTGTTGCCAGACAGAACATAAGCCTTCGCTGCAAAGAATCCCTCCACTTTCACACTGATTATTTAAAGTGCCATCCTTGATTGAGGCCCTGAAAGTAGCCACTTGAGTTGACATCTTTGTCTGTCTTCTATTTTGGTCGATATTGTCAGGTGTGGTCTCTACCACAGTTAGTTATAATGGGAAATTAACAGGGGTCACAACATGAACATGTCTGATGTGACCCTACCAAAGAGATAAGCCAGTATAACCTTCCTTACTTTGAGATCTCACACCATCACAGCACTAAGGGGGTCTGACTGCAGGTGACAAATGCTGCTAAAACTGCTTAAACAAGTTGAGACGCTGCATTTGCTACAACAGAGGAGATTGAAATCTCCATTGCAATGCATCGACTTGTTGCAAGCACTGCAACATGGGCAATTTCATTTATACATCCTTAGTGACAGTATAGTAACCATGCAAGGAATGGGTATTAGAGACAAAGCACACATCAATTGGCTCCCAAGTGGAATGGACCAGGAATCAAACTGACCTGTGTGGGGGAAATGAAACACATTTAAAGAACCGTACTGTGTCCATATTACTTGCAGACTTTACAATTTGGTATTGTTGTTTTTGGAATTGATACCCATACAATCAAAACTGGTTGCTTTAACTCTGTATAACATAATTATAGGGCTGACAGGCTGTGACAAGTTGGAAGAGACGTTTATTCTTACAGCAGGCAGATGCTTAAATGATTTTGTATTGGAAAAAGCTTCCCGTGAAATGTTCTGTCTCTGTGTACATTACTAAACCCAGATTTGTAATGAAATCTAGCATCAAATATTTACGTAAAATTACTTTAATGTACAAATAATTTTATCTTGAAAGAAAAAAACAGGAGAGAAAATTAGTAAGGGAGTTTTAAGAATGTTGTGTTAGTTACAGAACAGTGATGTGTTTCTTCATCAGTTCTTTAAAATTGTTACCCAGCTGGTACTTCACAGAGTGAAACGTACACAGTATCCATTGCTACATGAAAAATGTTTGTGTCCTGATGTATTAGTAGCACTGTAACCTATCCCAATTGGGGTCACTGTGTATTATTAAAATCCTCTCACAAGACCAATTTGGGAAAAGCAGGAGGCTTTATTTAATAACCATGAATCAGTGATAAATAAAACACTTTCACACAGTGGGTCTCATCAGGAAATGCCAACATTGCACATGCTCAGTTGCTTCTTAGTCCCCTTTGCTTCCTGGTTTAAGTTAATACCCTAAAAAGAACCTCTTTTGCCATTAACCAGAGTTAGGTACTGTAACCCTTCTGCCCGTCAGAGTTGGCAGCAACAAGGGCCGGGTTCAATATCTAGGGGTTCCATTCCAATAACACAATGCAAACCGGCTCGAGCCCCCACCCAGTGACCTGGGACAAATATATACCACCCACGCTGGGCGCCTCCAAGAGGCAATACTTCCCCTCTCGCAAGCACATAGTCTGAGTGTAGCAAAAGCCTTTTAATAACAGAGAGAAACAATGTGGCATTATGTTGGGGAAACACCACCAACAGGATTCATAACACAACCTATGAGCATAAAAACCCACCCCAGGCAAATTGGGGCATGCCCCTTTCCCTTTGGTTCTTGAGTCCAGCAACCCCAAATCACCCAAAGTCCCAAAAGTCCAATGCCCCAAAAGTCTCTGTCCCTGGTCAGGGCAGCCCCAGAGTTCGAAAGTTTATCTGCGGAGCTTTACCTCCCAACCTGGGTGGAAATGGGACGGGGGTAAGAGGCACCTTACATGATCTGAAGCTGACCGCCCCATAGCGGCACCCCGCTCCGCCAGCCGCCCCACGAACTCCTTCGCTCAGCTGCGCTCCGCTCCGCCAGCCGCCCCACGAACTCCTTCGCTCAGCTGCGCTCCGCTCCGCCAGCTGCCCCACGAACTCCTTCGCTCAGCTCCACGACCCACAAGCAGCTCCTGCCATCCACACACTGCTCCGCGTCAAACTGCTTCACCAGCCGTCCCGCAAACTGCTCCACAATATATCTTCAGGCTCCCCCACTACTTAACACAACACTCAGTGATTTCAACTCTTAGGTGAATTCAGCTTGTAGTAGGGGAGCCCTAGTGCTTGTGCACTGTCAGCCCAAAGTGAGCTCAGCAGCCTATAATTAGACTTCTAATGAAATCAAAATTAGCTCTGATATTCCACAGTGGAGAAAGTGCAATTAGCATGTAAGGCCCTCACCAAGGGGCCCATGCCACCAAGTATTAATACTTGTCCCCAGCCTCTCTTCATTCACACAGTTTTGGAACCCATGACCTTTGCCTAGCGAGTGCTACTTAGTTGATGGTGAATCCCTCCATCATAACAAAAGGCCACGTACAGTTCCAAGCACAGTTCCCATAATCAGGGTAATAACAATTTATTCTTCCTGCCCCAATAACAGAGACACTGGGGATCCCACAGCAGCCAAAGTGACCATTTGGGCAGCTATGGTCTCATTCTAGGCGGGGTGGGTGTGCCTATGCAAATGAGATCGGCCCCTGAAGTTCTTTTCCACAACTTGCCACACCTCACCACCAGATGTCAGGGTGGAGCTCATCCTGACTCTACTTACAGTACTAAGGAAAGCACAGCGATGGTGGGGATGACTTCAGTAATTCAAGCCACATAGCTAGCCACACCCAGCTGTGGCAGTGGCAGAGTTTATTTTATCATTTTAATTAATTAATTTGAACATTAAAACAACTGACTCTAATCCCCAGAATGAGTATGATGAATATGAATGTGATCTCAGCAGAATATCATGAAATTGCACAATCCTTAAGTATTGTAATGAAAGGAAACCTTGATGGGACCCACTTTTTCTAGTTTGCATTCTCTCTGATTAAGAGCACTACACAGAGCCTGCTGATTCCTGCCCCACGAGACCTGTCAATCCCAAATATTGGCTCTACTTACAACTTTGCTTTCCATAAGGTCTCTAGGAGTAATCTCTGCACTGCTGCCTAGCCACTAATCCAACCTAGTTACTGTAAACTGATTTCTCTTGGATTAAAGGATTTCTCTAGTTCCTCTGGGACTGTTGCACTGGGACTTGGACAGATTACTTTGTGGGGTTATGCAGGCATAACTAAGAGTATAATCTGACAACTACTATCTAGATATGGGGTGGGCAAACTTTTTGGCCTGAGGGCCACATCTAGGTATGGAAATTGTATAGAGGGCCATGAATGCTCATGCAATTGGGGTTGGGGTGCAGGAGTGGGTGAGGGCTCTGGCTGGGGGTACAGGCTTTGGGGCAGGGCCAGAAATAAGGAGTTCAGGGTGTGGGAGGGGACTCCAGGCTGGGACAGGAGTTTGGAGTGCTGTGGAGGGGGGGTGAGGGCTCCAGATGGAGGTGTTGGCTCGGGGTGGGGCTGGGGATGAGGGGTTTGCGGTGCAGGAGAGTGCTCTGGGCTGGGATCGAGGGGTTCAGAGGGTGGGAGGGGTTATCAGGGCTAGAGCAGGGGGCTGGGGTGCAGGAGGGGCTCAGGGTTGCAGGCTCCAGGTGGTGCTTACCTCAAGCAGCTCCCGGAAGCAGTGGCATGTGCCCCCTCAGGATCCTACATGGAGGCGTGGCCAGGCGGCTCTGCACGCTGCCCCATCCACAGGTGCTGCCCCTGCAACTCCCATTGGCCGCAGTTCCCTTCTGTTGTTGTTTGGGGAAGGGGAAGCATGCGGAGCAGAGCCCCCTGGCTGCTCCTACATGTAGGAGCCAGAGGGGTGACATGCCACTGCTTCTGGGAGCTGCGTGGAGCCGCAGCACATGCATGGTCCCTGCCCCTGCTCCCTGGCTGGAGTGCAGGAGCACGGGAACCACCAGAACCTGCTCCCCAGCTGGAGTACCATAGCAGGGCAAGTCCTTGACCCCGCTCCCCAGTGGGAGCTCAAGGGTCGGATTAAAATGGCTGGCAGGCCGGATGTGGCCCGCTGACCATAGTTTGCCCAACCCTGATCTAGGTGTTTATATGGGCCCCATCACTCCAGTATCTGAAAGCCTCACAAATATTTAAAAGTAGACAGAGATTGTTACTGATATTTCTGTTTCTTCTCAGATCATAGAAGAAATAACTTGATTCATTTATAGGGTTTTTTGTTTGCATGCTTGTTTATACTTCTGGGTGTATAGAAATTTACTGAGGGAAAGCTCAGAAGAAAAAAAAAGATTTTTTTTTTTCAGTTAATTTTGAAATTAGTGAGATCCATGGTCATTCTTATCTCTTGCAGGAGTGAGTTCCATAGAGTAGGTTCTTTAGATTTTAAGTTCTTTGGGGCAGGAACTGTCTTTTTTGTCCCATGTTTCTACAGCTCAATGGAGCCCTAGTCCATGACTAAGGGTCTTAGGTGCTACAGTAATACAAAGAAATAATACTAAGTATAGCTACTGTGAAAGTTCTGTCTCCTGTGTTTCTGATAATTGGTCAATGGTTTCATGGTGCCACCGGAATGTAGTTGTTGTAGGAGGTCTGGCAGTTTCTCAAATAGACAAAGCCAATCCCATGAAAGACTTTGAATATTAGACAGAGATCTTGAACTGTACTTTGTATTCGGTGAGAAGTTAGTTTAGGGAACAGATTACTGGGGTGATGAATGACCTGTGTTTTTAAGTACACCGACTGTTGAGTTTTGCTCCAATTGGAGTTTTTTCAGGATGTGCAGTTTCATTACAATATATGAGTTTTAATGGTCAAAAGTGTGTGGATCCTATATCCATCTGTGTCAGATAGAATCAGATCTAATCTAGCCAGACGTGCATTAGTAAATATTTTTTTGCCATCATAGCTGTTTGGCTTTCCAATATCCCTGAGGAGTCCCAAGCAAACTAAATGACCACAAACCTGCAGGCTGACTTAATCTGAGGACAAATGCCCTTGATAGTGGAAAAAGTTATGGCAGACTTAAGTTCTTAGAAATACTTCCTGTTCCTAACAATGTTACCTCAGTCTTGCCTGGGTTGTTCAGCTGCAGCCAACTGCTCTTCATCCAGGTGATGATTTCATCTAGGCATTGAGAAAGCTGAGAGAGGGTGCTGTTTACTTTTTATATAAAGGAGGTTTATTTAGAGCTGGGTATTGACTAACAGACTACTGGCACTTCAGCTTTTGTTTTCTTGCCAGCTCTTCTCACAGTTTAATCCAGCTACTGGATAATGTTGGGGAGAGGATTGAGCCTTGAAGACTCTGCCTTCTACAAATGAGGGGCTTGGTATTGGAGGAACAGTTGTATCTACTGGTCAAATGCAGGAAGAAAATATTGCTGATGAGCAATGGTCTGTTTGCTCTATTTGCACTGAGGAAAACGCAATGGAGTGCTTCTCAGCCAAGAGATATCAGTACTCTGCACTCTCCCCTGAAGACCTGGCAGCAGTCAAGCTACCTGGCTCTCCCTTCCCCAAGCAGGATGCAGGAGAGAAGAACCCCCAAAATATTTTTCCCACCAGACCATGTAATAATAATTATAAAAATTCTTAGCTCCATATAGAGTGTTTATTATTCAGGTAGCTCTCAAAGCTCTTATGTTGGGGAGGAAGAAATGAAAAACCTGCCACGTCCTTCATCCAGGAGTGAGGTGATTAGAATCCCCTCTGCTCCATAACTGACCAGGAAGAGATGAGAGGAACCCTCCCACCTCACTCTGACCAGATAGGAGAAGTGGGTTGGAAGCCTCTACTCCTTTCCAGAATCCATAAGGCAGAGCAGAAGAGTCCCCCAAGCCACCCACAACAGTCATGAGAGAGGATTACAGCACACCACTTCTTCCCATCAATCAGGAAGGATATATGTACTTTTTAACATTTACTAACATTTACCATACATTAATGGGCATGTACAATAAGGAGGGTGTTTCACTCACTGTGATCCTTGTGCCACTGTGCTCATTCTGGTTTCTATTTGGAGATCTGAAATCTCTGCAGGGATCTTCAAACTGGCTCATTAAGGATGTGTTTCAGTCAGTGGTAACAGGCGATTACCCTGATAATCATGCAACCTGCAGTTTAATGTCTGTGGAATTAATTGACTTTACTAATAGAATGAGACTAGAAAGCTCAAAATGGAACAGCTGAATCCTTACCATGTTTTGCTATCGAAGTGGGGAGATAGCATAAATCACACCATTACTTATTGTGTGTATACTAGTCACTATCAACCCTCGCACATTGTCACACTTACAAGCATGCACACAACAATGATACTTGACCAACCTCCCTAGGAACGCCCTATTTCCTTTTTGCATGCATGGAAAAAGACATACAGAGAAAAAAAGAATGCTGTGGTCACTTCCCAGAGTGCCTGCCACGTGTAAAAAGGACAGATCTGAAATGCTTCGAGAATCGGACAGCAATTGTCCAAAATGTTATTGAAATGTTCCCAGTTCTGATGTAAGCTACAATCTCTTAATGTGATAAGAGGCATTAGGAATATAAAAAGGCTCCAGCAGGTATTTAAAGCATTGGAAGGTCTGATTTTACAGCCTATAAGCACATATTTACAGTGTTTCGTAACTCTACATTAACGGTGTGATAAGCAGAGGAACAGCCAGTTTTCACAGAAGCCAAGAGAAGGCTGCCTGCCTTGGTTGAGCAAGTGGCGGCATTATTCAGAAAAATAAACTAAAGACTGATTTGTTCCATCTTCTTGAGAAAGATAAAAAGGGGAACAGGCCAGGGAGTTGGAAAAGAAGAGCAGGGAATGGAGCGGGAGAGGTAGAAAATATGTATATAATACAAAACCTATTGTAAGTTTGCATAATTGAACACACAAAGGTGAGGAAATGCAGAAGTTAAGGTTCCCAATTTAGCATTAACTTGGTTGCACTGCATGTCGTATAGAGTAAATCACACCTTCAGCTTTGTCACCAGTGATCCAAAGTATAATACATGCATATTAGGCAAGTTACTCTTACTATGGTTACCATACATTTTACATTTCCTGACTTTTGGGTGTATAGAATTGAAATATTAACATTGAATTGTCATAGGGAAAATGAACAAAATGTAAAAAAACAAAAGTAACAACAACAACAAAACTACAAAAATAAAAAACATAGAGGCCCACAGCTCTAGTACTTTGAAATTGCACAGTTGAGTACTGTAAACAACAGTATTCCATACATACAAGAGGAATCTAACTGTGCCACTGCTGAGTATCAGAGTATGGACTCATGGGCATTATTCCTGTTTTACCACTGTATCCAGGTGCGCTGGAGAAATTTGTATAGTGGGGGTGCTGAGAAACATTGAACCAAACTGTAAACCCTATATATGATGGAAACCCCGTCAAGCAGGGCGTGTGGAGCACCCCTAGTTCCAGCACCTATGACTGTAGAAATGCAGAGGTGAAGGTGGCTCCTTGGTACCATGGGAAGCAATATATGGAAAGGGTTAGCAAATGTGTCTCTGAGCTACCTTCATATTGCCCAGTTCTGGGATGGACTGGGAGCTGTTCTGAATCACAGTGTAACTTAAAGGCAGCCTCAGTGCTGTAAGTTACACCCAAGCCCTGTGGGCCCAGTTGATTGTGCAGCCAGCCAGGGATTGCTGGGGTATAGCAGAGTGCTAGCCATGACTCCCTGAGCCAGAGGCGAGGAAGGAGGTGGTGAAGACCCAGCATAGGTATACACTTCCCAGGGAACCGCCTTACAGAAAGTGAATCCAGAGGGAGCTGTTAAGTCAGCCCAATGGCTACTATGTGTCACTGGAGCAGCATAGGCCCACAATATCTGCTTTATCTACTGTATACTTTAACAATCATTTTATATTTAGAAGCTTTTTTGAAAAAGAAAGTACACAATGGCTGTTGCTTACAACGAATTTAGCCCCATATGATTACATTTGAAAGCATTTTTCAATTACTAGTCTCAGTATTTTCCCTCAGGAAAGCCAGAAAAAGTTTATATTTTTCTCTGTGGTGTAATTTGAAAATAGCTGAATTTAACTCAAGCTCTCTTAATGCAATTACCTGTGGGCAGAGACTGTGGCCTGGTCTACACTGGGGGGGGTACCAATCTAAGTTACGCAACTTCAGTTACATGAATAACATACTGAAGTCGACGTACTTAGATCTACTCATCGCGGTGTCTTCACTGCTCCCCCATTGACTCTGCCTGTGCCTCTTGTGGCAGTGGAGTACAGGAGTCTACAGGAGAGCACTCAAGGGTCGATTTATCACGTCTAGACTAGAGGCAAAAATCGACCCTCGCTGGGTCTATCGCTGCCTGCCGATCCGGCGGGTAGTATAAACATACCCTGTGTGTTGAAAATTTCAGCCTGCATGCACTTTTTCTTGAGAAGTTATAAGCTTGTGAAAACAGAGGAATAAAATGGAAGTTGTGTTGTAATCCTCACAATTTCTTTTGCTCCTGGCAAAACTATGCTGTTGTTAATAATAATAGTAGTAGTAATAATAATAATCAATAATAATGCTATTTTAGTGATTGCTCTCCATTTTCTTGAACCATGAATCCAAGTTGGAGAAATTCCATGAGCTCAGATCAGTACAGTAAACATATGTCCCTTAATTCAGAGGTAAGTTTACATTTTCAGTTCAGGTTTCAGAGTAACAGCCGTGTTAGTCTGTATTCGCAAAAAGAAAAGGAGTACTTGTGGCACCTTAGAGACTAACGAATTTATTTGAGCATGAGCTTTCGTGAGCTACAGCTCACTTCATCAGATGCATACCGTGGAAACTGCAGCAGACTTTATATATACACAGAGAATATGAAACAATACCTCCTCCCACCCCACTGTCCTGCTGGTATTAGCTTATCTAAAAGCCATTTCCAGCACAAATCCAGGTTTTCTCACCCTCCACCCCCCCACACAAATTCACTCTCCTGCTGGTGATAGCCCATCCAAAGTGACAACTCTTTACACAATGTGCATGATAATGAAGTTAGGCCTAACTTCATTATCATGCACATTGTGTAAAGAGTTGTCACTTTGGATGGGCTATCACCAGCAGGAGAGTGAATTTGTGTGGGGGGGTGGAGGGTGAGAAAACCTGGATTTGTGCTGGAAATGGCTTTTAGATAAGCTAATACCAGCAGGACAGTGGGGTGGGAGGAGGTATTGTTTCATATTCTCTGTGTATATATAAAGTCTGCTGCAGTTTCCACGGTATGCATCTGATGAAGTGAGCTGTAGCTCACGAAAGCTCATGCTCAAATAAATTCGTTAGTCTCTAAGGTGCCACAAGTACTCCTTTTCTATTTTCAGTTCAGAATCATGTATTCAGAGTGGATACATTGCTTTGTTGCCTTTCATGATGTATTTGCTGCATCTTGCAAAGGACTTTAGGACTCCTCAATAAGAAAGCTGCCATATGAATTTAGATCTCCCAGGGAAAGGGAAAGTGTGGTTGACCAGTGCAATTTTAGAACATACCAACTTAAAGAAATCTCATTTTTATTTCAGAAGCTGGATTTTTAGTTTATAGATCTTTCCCTCTATGGGACATTACAGTGAATAATAAAAATTGGCTTGGACTGTGACAGTCAGATCCAAATCCAAACTTTTCCAGAGTTCAGAGATGAACCGTAACTAGTTTGTTTATTCAATAGTGTTGACCGAGAACCCCACATCTGATCACCCCTGAACTGGTGGTGATAATTGTATTCCAAATGCTCTTTTTAAATGCTTGAGGGAGAAGCTATACTATTATTTGCCTAGGTGTTCAAGAAAAGAGAATTTCCAGTTCCATAGCAGCTTTGGGCCCAATTTTCATAGAATTTAAGGTCAGAAGGGACCATTATGATCGTCTAGTCTGACCTCCTGCACAACGCAGGCCACAGAATCTCACCCACCCACTCCTGTAACAAACCCCTAACCTATGTCTGAGCTATTGAAGTCCTCAAATCATGGTTTAAAGACTTCAGGGTGCGGAGAGTCTCTCAGGGACTCCAAGTTGGCTACTGAGGCATATAAATCTAATTTTTCAATATGGGGCTGAGCACAAAGTTCAGATTAGGATGCAAACTTGCTCAGTGCTTTGGGTGCTTGGATCCAGGGTGTTTCTTCAAGCCAATCTATCTTCATTTTAAATCTCATCTGAAGACTTACATTTTTCTTTTATCTACACATTTTGCTTTCTCTTTTTCAGAAGTCGCTCTTGCTTTTGCTCAGCTTGTCACATCCTTCCTTTCTAGACAGACTAATAAGTGTTGGCTGCAGCTATGGAAAGGTGCATTTGGCGAATCCTGCTCAAGCCATTAAAAAAGTCACTGCTTGTTCTAAATGTATTGATGCATAAAATACCACTGGAAAAAACAATGGAGATTCCTAATACAGCTGCTGATTAAATGTTCCTCTCTAGAGAAAAAATAATTTCACAAGAACGTTTGATGTCAAAACATGTTGAGTGAAATGAAAGTTTTTTTTAAACTAGGATGAGAAAATGATGAAAGAAAGCCACTGTCAACCCAACAGTGTAAATTCTGTTCACTCTCTCAGTTCCAGAGCCTCATCTCATGCAACTGAAATGCATCCCACCTAATTGGTCTGGACATTGCCTCCAAGAGGACATAGGGAAAAAATCCTCAACTTATTGATTGCAGCATGGCAGCAAAGCTACTCCTGCTCTCTCCTGCACTGCCCCAATTCTCTGGCGTGAATCTCTTTTTTCTCTTCCTCCCATCTTTCCCACCCTGCCACAAGTCTCTCTACAGCCTGGTACCCAGGTTTGCCTGGTACCCAGGTTGTATGTGCAGCCTGTTTGAGCTCCCACAGTTCTGTCACTCCATTGTGCAAAGAAGCTGTACTGATTCCATGGCATCTGGGATCCTCCAGGCCTGGAGAAGAGTGGCAGGATTTGCCCTTCAGTACAGATGGACAAATTTGATTAAACTGTGATCTTTTTGCTGCCAACTATCATTAGATGATGTTTTGCTTATTATCAACTAAAGTTCTTTTTATAATAAAGTTAACAGCAATGTCTATTTCAGACTTGTCCTATGCAAATGAGCTCCTTGGACCAACTTTAGGTTGAATGAACATTAAAAACATGTTTTCTGTGATGTTTTGGAATATTTTCATGTCCATTCAGAAGGGGCAAAATTTATTTTTTGCTTTGTTTGCTGTTATCGTAATTGTCTTTTCTTTAAGTTTTAGTAGTTTTATCATTTTTCTCATCATTAAAACTTGTTTGTTCTGTTACTTCCAGCCCCTTAACTAAGAGTTCGTGGTTTTCAGGGAGAGGGTAATAATTTCACAAACATAATGTAACATTGAATCTTTATTTGTAATGGTATATTTGGCACAATTACATTAGTTTTGATTCTTTGGCATTAAGGTTATGTGAAAAACCTTATCTTCACAATAGCCTGTTTCTGTTATAGTTTGGAAGTTCAGTATTGATACTGCAAATCCAGTGGTAAATATAAGATGTTTTTTGTTGCTAAAGCACTAATTAATCTTCAACAGGTTGATCTGTTCAGTGGATTTTTCTTATAGATTTTGAGATTTCTTTTAACTTTTTAAAGATAGTTTAGATGCAGAACTGATAACACTGGACATTGAAGACTTACATTTAGCCCAGGGGGAGGTACCTCATGCTATCTCCCTCTCCACAAACCCATACAACATGACTCACTGCAGACCTGGAAAGTTCTTTTTGGTAAGACTGCCAACAAGGATGCCAAATTGTGATGATGGTGTTTTTTAGTGTATGAGCAATTGCCCACTAGGAACTGAATTGAGACCAACAAACTGAACGTATATAGTTATAATAATAAATTCTCCAGAGATTGCAGCTCTTGGGTCCATGCTTCAAGCATAGGACAAGGGTAAACAGCTGAAGAGTCCTGAAACACTACTCCTGTAAGGTGTATTATGAGCTACCTCCACAGAGCAGCTATGATGCTCCCTGGTACCTCCAATCATCACTACCTTTCTGACCATGTTTGGAGAATGTGTTCCTGTGGGTTGCTGCCCTGCTGCGTTTGCAGTGCTATGCCATCTGTGACACAGCAGCCCATGTGTGGATCACTACTCTGTGTCCACAGCTCATGTCAGGCCTGACGTACTCATTATGCCTCACACAATTGTGTCATGGTGTTTATTTAAAAGGTGACATGTAATATATTATTTGAAATCTAATAAATTGCTGGTCAGTAATATTTTTGTGTGATGTATGCACAGGGTGTGTACAAAATGTTATGAATATGTGCTGGATTTATGACTTAAGTATGTTTAAACCAGGCGTGTCAGTGGGAGTTGGTAAACAGATCTGCCTTAGACAAAGGAATGTGTACTTGATTCTCTGACCAGCCCAGTCTTCAAGCAAACACAATGGAGGTCCATTTTTTCATATTAAATTAAAAAAATGATATTAAGCTAACAAGTGGGGGAAGAAAAATCATGGAGTTCCTTCATCACCAGATTTCATCTCACCACCTTCACAGCTTGAATAAACTTTAATCTGAGGGGCAAGCCTCAGAAGAATCAATTTCAAAGGTTCACTAGTCTATAAAGATGGGGGGCTGAACTCAAGTTATAAGCAATTGAGTCAACTGATTATATACAATATTACTGTATTTTAAAATGTGTAGAGTGAGGACTTTTCTGAAAGAAAATGGCACACTGGTGATCAATATTATTGTGAAATGTATGTATTAACACTATATGAAGACACATGGATACTTATTGAGCATTATTCTTCAAAGTCTGTGGCCAAATAGGGAAAAACAGGTTCCCTCTCAGACAGGAGAGAAGACAGCGATTTACCGGTTTCCTATTTAAATTAAGCATGGTGGAATAAAAACAATGGAAGGCCTATTACATGCAGGGGGATGGGAAGCCCACATGAAGGGAAGAACAGCATGTGGTCATCTTGCCTCTAGAAACAAAGTCATTGAACTCTGGAAGACATAAGCAAAGACAGAAGCCGTCTTTGGCATTCATCACTAGACAGACACAAGTGAACAGAGCTCTTGCAAGCTGAGAAAGATGGGTCTTTCAGCCAAGGGGGGAGTTGAAGTCTCTAGAAACAGAATCTAGATGAGAAACCATCTTGAATAAAGCCTGTACCTGGCTAGATTAAGTTTTAGACTTTTAGATGCATGTTTTCACTTGTCTTTGCTTGTAACCCTATCTAACTTTATTCCTTTTATTTGGTATCACTTAACTTTTATCCTGTTGTTAACAAATTTGTTTCACTTTTACTGTAAACCAACTCAGTGATATGTTTAAATGGAAGGGTGTATTTATCCCAGTTAGGTTAATAAGTTATGAGGTGCTCTTGGGTCTAGAGTAACAAACGGACCATATTATCTCCCTGAACTGTCCAGGAGAGGGCTGGACATTGCAGAGCACACAGTTTTGGGGAAGCTGTGGTCTGGTAATGCACTGAGGTCACCTTGCTGGTTGTAACCAAGGCTGGTTGAGAGACCAGGGAGCGTGACTTATGTTTTTGCTGCAGGCTGCTGGGGTCAGAGTTGCTGGATCAGGGCTCCAGTTATACACAGACATTCAGGATGTGACCTGCATGATTATTGCTGACTGTGAACATCCCAGGCAGGGAGTTACAGTAGCAAAGCATTTGAGGCACCTAACGTTACAGGGCAGGCAGTGACTCAACCCCCCATTGGTCTTGATTGTACCTCAAAACACCATCACTTCATTTGCTACTGTCCACTTAATTAAATTTGGTTGAAATTTCTTCCATACACCCAGCAGTAACTTCTAGCAGTGCCTCCTTTAGTTTAGTCCCTTCTTTGTAGAAAGTACTACAGTTTTAATTTTGAGTATCCTCAAATTCAATGGTTGAGAAAGTTTTGATGCCTTAGGTCCTCTTGGATTCCTTAACCCCTGAACATGTTACCCATGAGCTGTGCAGAGTGAGTGCACTTCAAGTGCAAGATTTTATTCCTTAAGAGTAAGGTGGTGCTGTAGTATCACCCTAAATTCCTTTCGAAGATAATGGTAGAGTGACATCTTAATCAGTCATTCATTTTGCCACCATGTATCCCATGCCTTCCTGGCTGTCCAAGCAGGAACATTCTCCACAAACGTGATCTGAAAAAGCCCTCACATTTCCAACTGGAGTGGACAAAACCCTGAGGAAGTTCACCTAGTATTTTTCTTTCTGTTGACACAAATATAATAATTCTGCTCTCTCCAAAGGAAGGTCTAAATAGAAGTCTGGTTGCATTTCCCAAGAGCCAGTTCAATGGCATATTCAGTATGAAGGATTTCAGCCTCTATAGTCAATGTCTGATCATTTTTGGCAGCTACGTGAAGTTCTCAGCCCACTTTTACAAAGCATTATTGCTTAGACTCAGCAGGAATCAAAAGAGGAGGCAAGGATTGGCCATCTGGATTATGGACCTGTTTTTTTGGAGTTCAACCCATTTCAAATTTCCATCCCAGAGACCAGCAAAAATGGTTTGTGTAATAGAACATGGTCTCTATTTACAGGTAAAAAGAAATATATTGGAATCTGGAACTGGTGTCCTATGACAGAAGTTGCCAAATGAAAGTAGTCTTTAGTGCAAATTGTTGGGAGGTATCTCATCCCTCCATAAGTTTTATTATTACTCTTACAATACAGGGAAGCCTGTTAAAGTTCCTACTGCCTATTCCAGAATTATGTTACATTTTTATCTTTTTTCATTGCTTTAACTTTGGTCTCCAAGAGTGGTGATTTCTTTTGATGGGATTCTTAGGAAGCACCATAATTATCTACTTGTAATTGCTTTCTGAAGATATACCTCATAACAGATCACCACTGACTAGTGGTCTTTCCCAGAGTTGAGAGTACAGAATACTTTTTTGATACTTGCAATGGTAGTTTTTAAATCATAGATGCTTGCATTTCACTAAATGGGAATGAACTATTAATACTAAGGGATGCAGCAGCTGTTATGAAAGAAAAGCTAATGATGCAGGAGCAATGGCTCAAAACTTTGAGCTGTGGGAGTTCCTGCTGATCTTGGGCTCAGAGTATACACATAAGCAGTGTTCTTTTATGATATATCTTCAAAATCATCACAACTGAAATGCATCTATGTCTTGGATAAAAAGCAGCTTTTTATTTACCAGCCCACAACAACATAATAGAAAATGAAGTGAGCAAAGATAATTTAAATATATTCTAGTAGGGGAAGAGTGTCCCTAACAAATCATAAAGGATATTGTGAAGCAACATCACGTGGTAGGATGGTTGATGGTATCTCTTCAGCTTCAGGCCAGGGGAGGTTTCCTAAACATGACATGACCAGGTCAAAATATATAAAAGAAATGCAAATATTGTTGTTTGGAGATTTCACGATGCTGTGCAACTGCTGCAAAGACATTTTGAAGTCTGAGATTTGTAGCAAAACTAAAGAAGCATAATTATTCCAATTTTATTCACATGTTCTACTGATGGTACAGATTCTGAAAACTGTGTGTATTCCATTCTATTTTCAGTACAGGGTATACAACTCCTATTTTTAGCAGCCATGCAGTATTGTTAATCTGAGACTTTGACTATCCTGTGAGTCAGAAGGTCTGATTGCCCAGAGATATATGAGTCAGGCAGGCAAAAATAGTCTGTTCTTCTTCAAGACACCAAGAGACTTAGAGTTAGAGAGGAGTTTTCATACTTTGTCAACAATACAAATGAAAACATAATATATAAATAGAAATCCTTTTACCCTTCAGATTGGATTCTTTTCGCAGGAAACTCTTGTCCCAAAATTGTTACATACAACACTGCCTCTATTTTTATACGAAAAGGGCCGGCTTGTCACCCATTTCTTTCTTTTCGTATCTACTGCTGGTGAGTTAATGTATTTCTAGGTCATGTAATCCTCTCATTGTGACATAACCATTCCCACAGTAAGAGACAGAATACACAAGAATCAGGGAGAAGAGATGGGGGTCACGGAGGAGAATTTCCTAACAATTTAAATTTATTCTCAGACATCAGCTGTTTGGAAGGGCAAATTCAATTAAAAGAGCAAGGACAAATTAGCTTATGTGTTCTTGAAGTTTCACCCAGCACCCATGGACATCAACAGACATCCATTGCTGGCATCCATTTATATATGTGAAAAACAGGGAAAATGCTAGTAGCCCCAGAGCTGCAAATAGTCCGGCTATATAATGCTGGGAGGAATTATACAGATAATCAAATTCTTGGTCAATCCCAAGATGCTGAATCTTTCTCAGGGACATGCAGAAATGTCCATCTAACTAGACCATTTAGTGGCTTTTGAGCTGTGGAGACCAGAGTTTTAAAAGTTTAACATAAAACACATAATAATAAATTTGTTAGTCTCTAAGTTGCCACAAGTACTCCTTTTCTTTTTGCACGTAGACACAGCAGATCTTTGTAATAGAAAACCAGTTCATGGGAGACTTGGCAGTTCAATAGATTGGTAATGAAACATGGATCCTCTCACTTGTAGGTCACTGGTTCTAAGCCATCCAAGTCAGTAGTGTCAGAAAGTTGTTATATTATAACTGTTCAGTGACCTATGTGAGCTGAATTGGTAGTCTCAGTTTTCATCATACAAACTGTAAATGCAAATGGCAGTAACTGGCTTTCTTTTTGGCAGCTTCAGGAGAGAATCCCAGGACCAGATAGGCCAAGGAGAGTGAAACACACTCTTACCTGCTCTGTGAATAAAGAGAGGACTGAAATCTCTTGGGCTGACAACCCAGAAACTTTTATCAGCACTAAGTTCACTACAAAATGTAAGAGAAACATAGTTTTAAAAAATTTAAAAATTTAAAGTCAAACTGAGAGGTGCTGAGCCCTTCCAGTTCCCACTGATTTCAGTGGCAGCTCCACATGCTAGGACTGCTTAAGATTTGGCCCAAGTGAAGTAAGCTTGATGCACTGGTTTGGACCAGCTAGCCTTAGTTGTTCCATACAAGTACTCACATTTACTATTTAGTGAAATGTTGGGTTGTAAAGCAGAGCTGAATTAGGCCGTTGACAAAACCTTGTCTCCTTCACTTTCAAAATAATTGTTGCAGTGGACTCTTATTCGTCCTCTTGTTTAAGTCTAGAATATTAATTTACAATTTGTTTTATATCATCTGTAAATATCTGTGAGGTCTTTATGCAGTGCATCACTAATGTTTGGTGTCCATCTCGTGTTATTGGAAATTTACTGCAAATGAGGCCACATCATCTGTTCCAGGAACTAATCTTCTTTGGTTTTAATGTGCTTTACCTGTCTTTAATAATCAGCTCCTTTTCTCCACTTTAATCAGAGAAGATCACCATTATAGCAGCATATTTAGCCCATTTTCATAGATCCATAGATTCTAACAAGAAAGCATTTTGATCATCTAATCTGACCACCTGTATACCACAGGACATAGAACTCCCCTCAATTATGTCCTGTTTGATCTAGAGCATATCTTTTAGAAAAACACCCAATCTTGATTTAAAAATTGTATATGATAAATTGCTTCAGTGATTAATTACCCTCTCTATTAAAAATGTGTGCTTTATTTCCATTCTGGATTTGTCTAGCTTCATTTTACAGCCATTGGTTTGTGTTACACCTTTGTCTGCTGGACTGAAGAGCCCATTATCAAATTTTTGTTCTCCATGTAGGTACTTACAAATTGTGATCAGGTCACCCCTTAACCTTCTCTTGGTTAATCTAAATAGATGAAACTCCTTGAGTCTGTCATATATTCTAATCATAAAGCATATATTCTAATCCTTTAATCATTCTCATGGCTCTTCTCTGAATCCTCTTCAGTTTATCAGCATCCTTTTTGAATTGTGAGCACCAGAAATAGACATCGTATTCCAGTGGTGCTTGCACCAGTGCCAAATACAGAGGTAATATAACCTCCCTACTCCAACTCAAAATTCCCCTGTTTGTACATCCAAGGATCACATTAACTCTTTTAGCCAAAATGTTAAACTGGGAGCTCATGTTCAACTGATTATCTACCATGATCCCCAAGTCTTTTTCAGAGTCCCTGATTCCCTGGGTAGAATCCCTGATCCTGTAAATATGGCCTATCTTCCTTGTTTCTGGATGTGTAACTTTACTTTTGGCTGTATTAAAACACATACTGTTTGCTTGTGCCCATCTTACCAAGCAATCCAGATGACTCTGTATCAGTGACCTCTTTTACACAAATTCTTCTCATTATTTACCCCTTCACAAATCTTTGTGTCCACTGCAAACTTTATCAATAATAATTTTATGTGTTCTTCCATGTTATTAATAACAATGTTAAACAGTGTAAAGCCAAGAACTGATTGTTGTGGGACCCCATTAGAAACACACCCATTAGATGATGATTCCCCATTTACAGTTATATGTTGAAACCTATCAGTTAACCAGTTTTTAATCAATTTAATGTGTGCCATCTTAATTTTGTATTGTTCTAGTTTTTAAATCAAAATATCATGCAGTACTAAGTCATTGCGTGTGTGTCCAAACTGGAAGTGTGGCTATATAAGGACAGTGCATTGCAAAAAATAATTAAAGCACATCAGGGCTTTGCAGTACTGAGGCATCAAGGCTCATGACAGAATTATCCAAGTCTTATATTTCCCATATTACAGTAAGAACACAGACACAGACTTTGTTGGCCATGGCTCAGCTGAAATTCCCTCTTCCCATCTACAAAAACTCAAAAAGGCATAGCCTTTGTTTTTTCTGAAAAAAGAGATTAGTTAGCACTAGTATTTTCAGCAGGATCATACTAAGCATGTTAGGTCCAATAACACATACTGTATAGTAGTCATTGATAGATGTCAATTTTATTCCCTAAAAATGGATAGGAGGCAGTTTTGGGCATTTTGATTCATACAAACTCATGTACAGGTACATGAAAAATGCTTTTCTGGTGGCAGTCACTGTAGCTTTTAAAGTCAAGAGACTCCAGTCTCCTTATGATTAAACAATCTATAGTATCAGGAGTTTAATCAAAGCAAGTTAGCTTTGCACATTGAATGGAGATTTCTTCAACTGGTGGTTCATCAGTCTATCATCCTGCCACAAAAGTGTCTTCTGACTTTGTATTCCATCAGAGTGAAATGTAACTGATAAGCTGAACATAAAAAGTTCCCCTGGGTTTTTACACTGAGCTCAGTCACCTTCCTGTTTTATCTGACACTTAAACATCTTGTATCTAAAAGTGCAATTTCAAAATTGTTCCCTTCATGTAGTTTTCCTATTGATATTCTCCAGGATGTCTGTCAAGTAAGTCTGATGCCAAAGTTAATTAAATCAGAGCAATGCCCATGTCAATAACCAGGCTCAAAGTATTCACACACATTTCTGCAAATTCTGAATTACATTTTGACTTGGCCATATTCGCATCTGCATCACCTCCTTTAAAAAAAAAATCATGAACATTCATGGAAGTGAAGTTTTGTTCAGAAGAACATTTGGACAAACTAATTTTGGACATATACCCAAGTTTCATTGAATCAAACTGACAATTTCAGGCAGAAGCAGAAATAATAATACTCATCTACTAATATATATATTATTTATGTTAGGCCAACTGATCTGGGAACAGAAACAATACTATATGAGTTGGGTGACAAGTCAGACAGCTTGATTTCCAAATTGAATTCCTCACTGAATAATCAAATGAATACCCACTACAAAAAGTTCATGAGCAGTCCATAGGCTGAAATTTGTTTGCATAAATTATTCAAAAAGTTTCAAGTAACCAATAGGTAAATATTGTAATTGATTTTCACAGAATTCATGAACAAGAGAAAAGGGCTAAATTCCCTAAATAAATTGACTGTAATAATTCTACCCACTACAGCAGATTTGCAGCACAGCAAAATAGACTTTGCTGCAATTTTCAGTAAAATATGAGTACCTCAAAGCTACATTACTGCATATTAATGAATTGTCTATCCCCTATATTGGGTGTTGCCTAAATAAAGGAGCTTCTTGCACCTCTCCGTGATATCTGTTCACATTTTATGGCAACATATGCCAAGACTCCTTCAATATACAATATTTTTGGTATGGTATGTTTTATCTAATTTGGGCAAAATAAGAATTATGCTGAACCTTTTCCAAAACCATTAGAAGATAGAGAAAGTAGACAAGCATCTCCTTGGCACTGACTCAGGAGGGAGGGAACAGGAAGAGAAAGTATGGGGCCCAGGACCCATGGAGAGGTTGTGCCACAGGTTGTCTAAGCAATCACAGATCACACAAGGCCTATGAAAGAGGGGAGACTCAGAATGTTCACAGATTTGCATGTAAATATCAGGACTTTTGGCTGTTTATTGGAATCAAACATCTAAATCTTCGGAGGTTTGTCCATCATTTGCTTTTAGTCAGCTACAGATGACACACCAGGAGAACACAGAAGAACAGACACACACACAATAGGCCTGAGCTGTGGCCCATTTAACACAATGGAAACACTTTCGTTGACTTCACTAGGCTTTGAATGAGGACCAATACTTGCTCCACAGCAGAAACTCAAGGAAAGGAAGTTCTCTAAAGGGTTCTTTATTCTAACATATACTGTATCATAAGCTGTCCATCTTCTCCAAAGTGCCTTCTGAGTATACAGTTGTGACACTTTCTCAGGAGGTCCAGAACTATAAATCACCTGTTATTGCTCTGCCTTAGCAAAAGAGGGATTTGTTGATGCTAAATTGTGTCAGCTCCCTGCCACACTACTCTGTTAGCCAACCAAACAACTCCTTAGGATCTACCAGCCCTTCCTTTGCCTTGCAGATAACACTTGGAGCCCCCAGTTCCCAAACGTCCTGGAAGAGCATTCCAGATTGCATCCCGCCCCTGTCACTGCACACCCATAGAAATGATGAAGTCTGCAGCCTCCAAAGAGGCAGAAAACACATCAGCCTGTTGGCTCAGTTAAGGATGCACACCTTATACTTTAATATAGGAACACTGAGATGAATTTATAATATTCTGACCTCTTTGTTGGTCTTTTTGCTTTTCTCTATGTTCCCCAAAGTTTATTGTGTTTGTCACCAAGTCAAGTTTGTCACCTGGGGTTCAAACTCCAGTGTCTTCCCATGCTGATTTCACATCCTAATCTTAATTTATTCCTCCTGTTTACCTCTATAATTCCTTATATTGCATTAATATGTACACTTCACAATGATATTAATGACCAGTGTATCACTGGCTTTCATTTGATATCTTATACAACATTTGTTAGCGATAAATATCGTGACAACTCTTTGTTAGGAATATCGAGTTTGTCAGGCTTGAAAGGAGTTGCTGTTACATGACATTGAACCCTTTGCCAATGGTCATTGAAGGCCTTTTAGGGACACAGCAGTACTTTAAAAAATGATTTAACAACTATGTACACCTGACGATTGCTATTTTAGAGAGCTAAATGGTGCAGTAGATTAATGCGCTATTCAGTTGGTCTGGGGAACTTGCATTCAGATTATGTGCTTTAGTCACAAATGACTTAGTGTGATGGTCTCTTTATCCACTTTACAAACACACACCAAGCAATTTGACATAATTAATCTTTATTGGCAGTCTCTGCTCAAGACATGCCCAGGACTGAAAGAGCTGGAATATTACTAATCAGGATTCAACTGCATTTGCAAAGCTGTGTGGAACCAGGACTGGAAGAGTAGGAATGTTGCAGGCCAGGTTTGCGGTGCATTGGCAGAACCGTATGACAGTACAGGACTGGATTAACAAGGATACTGGTTCAGACATCTGGACAAGACTGCAGAACAAACAATAATACTATATATCAGATGACACTGAGAAGGCTGAGGTGTTAAATGTCTTTTTGCTTCAGTCTTCATAAAAAAGTCAGTTGTGACCAGATGCTTAACACAATTCATATTAACAATAAGGAAGGCTTGACTTTAGTAAGGCTTTTGGCACAATTCCATATGACATTCTCATAAGCAAAGTGGGGACATATAGTCTAGATGAAATTTCTATAAGGCAGGTACACAACTTGTTGAAACACTGCACTAAAAGAATAGTTATAAGAGTGTGTTGTGAAATGGGATTACATATCAAGTGGGATCTGAAAGGCGTCTGTCCTGGGTCCAGTACTGTACAATATTTTCATTAATGACATGGATGATGGAATAAAGAGTACGCTTATAAAATTTGCAGATGAGCCCAAGTTGGGAGGGGATGCAAGCACTTTGGAAACAGGATTAGAATTCAGAATGATCTTAATAAATTGGAGAATTGGTCTGAAATCAATAAGATGGAATTCAATAAAGTGTGAAGTATTTCACTTAGGAAGGAAAAATCAAGTGCACAAATACCAAATGGAGAGTAACTGGCTAGGCAGTGGCACTGCAAAAAAGGATCTGGTGGTTATAATGGATCACAGACTGAATGAGACATCATTCTGGAGCATGTTAACAGGAGTGTTGACTGTAAGACATGGGAGATAATGATTCCACTCTACTCAGCACTGGTGAAGCCTCAGTTAGAATAATAAAATCATAGAATATCAGGGTTGGAAGGGACCTCAGGAGATCATCTAGTCCAACCTCCTGCTCAAAGCAGGACCAATCCCCAACTAAATCGTCCCAGCCAGGGCTTTGTCAAGCCTGACCTTAAAAACATCTAAGGAAGGAGATTCCACCACCTCCCTAGGTAACCCATTCCAGTGCTTCATCACCCTCCTAGTGAAAAAGTTTTTCTTAATATCCAACCTAAACTTCCCCCACTGCAACTTGAGGCCATTACTCCTTGTTCTGTCATCTGCTACCACTGAGAACAATCTAGATCCATCCTCTTTGGAACCCCCTTTCAGGTAGTAGAAAGCAGCTATCAAATCCCGCCTCATTCTTCTTTTCTGCAGACTAGATAATCCCAGTTCCCTCAGCCTCTCCTCATAAATCATGTGCTCCAGCCCTCTAATCATTTTTGTTTCCTCTGCTGGACTCTTTCCAATTTTTCCACATCCTTCTTATAGTGTGGGGCCTAAAACTGGATATAGTACTCCGGATGAGGCTTCACCAATGCCGAATAGAGGGGAATGATCACGTCCCTCGATCTGCTGGAAATGCTCCTACTTATACAGCCCAAAATGCCATTAGCCTTCTTGGCAACAAGGGCACACTGTTGACTCATATCCAGCTTCTCGTCCCCTGTAATCCCTAGTTGGAGTACTGTGTCAAGTTTTGGGTGCCACACTTTAAGAAAGAGATAGACAAGCTGGAGAGAGTGCAGAGGACAGCAACAAAATTGATGAAAGGTTTGGAAGACATGAGGAAAAGATGAAAGAATTTGTCAGGATTAGTCTAAAAAGAAACAGCTGAGGGGGTGAAAGAGAACAGCCTTCAAATATATAGAAGGCTGTTATAAAGAGGACAGTGATCAATTGGTGTCCATGTCCACTGAGGGTAGGACAAGAAGGAACCAGCTTAATTTGTAGCAAGGAGCATTTAGATTAAATATTAGGAAAATCTTACTAACTATTAGGATAGTTAAGCTCCAGAACAGGTTACATAGGGAGGTTTTGGAATCCCCAACACTGGAGGTTTTTAAGAACTGGTTAGACAAACACCTTGGATGGTCTAAATATATTTGATTCTGCCTCCATGCAGGGGGATGGACTAGATGACCTCTCAGCATCCCTTCCAGCCCTACATTTCTATGATTCTATAGTAAGATGAAAGTGTATTGGCAGAAGTGGATTGGGACTATTGTCTCAAAGGGCAGCAGGTCTGCAGATCCTGATGAAAATGTTTTGCCAATTATGTGAAAGAAGCTTGAACAGCAGTGCACTGCATTGCACAAGATAGCATCATGAACCCCTCATATAGTGGGGCTGGGGAAAGGAGAAAATGTACAGGTAAGATAAGTAGGTTAGGGGCTTGAGATGGGCTTTGCTTTGCTGGTCGTTACACTTGTGATCCTGAAAGCAAATTAATAAAAGCAAAGCTCTTCACAGAGAGTCCCAGCCTGTCTTTGACAGTTAAATCCCACTGTTTCCAGCCATTAGTATCCCAGCGGACAGACCATTCCCCCAGGAAAAGGCAGCCATGCAACCATTTGGATTCAGCCAGTGCTTCCTGCTCAGAATACATCTGAATAGCAATAATGATGATAATGGGACCCAACAAGTCTGTTAAAGAGAAGACTAGCTAATAGATTATTTTCAAATATTAGACAAGGAGAACAATCTTCCCTATTAAATATTATCTGTTACATTTCTTCCCTTCCGTCCATCAAGCAATACGTTCTGACAGTCTGAAACTTGGAGATAATTGTTAAGTTTTATTCAAATTACATTACTAACCCTGTAACTCATACTGTGTTTAATCTTAACTATCTAAAAGGATTCTGTAGGTGGGGTAGTTTTCCATGTAAGCCAACATTTCTAGGCCTTTTTTTCCCCAACAGCATTTAGCATCGAGTCCTAGCCGACACATTGGTGGTTTGAAATGACAGATTACGAAAGGTTGGAATTGTTCTAAAGAATCATATTTCACTTTTTGATGTGTTATGCTGGTCTTCTTTAGAGGCTATGATGGCTAATCTGATTCAGGAAAAAATCTTCTGGAAGTTTCATTATATTTTGATTGATGTAATGATAGTCATAATTACAACAGTGTCTGCTTTCCATGGTTTCATAGTATAAAGTTTAGTTTGACTGCCATACTGGAGGAGATGGAGTATCTTAGATCTTACCATTTTGCCCACTAACTTTATTTCTGTTTTTCTTTTTCCAAACCATTCACTCTGTTAGAAAAGGGAAGAAATTGCTGCTAGAGTTTCCTCATTTTCTGTCTGCCAAGAAGTAGTAATTTTCTTGGGGAGTTGCTTCTCATTTCCCCCAATGTAGTTGAAATTAGAGTCAAGCCCAAATTATTTTAGGTGTAAATGATGTTAAATCTTAAAAATGATGGGCCTGATTCACACCTTATCTATACTGCTGAAAATCAGGAGCAACACAATGTAAATGAGATCTGAATCAGGTGGAATAGAGAGAATCGTTCCTGACTGGACACAAATGTAGTTTGGACTTTGTTTGTGATCGGGCAGGAAGTCGAAGAAAGTATCTCCTGTCAGTGGACAGGAAATGGTTATGGTGGGGATGCATCTGGATTGTTGCCCGTGGTTTGGCAGTAGTTGTTTTGATTGTTTTAATTTTTATAAATGCTCTCAGATGATATGTTGCTAGAAACAATATAAATCAATGACTGAAATTTATTCAACTTCTAAGCAACCTGGAGAGATCAGAATGGAGGTAGCAGGCAACAAGAAGAGATGTGATACCTATAGTTCTGTACCTATAGAGAGGAAATAAACAGCACAGTTAAACTTGGAGGTTGGGGAGAGAGTGTCTGTGGAAGAGGGATGAGATTTTATAAATCTGAGGCTTGAATTGGTACTTGTTGTACAGATTGATTTAACTACCCCTACTGTGAAGCAAGCGGAAGGATTGTATCTGACTGTGATTCCCTCAGTTCTCAACATAAAAAGATAAATATAATGCAAATTTAACTGTGAAACTTTGTTGCTGTAAGCCTTCATAAATATTATTGTTAAACCCTGTTGAGGATATTAAAATAGCTTCACATCAAACAGTTTAGGATAACTTGACAAATTGTTCTGACTCCAGAAGGATAAAAGTCCTTTCCACATTAATTCTAGGGAGGGCTTTAATAAAAAAGCTTAGAATAAGAGCTAGCATAGTGACATGTGATATTTTAAAAAAACATCCATATGGGAACTACCTACCTACAAGGTTTATTTCAGAATCCAGTGCTATTAGCAGGGAGGAGTTATGTGAGCAAAGCACAAACTCATTCATCCCTGCAATGGCCTGACAGTCTGCATCCATTGCTCATAAATTCCCGTACCCCCTCAGTCCACATTTGTAAGAGAACCGGTGCCATATGGAAAAGATTAACTTAGATTTCAAAGGATGTTTAAAATGAACAACCTCAGACCACATTTAATCAAAAATGGTAAAACCTTTCCAGGGAAATGCAGGGGGCATGCTCAAGTCCCCATAGGGTATCAGCTTTAGACCCTGCAGCACTTGGAATTAAATCTGACATATTAACCAGGCAAAATCTTCGTTGAGCTAAATTGTTGCTGCCTGGAATTTTTTAAAAATACTGTATTTGGAAACAGTTCTGTACCTTGGTTGCATATTTTCTATGGGCCAGATCTTGAAGTTTTTGCTTCAGCCTTTTTCAGGCAAAACTTCCATTGAAGGCAAAAGTTATTTACTACTTCGGGATTTGGCCCTGTACTTCTCTTCCTTTTTTTCTTTGCTAATAGGAGTATTTTCATTAAACAGGATTTTAATTTCTTAAGAATCCACCCATTCTTTCTTCTTATTCCACATTTAAGTTTGTGACCTCATAATTAGTTGGTTTTAAAATTATTCTGATATCACAGAGGATTCTGACTTGTTGTTATGATAAACCGGATCAATAGAACTCTTAAGGGAGAAAAATGATCCTGCTTAATACAAATGAGCCAGATTCTGATCTCATTGACATGAATGTAAATCTGGAATAGCTCCACTGAAGTTAATAGAGTTGTTCTAGATTTACATTGAGGTGAGGTTAGCCCAATTTTATAAGATTTCTGAATATATTTAACTCATTTCAATTGGAAACTAAGAGTGCTGGATAGGCAGGCATAGTATGGTGCAACTTTCCTTCAACAGTTAACCCAAAGTATTGCTTTCATGATCTGCATCACGTTCTGCTATTCTAGCTTCCTGGACCCGACCCGGTTCTTCCAGTGCCCCCTCAGTCCTGACCAAAAGCTCTTCATATTTCTCGAAGTTGAGGTTGGCCTTTAACTAGATGGATTTTCATTTATACAGTGGTTCTCAATTCACCAAACTATGATCCTATGTCACAAGAGAAAAAAATGTCAGTACCCTTTGTCATAAAGAAGTGGAATTTAAGGGTGATTGTGATCCCTTAAAACCTGTTCACTACCCCTCAGGGGGTCACAAAAGTTAGGTGCTTGCAGGTTAGGTCTTTATCATACTTAGATCCTTTTGAAAATCTCACTGGCCTCTGTCTGCAACTTTAGAAGCCTAACAGCTTTGAAAAATCTGGCTCTGAGAGCTAAAATTCTGCTGATTTGTTATAGCAACTTTGCATATCCTGCATGCTCACTGTTCTGGGGAAGTTACAGTGGTTTCTAGCTAGGAGTTTTCATTATGTATCCTCTGAGTTCATAGACATGCATTCTTTATAGTACAAGTCATTACTGTAGCGATGCAATCTCTTTTGTAAGAATGACAGGGTATAGAACAAACCTTAGTTAAGCAAATTGCTTAAGTGATTACCCATACCACCGTTCTTAGGGTTCTTTGAATTTTAGTTGCATGACTAAAGAAAAAGGAGAAATATTTTATTAACAATGCATAGCAACAACTAATAATATAGACTATAAGAAGATAAAACTTGTATTGGGCTATGATTCTGTTAACTTAAACTAGAAAAATTGGTCAGTATGATTACCATCCAGGTTTTCAGAATCAAATAACACAACCTGATGATAGCAAATAACACTTATACTAAATCACTATACTGGGAAGGTGACTTTGTTAAGATTTTTGACCGTCCCTCAGAATAGGGCCTCACCTGTGCCAGCTGATTGTCAACTCCACTGTTACTAACACAACAGAGGAGAAACAATGCACAGCTAAAGCATGAGATAAACTGGTCAATTACTTACATAGTAATTCACCAACGTCTCCTTCCCACTGGATCTGTAGTAGTCAAGCTTTTTAATCTACTTCCTCACAAATTATGTTAACTCCAGGATCTGATTAACACTCCTAACTGTCTAACACAAACTCCTATATTTATGACAAACCGTATAGACTGAGTGCAGTTCAAGAGGCGTGCACATCTGGCCTCGTTTTGTGTCTGTATACATCTGGATCTTGAAAGGCAGAATGAAACCATTAACTATAGTAAACACATGTACAGGGTTTCACAATCTTAGTTAACAATAGTAATCTTTTCAATTTCAAAGTGACTTTACAACAAGGACACACACTGTAACTCTGTGACAATCTTAAAAGCAAATACACAAGTGTGTATGCTTCCTTACTAATGAGGTACCCCGTTTCAGGAAGAGGTCAATTGACTGATTTTAGTCATCATCCAAGAGAAAGTCTATGTGTTACTCATCACCAGACCTTTGCTCAGTCATCAGCTTTCAGTTCAGTTACTGTTTACAGCAGGAGTTGACATTACAAACACAGATGGAGTGAAGGATGGACATGCCTGTAGTCTTATGTTGACGCACTAGTGAGCAAGCCAAACTGCTGGAAAATAGACAGTTAAAGGTGCCTATCCAGGCTAGGTACTTGATATCATCAGGAAGACTCCCAGGTCAACCCAGGACCTTAGTCTTCTTCCTGCTAGATGCCTTTGGCTTTCGGGAAGCAGTGTGCTGAAGCCATTTAAT
Organism: Eretmochelys imbricata; assembly: GCF_965152235.1. Taxonomy (NCBI): domain Eukaryota; kingdom Metazoa; phylum Chordata; order Testudines; family Cheloniidae; genus Eretmochelys; species Eretmochelys imbricata. Next base: position 248,889,153 of record NC_135572.1, on the reverse strand, counting down.
CCCATTTCTGTTGGGTCGTCCAACTTGGTTTCTCTTCTTGGATATGCTGGACCAATCAGATGGTGACCCAAAGATTCTGCCAAAGATTCAAAACATTCAACCAAAATGAGAGTTGTCCTTTCTGACCATCCAATCAGGGAATGACATATCAGCTTTGAGTTCTTGTAACTGAAGCTGGAATTTTTCCAGGCTCTTTGTGCAAACATCTTGTCAGATCAGCTTGTGTAAGACAAGTTAAGACACCGTATTGGGACATACATTGAACACCACCTAGAAATTAGAAGGAAGTTTTCTAACCATCAGAGTAGTGAGGTTCTAGAGCAGTAGAGTTTTAGGTGGAAACAACTGAATTAATTTTAAGAGAGAACTGGACAAATGTATGAGTGTGGTTTGTGTGACTTGGTTGCTTGTGATGGTATGGAGCAGGGCTAGCTTCTAATGTATGTCTTATGTTCCTAAAAGCTCATGCTTCAGGGTTTAAGTCGGCCTCCTGCAAGGCTCAGGAAGGGATTCCCTTCCCCGCAATGTATTCTGGAATTGGAGTTCTTTTAATCTCCTTCCTCTAAAGCATCAGGGATGGCCATGACTGGAGGTGGAACATTGGATGGGGAGGGCCAGGGCTCTGAGGTGGCACTAAGCATTCTCTTTCTCAGGTGCTTTGCTGGCTGGTTCTTTCTCACGTGTTCAGGATCTAACTGATCACCAAACGTGGGGCAGGAAAGAATTCCCTCCAAGTCAGGTTGGCAGTGACCTCGGGGGTTTTTTGGCTTCCTTTGCAGCAGGTGAGTACGAGTCACTTGCCAGGATTATCAGTGTATATCACACATAATCATTTCTCTGCCATTGCAGGGGACTTGCGCACTGGTGCATGCTGGTCTGTCCTATTCTCTGCCTGTGGCACATAATAGCCAAGTGTCCAGCAGGCTGTAATACTATGGTCTAATTTTGGTTATTGAGTTTAATGTGTGGGTGCTGGGTGGTGTTGTGGCCTGTGCTGTACAGGAGGCTAGGCTACATGATCTGACAATCCCTTATGATCATGACTTTCTAAGTTGCTCTCTGTGGGCTGCTCTGTGGTTTATCCCTTGGCCAACTTTGCATAGTATGTTTGTCCAAGTTCCAGTTTCTCAATCAACACTCTGCTAGATGCTGAAAAGTCCTGTTTAAAGTTCACATAGACTATATAGAAAGTCCCTCCATGTTCTTTGATGCTCTTAAACTTGTTTTATCGGTCTATTATACAAGGCAAAGTCACTTCAAGAACTGCTGTTCTCCAGCAGGCTGGGATAGCTGTGTAAATGTCCCATTCTGTTCTCCTGGTTTTAAAAAAATAGGTGGAATCTTCATGTGTATGGCTGAGCTGTGTCTGGGCCATATTGCTCAAACATTGCACTTCTAATTATTCCAGTCTGTGATCAAGTGTCCTTATAACGCACCCTTTAGTTTCCAGCCTGTTTATTTACTGCCTCTTTCAACACAGGTGTATTTCACTAATCTGATAGCATAAGCATGGTTGATTGCAAATATTAGCCTGACTTCTTCATTTTATTACTAAAACTAAAAGAAATCAGTCTGAACGCAACCTCTTTTTTCCTCATCAGGATTGCCTGAGTTAAATCCTGTCATTAAAGTTTGCAATATTTTATCCAAAGCTGTATCACTTATAGTTGACTTCCCTTTTACACATATAATTGTATTTAATCACAATAGTTAATTCAGTCTGGTTCCCTATTTTTCCCACTACTGTATCTGGCAATATAGTGTAGTTATCTATGTTTGATATCTATGTTTAATATTTGATATCTATGTTTTAATTAATTCATTCACAGACAGGGAAAAAGGGAAGTCTTTTCAGTTCACCAACAGTACACTCTTGTGAAACTTCCTCAGACTGTTTGGAAAGTTTGAAGAAACCTATATGGTAGATTTTGAGTTTTGTTTTCTCACCTCCTCTGTCCTATCTTTTCTACAAAGCCTTGATGTCTGGGCAGTTTTTAAATAGTAATAACTCATAATTTTGGAGCCTTAGACATTACACTTTCTGTTGTGTTTTACCTTGCCTGTTCAGCTTAATGAGTTGTTTCGTAAGGTTTGTAACTTTTCATACGAAGCAGCATTTGTACACAAGTAAATGAGTTACAATATATGTTTAGGAGAACTCCCTAAGCATGTATAGCATACATAAACAACTCTCACCTGATCTGCCTCCAAACAATTCAGAGAGAGCCCAATCCTTGGATCCTGCCAAGCTGCACTTGGGACAGCACCCAGGAGTCCAGGAGGGAATCAAAGGTAGCTGTATGCTTCCTTTGTGCTTCCCCAGTGGTTTGGCCCCGGCATAAATTAGAATTGTTTTCTGCCACCTGTGAAATTTAGGATTCTCTTCTCCCTTCCCTATCATTCTCAGGATGGACTTCCAACTGGTTCTCATGGTCTTCTTTGTGACTTGTATGTGTACAGCTTCCTCCAACAACACCCTGAATTTTCTTTATTCCACCCCTAAGAAGGTCAGTGGACCAAGAGCACAGGCCACAGAGCTCTCCTGTTGTTCCAGCAGGAAGGGGATCGCATGAGTGATGTGAGTCACTGAATTTCCCCCCCAGCTAAGCACACTGCCGCCAGAGTCCTTAACTGTCTGGAAAGCAAGGAACTCTTATCTTGATCCTAGATCTCCTGGTGTGGTTGTAGGCTTCCCAGCTCATCCCTGAAAAAATAGTTAATTTCTGTCAATAGTTTAAAAAGAAAAGAGAAAGAATACAAATATTAGAGGGAAAATTAACTGTGAATGAAAACTGGAAGACAAAAGTATATGATTATTTTTATTGCTTCTGCCCTTCCTTAAGTCTGCAAGTCAGCAAAATCCATGTCACAGGATAGGAGGATCCGCTGATCAGACAAACCTTTGAAAACCTCCTCCTGCTCCATAGTACTACATTTCCCCAGTGCCTTATGGTTATACTTATGCAGTCCCTTTTCAAGAGAGTGATACAAAGCAAACTGTGCTCAATGTCTCCACTATTTTATGTAACTTTTTGTAGAGTTTTAATAAATTTTATCTTCCAGCTGAAGAAAGAAAGGGAGCCTCCATTAGATGTAATTATTTTTAAAACATACCAGTGGTACTGTTGGGTGCGGGGAGAAGAATATCAAGACAATAACTCTGTACATTCAAACTTGAAAAGAGAGCCAGAGAAAAGTTATTTGGTTTATAAGGTGAACATAATTGTAAAAGTTTTGATCCATGCTGATCTTGATGAGAAAGTATCACATTACTATAGATATGGAAGTTTGTAGCGTGAAAGGAACAGGGCGAGTGTATTTATTCCTTTACTCTGCTTTTAAAAGTCAAGACGTGCTGCTTATATGGAACTTTAGGTTGTTTGTAATTACATTTTCCTAGGCAATGCAAGAGTATGCCATTTCTCATCTGTCTGTGGCATCTGTTTTTACATACTTCAAATACAACAAAAAAAAATTTATTTTTATTTTTATTTTTGGCCTTCATGTAAAACAAAAATAGGAATGGCTGTGAACTATGATTGGATTAATTTTAATATGCTCTTTGTGTGCAGACAGCTGGAATTAAAAACCTGTGAGCCAATATTTGCCATCAGTTATTTCTGTACAACCACATTGAGCTCAAAGAAATTCTATCTGTGTAGATGAGGGGCAGAACTCGCATTATATTTCTGTGGTGTAGATCAATATCCTCTAATGACAAGCCAGCTTACCATTTTTTGAGTGAAATAACCTGATCTTAAGAGTTCCCCAAAGCTTCAGGTTAGCACAGTTATTTGAAAATGCAGACTGAGCAACCCTTGCTTGATCCTAAGATGCAGTGACGTTCATATGCTGTTGTCCTGTAAAGGACTATAAAAAATCCTGCCGTCTAATTTACCATTTCAGAATTATGGAGAATGCAAGGACTTGTAGGCATGGATTCTGTGAATTTGCTCATCAACTTGGTCTATCCTGCAATCAGTCTTTGTGCCTCTGCACATTGTCAGGGAACAGTGGGGAAAATATTGATTTGCATGTTGTTCAGTACTTTGGGACTTCTGCAGTACCCAAAAATTGTCCAGTTCTTGAGTTTCATTTCAATGAACCGTGAGTGCCTGAAAAAAATGTGGTCATTACAGGCTCTTAATTATTCAAGCTTCTGAGAGCCCTCAAACATTTGTTACACTCGAAGTCAGACTGTCTCAGGGTCATTGTTGTGTGGTTCTCTGTTGGAAAGACTAGAGAGCTCCAACTTTCCAGAAGATCACTTCATCTTGAATAGAGATGTTTACCTCTGAGATGGGTGTCTTTGTCCTATCACTCACATTGGGCTTGATTTGATCCCAGTTTTACACCAGTGTAACTCAAATGACTTGTGTTGAACTACTATTCAGCCAAGGCAACGTGAGAAGAGAGCTAGTCCACTATGTCTAGAACATTTAAACAGTATCACCTCCTTGTTTCGCTCTTTTCTTTGTATTGCACAGGAGTTTTACAAGCGCATTCTTTTTCTTCTTCGTGTGACTCGGGGGGAAAAATCTTCTGAATGAAATGTCTATGTAGCCATATGTCAAAACTGTCCAAAATACTATCCTATCTTAGAACTGCTCTCTCCTTTATAGAGTGCTTCTTCAGAAATAGTCCCTCACGGGTTTTTACTTCATTTTACTTTAAGTCATCTTCTGTTATGACAGCACATTTTCTGTCCTTTTCACTTTTAGTTCCCTGATATTATGCATAGCTTTCCACCATCTCTGGTTTTAAAAATCCTATCCATATTATAGAAGTCTCCAATGTGCTCTGACTGGGAAATCAATTCTTATGGTATGGACATTTTTTTTCTTTATTATCTCTGCATATTTTAAATGTTCTGTTGCCCCCTCAAATTTCAAATAATTCTTGAACTGACAGTCTCAGATTCTTGATCATTATTATGTAGCTCTGTTTGAACAATTTGGAAAATTCTGCAAAATCTGCCCATACCCTATGTTCTATGAAGTCTCCCTTGCTTGAGTGATATTCTGAATACAGTCCAATGGTGAGATCTAGCAAGTGAATGAAGTAGTAATAATGCCATCTATTATATACAATATCATGTTTCTTTGCTAAAGCTATGCATTGAGCTGAAAGCTGTAGGGATCTTTCAGACTATCCTGTATTTCTCTTTTAATCAAATGATGCAGTACCTTTTGATTTCCTTTCTTTATTCTTTGCTCCAATGCTTAGTATTCCAATGTCCTCTTATCTAAGCTGAAATATTTAGCTAATTAATTGCTTGAGACGATTTTCTCTCACCTTTTTTTTTTAAACCAGTCAAATCTATCAGCTTTATATGTATTCACTGTTCATTCTTCTGCACTAGAAAAGAAAATCTCCCTTAGCATTCTTCCAGGTCAGAATGGGGATCTGCTGAATGAACTATGTGATTTTTTTATGCAATCACGAGAGTTCCAGACAGTCATGTCATGCAACCTCTCAGAGATAGGTAAACTGGTTCAGATAAAATTAGACCTGACCTTAATCTTCACCTCAAATTCAAAGTGAACCCTTTTGGAGGTTCAAAAAATTAGGTCAACGTTTGCACTAATTTTTCATTTTTACATATCTTTGTGCTTCCCAGTTTTGCCTCAGACTAGAAGCAAAAGCATCAAGAAATCACAATACAAACAATTTTGCAGACTCAAGAAATTAGGATAAGTACCAGCACTTTTAAATGCTCATCTGAACCTTCAAACAATTTGTTTTGCTTATGACTAATTTCCAGTCAGCTCTGGAGGGAGCACCTCAAGTGGTATTTTTTCCTTAGTAGTGTATCCAAACAATATATATTTTACTGAGGGGACTTGCAAGAGATTTTTCTGCAGATTCTGTGATGTCATTTACAAGCCATTCCTTTGGTTTTCTACTACAGCAAAACAGTGCAAAGAAACTGAGTTTATTTAGCTGATATTGGCCTGAAAATGTTTGCTAAAATTATTACAGTGATTGCAGCTCTTGAAACAGAAGGGCTTCCAGTTAGCCTTTTGCTGATAGGTAGTTAGCCTCCTAACGTACGTTTACAGAAAATGGGTAAAATGTCAGGAGTAACTAAAACAGCAGTCAAGATTGTAAGTTGTCAAAAGAATATGCACCAAGTTCTGCCATCAGTCACACCTGTGCAAAGGTACTGAAGTCAGTGGGATTTCAAGGGCATAACTGAGGGCAGAATTTGTCCTTATATCTCTTGTAAAATAGCATTAGTAGTAACAGTACTATCTCAAAAGTACTCCTAATTGTGGGAGCTCAGGACTACTTAGGATCAAGTCCTGTGTCTGAAAAGTGGATTAAAAATCTCACAAGAGAATACTTTTATGTAAAATTTTGGAAAATGTACTGTTTTGGCCAGGTCTGAAATACTTGGAAAATAGCATTCCCTGTGGTACTTGGACATTTCTGTTTCTAGGAAACGCCAGGAGTGAAGAAACATGAAAGGTGTACAACTTGGGGCTTTAGGCTGATCAGGGGAGCTTAACTAAATTGTTTGAACCTCAAAGAAGACATGGGTTTTCAGTTTGGGGCATAGATGCATGCATAAGATTATTTCTCACTGAATCCAAAAGGCTATGCCTATTCCCAAATGACAGCTCCTCAGAATGAGATTTCTACATCTTCAAGGTGAGTAATTCTTTCCCCCAGCTGTTCCTGATTACCAATTAGTGAACAAATAGCCTAACAAACATAATTAGTTCTTGGATTGTAGTTGTACCATTGTATTTAACCGGGACAGGAGAAAATGGAGATGTGAATTTTTTTTAAAAAAATCTCCTTTTGGTCATTTACCCTACTCACATCTGGAGAGTTTCCATTTCTAGCACATTTACAGTATACAAAGAAATTATAGACAATTCCCACCTAGCCAGCACTGGGCACACAAGAGATATTTTCAGAAGAGCATGTTTGACTTTATAATATGATAGAGAAAAATGGGTAGCTATTTTCAGGGGCAGGAATACTTCATCTATCTCCGTCTGTTATTTAATTTTGTATCTTGAGAAGTATTATCCACAGTACAAAATAAGACTTGATTTTTGTAGGTTCATTAGCAAAGCACAGATCCATCCTGCTAGCCAATATTTCAGTCTGTCCTTCAGCCTGACATGTGCTTAAATCTCTTATTAATCATTTGGTTTAGCAATTTGATTAAAGACAAACTTAACTAGCATCCTAGGCAGATAAAAGGGAAGACACCCAGAATGAAATCTCGCTCTCTTTTTATAGATAGGTGATGCAGCTAAAGACAGAGAAAGATCATTGGTCAGAGTCATTCCTGGAGTAACTGTTTACAACTCAGTGCAATAAGATCATAACTAAATTTCACTCAATGTGTCTAGATCACAGGTTTCCAAATTGTGGACTCTTTTTACTTTGGCTGTTCTAAAGTCCATATCAGAAACAGTGGATCTTTACAGAACTTCACAAACACCAACTGCCTGTTTCATTAGTTTCACTGAAGTGTTTTAAAAAAATTCCTGAATAAATTGTGAAGCAAAAAACTATGCAGAACAAAATATGAACTGGAAATGAGAGTTCATTTAGCCACTTTTCTCCTTCTGCTTCACCCTTTATCTGCTCCGGTATAGCATGTTGGGATTTTTCCTCTTTTGTTCTTGCTTCTCTCTGAGTAGCTAGCTGGTTGGGTATCTCATATTCTTGTAAGTATTTTTAGCATATCTTGAAATTTCTGAAATGGATTCCTGCTGCTGATGCTGCATTCTCCAGTGGTTACCATCAAAATCTCATCTCTCTCTATATCTGCTCCTCCCTTCTGCTCCCACCCCCCCACACTGTATTTACCTATTTTGTTCTTACTGATATATCTGATTTCTATGGTAGATCAGGTATTTCCTCTTCCTTTTTTGGGCGGAAACCTACGAATTCTGGGCTATGCTGTAAACCTCTTGCCCCTAAAACTCTTGACTTGCTATTTAAACCCACATCAAAAACTTTTGGGTTATGTTGCCAAGGTGATAGCATCATGTTTATCACAGTACCTGTCTTAGTTTTTCTTGTATAAGAGCTCTTTGCCCAGCTTTCTGTGGCACTGGAGGGCTGTTTCTTAAATTTATTTTGACAAAATAGCCTTTCTGTCTATTTAGTGCAGTGGGATTTTTTGTCTCAGAAAAATGAAAACTATATGAGATTGGAATTGTCTTCTGAATAAAGACAGGCTGCAGGGTTTGTTGGGGTGGCTTTTTTTTTTTAGAGCTACCCAGTACATCTTCAACTGATGCAGTAAGTGCCTCATAAAGAAACCTGGATTTGCTCATTTCAGCTTGTAGAAAAATGCTCTTAGTTTTCACAGGGTATTTATTGGCAATGATGTTTTTGTATAAGAACTTCCACAGTCAGCATTCTTGCCCTGTTCCCTAGAGTGACACCTGCTGCGAGAGCACAGAACTAGAGTGGCTGTGAGCTACTTACCAGTACTGCTCCCTACACCATTTCATGCTGAAACTTGTGCTAGGTGGAAATGAGTTCCAAGTACATATAAGATAGGAAAGGGTGAACCTCAAAATGACCCAAGATTTAGTTCAGTTAACCCCCAAAATGTGGATACTTGTCCAAATATGTCTGAATCTTGGCAGGATCTCCCTTCTCCACCCTCAAGTCTTCCTCCTGCTTCCTTCAAATCCAACAACAAAATCCATCCCCAACTTCATCAATCCCTTTCCCTGATCTTCCCAACTCCCTGACCTAGCACATGCTCTGCTTCTTTTCACCAATCCACTTAAATATGCTTTAGCTAATTGTTATATTGAAACTTCGCTATATTACAGGGTTTCCCCAGATCAGAGGTGCCTCACAATGCACCTGGATTAACCTGGCCTAGAGAAATGAGATTTATAGAGCCATGGAGACACCAAGGTAGTTTTCACCAAAGAAAGAAAACTTTTTGGGGATCAGGGAAGGTGGAGGTAGTTATCTGTATTCTTTAGAATTGGGCTCAATTTAAAATTGAGGTTTAGGCTGAAATTCAGGATTGAGAATCAAGATGATCCTTATTTTATTCTAAACCAATTTATTTATCCCTAATAGGCATGCACTCCCTCTGGCTGGGAAGACAAGGATGTGATTGAATGTGGCAAGAGCCCTCCTCACTTTTGCACCTTAGGTTACTTAAACACAGAAGTGGCAAGCGCTGCGTACAGCACAGAAATATACTTCCCTGTCATTGATCAGCCTTTCCAGTGTTACCCCAGACAGGATGTTATTGTTGATTTCATTCACCTTTCCCCTACATTTCTTGACTTGCCCTATTCCATGAGCGTTCACTGAAGATGAATCCTGGCTGTATTCTCTGATTCGTAATCAGAGACCACAGTATCTGGAAGCCCTAAAGATGTTGTCCTAGAAAAGGACCTGATTTCATGGAATTCCAGCTCCTCAGTGGGAGTTACTGCAAGCTCTCTGCTTTTGGATCAGGCTTCAAGTGTTCAAAGGATAGATTAGAGTAGGTTTGCTCAAGAAAAAATGTTTCAAAAAACTAATAATAATACTTACATTTCATGGAGCTTTTAACCCATAGATTTAAAAGTCTGTTATAAAGGAGGGGAAGGTTCACTACCCCCTGATACAGCTGGTGAAAATGAGGCACAAAGACATGAAATAACTGCCCAGCGGGTTAATAGCATGAATAGAACCCTATGTTCCTCCTCCCAGTCCCATGCTAGACGCACTGTATCAGGCTTTCATAAAAGTCCTCCTTGAGGCTATAAAATTCTTAGATACATGGAACTGCTGTAGAACATTTGAGGCAGGGTGTTATGCACCACTGAGTTAAATCAATGAGATCTTCCCTTTTAGCGGGAAGCCAGCCAGGAAGAGATTAACATCAATCCTTATCGGAAGTACTCTCCAGAGTCCTTCTAGAAAATCATGTTTCTTCCCCTGGCTTTCAGCCTATGCCTCTATCTATAGTACTGCAGAACTGTCGTTTGGACACTACAGAACTCTTAACTCTGTTCTCAGCAATGGGCAAAATTTCTTAGGCCCTGTCTTCACTGGGAAAAAACTGAGTTATGAAACTATGCATGTCAAGGTTCCTCCCCCACTCTGAACTCTAGGGTACAGATGTGGGGACCTGCATGAAAAACCTCCTAAGCTTATCTTTACCAGCTTAGGTCAAAACTTCCCCAAGGTACAAAGTATTCCACCCGTGGTCCTTGGAATGGCCGCTACCACCACCAAACTAATACTGGTTACTGGGGAAGAGCTGTTTGGACGCGTCTTTCCCCCCAAAATACTTCCCAAAACCCTGCACCCCACTTCCTGGACAAGGTTTGGTAAAAAGCCTCACCAATTTGCCTAGGTGACTACAGACCCAGACCCTTGGATCTTAAGAACAATGAACAATCCTCCCAACACTTGCACCCCCCCCTTTCCTGGGAAATGTTGGATAAAAAGCCTCACCAATTTGCATAGGTGACCACAGACCCAAACCCTTGGATCTGAGAACAATGAAAAAACATTCAGTTTTTTACAAGAAGACTTTTAATAGAAAATAGAAGTAAATAGAAATGAAGAAATCCCCCCTGTAAAATCAGGATGGTAGATATCTTACAGGGTAATTAGATTCAAAAACATAGAGAACCCCTCTAGGCAAAACCTTAAGTTACAAAAAGATACACAGACAGAAATAGTTATTCTATTCAGCACAATTCTTTTCTCAGCCATTTAAAGAAATCATAATCTAACACATACCTAGCTAGATTACTTACTAAAAGTTCTAAGACTCCATTCCTGGTCTATCCCTGGCCAAGCACAGCATACAGACAGACACAGACCCTTTGTTTCTCTCCCTCCTCCCAGCTTTTGAAAGTATCTTGTCCCCTCATTGGTCATTTTGGTCAGGTGCCAGCGAGGTTACCTTTAGCTTCTTAACCCTTTACAGGTGAGAGGAGCTTTCCCCTGGCCAGGAGGGATTTCAAAGGGGTTTACCCTTCCCTTTATATTTATGACACGCCCCCCAAATCTCAGCTAGGGTGAAACACTGGCTGGGATTTCTTCCTGGAGCTCTAGGAAAAACAGAGTTAATAAGACACATGCATCTCTAAATATACTACCAAGTACATAAAGACTAACAATATTTTCCACATCTCAAGGACGATTTTAACCAGTTGACTCTGGGAAACTTTCACGGGAGAGTGCATCAGCCACTTTGTTAGAAGCTCCTGAGATGTGTTGGATGTCGAAATCAAAATCTTGGAGAGCTAAACTCCACCGAAGAAGTTTTTTGTTAGTTTCCTTGACGGTGTGAAGCCACTTCAGTGCAGCATGGTTGGTTTGCAGGTGGAAACGCCGTCCCCAAACATATGGGCGTAGCTTTTCCAGAGCGTAGACAATGGCATAACATTCTTTTTCAGTGACTGACCAGTTGCTTTCCCTCTCAGACAGTTTTTTGCTGAGAAACACTACAGGGTGGAATTCTTGATCAGGTCCTTTTTGCATTAAAACTGCTCCCACACCACGCTCGGATGCATCTGTGGTTACTAGGAACGGTTTGTCAAAGTCTGGGGCCCTTAGTACAGGGTCAGACATGAGTGTCGCTTTAAGCTTGTTAAAGGCCTTCTGACACTTTCCGGTCCACTGAACAGCATTTGGCTGTTTCTTTTTGGTTAGGTCTGTCAGTGGGGCAGCGATTTGGCTGTAGTGCGGTACAAATCGTCTGTAATAACCGGCCAAGCCTAAGAAGGATTGAACCTGTTTCTTTGACTTTGGGACAGGCCACTTTTGGATAGCATCCACTTTGGCCTGTAGGGGGCTGATAGTTCCTTGACCCACCTGGTGTCCAAGGTAAGTCACTCTGTTTAGGCCTATTTGACACTTCTTAGCCTTAACAGTTAGTCCTGCCTCCCTTATGCGCTCAAGGACTTTTTGTAGATGTTCCAGGTGGTCTGCCCAGGAATCCGAAAATATGGCCACATCGTCAAGGTAGGCGACTGCATATTCTCCTAATCCCGCTAGGAGACCATCTACAAGTCTTTGGAAAGTGGCGGGTGCATTTCGCAGCCCGAAAGGGAGTACATTAAATTCATACAGCCCGAGATGTGTGATGAAGGCTGACCTTTCCTTGGCAGATTCATCTAGCGGTACCTGCCAGTACCCCTTTGTTAAGTCCAAGGTAGAGATGAACTGGGCCCGTCCCAGTTTCTCTAACCGTTCATCTGTGTGTGGCATTGGATAGTTGTCTGGGCGAGTTACAGCATTTAGCTTACGGTAGTCCACGCAAAAACGTATTTCCCCATCTGGTTTGGGAACTAGAACCACTGGAGATGCCCATGCACTTTCAGAGGGGCGGATTACACCCATCTGTAACATATCCTGGATCTCCCGTTCTATAGCAGTTTTAGCTTGAGGAGACACCCGGTAAGGTTGGACTCTAATCGGATGAGCATTACCTGTGTCAATGGAGTGGTATGCCCGTTCAGTCAGTCCTGGGGTGGCTGAGAACGTTGGCGCGTAGCTAGTGCACAGCTCCTGGATCTGCTGTCGCTGCATACGCCCAAGGGTCATGGAGAGGTTCACCTCTTCCACACCACCAGCACATTTCCCTTCGTAGTAGACACCTTCAGGCCACTCAGCATCATCTTCTCCCTGGGCTGTAAACTGACCAACCTTTAATTCTCTGGAATAACAGGGCTTTAGAGAATTAATATGGTACACCTTAGGCTTTCGGTTGGAGGTGGGGAATGCTATGAGATAATTAACAGCTCCCAGGCGCTCCTGGACCGTGAATGGCCCTTCCCACGATGCTTCCATTTTATGGGCCTGGAGCGCCCTTAAGACCATGACCTGGTCTCCTACTTTGAAGGAACGCTCTCTGGCATGTTTATCATACCAGGCTTTTTGCTCTTTTTGAGCATCCTGTAAGTTTTCTCTAGCAAGGGCTAAAGAGGTTCGGAGGGTGTTTTGTAGGTTGGTTACAAAGTCCAGAATGTTAGTTCCTGGAGAAGGTGTAAATCCCTCCCATTGCTGCTTCACCAACTGCAATGGCCCCTTAACCTCACGGCCATATACAAGTTCAAATGGGGAAAACCCTAAACTGGGATGTGGTACAGCTCTGTAGGCAAAGAGCAACTGCTGCAACACTAGGTCCCAATCATTGGAGTGCTCATTTACGAATTTACGTATCATGGCCCCCAAAGTTCCATTAAACTTCTCCACCATGCCATTTGTTTGATGGTGGTAAGGAGTGGCAACCAAGTGATTTACCCCATGAGCTTCCCAAAGGTTTTTCATAGTTCCTGCCAGGAAATTAGTCCCTGCATCTGTGAGGATGTCGGAGGGCCAACCTACCCTGGCAAAAATGTCTGCGAGTGCCTGGCATACACTTTTAGCCCTGGTGTTGCTTAGAGCTACTGCTTCCGGCCATCGGGTGGCAAAATCCATGAAAGTCAGTATGTACTGCTTTCCTCTGGCTGTCTTTTTCGGAGAAGGACCCAGAATATCCACAGCTACTCGCTGAAATGGAACTTCAATGATGGGGAGTGGCTGGAGAGGGGCTTTGACCTGGTCTTGGGGTTTTCCCACTCTTTGGCACACCTCACAAGACTGGACATAGGTAGAAACATCCTTGCCCATTCCCTCCCAGTGGAATGACCCCCCCAAACGGTCTTTGGTCCTGTTCACCCCAGCATGGCCACTAGGGTGATCGTGGGCTAAGCTCAAGAGCTTGGCCCGGTATTTAGTTGGAACTACCAACTGTCTCTGAGGATGCCAGTCTTCCTGGTGTCCACCAGAAAGAGTTTCCTTGTATAAAAGTCCTCTTTCTACAACAAACCTGGATCGATTAGAAGAGCTGAGAGGCGGTGGGTTGCTCCGTGCCGCCGTCCAAGCTCTCTGGAGGCTTTCATCTGCTTCCTGTTCGGTCTGGAACTGTTCCCTTGATGCTGGGGACATCAGTTCCTCATTGGATTGTGGACCTAGGCTTGGTCCCTCTGGAAGCGATATAGGGGATGGAGCTGTTTCTGTTGACTGTGCACCGCTCTCCGCTGGTGCGCTATGTTGGGATTCAGGCTCCGGCTGAGCCTCTTGTGTTGGGTTATCAGCTGCTGCCAGTTCAGGGTCGGTGGGGCCCTCTGGTGTTGAGGTTGCAAGTACTGGATTCAGTGCTGACACTGGGTCTGGTGTTGGTTGTTCGGCTGGTTCCGGTTCTGGGACTGGTTCCGTCTGGGTCTCTGGGACTGGATCCACTACTGCTGTTGCAGACATTGGCCTGGGGTCCGGGTCCATCACCTCTGACTGGGTCCTGATAGAAGTTTCCGGAACAGAGCTAGGCCTCACGGCTTGTTTAGCCTGGCTGCGGGTGACCATTCCCACCCTCTTGGCCTGCTTCACATGATTGGCCAAGTCTTCCCCCAACAGCATGGGAATGGGATAATCATCATAGACTGCAAAAGTCCACATTCCTGACCAGCCCTTGTACTGGACAGGCAACTTGGCTGTAGGCAAATTGAAAGAGTTGGACTTGAAGGGTTGAATCGTCACTTGGATCTCTGGGTTGATTAAATTGGGGTCCACTAAGGAAGCATGGATAGCTGACACTTGTGCTCCGGTGTCCCTCCACGCGGTGACCTTCTTCCCGCCCACACTCACAGTTTCCCTCCGCTCCAAGGGTATCTGGGAAGTATCTGGGCCTGTGGACCTCTGGTGTGATTCCGGTGCAATGAACTGTAATCTGTTGGGGTTCTTGGGGCAGTTGGCCTTTACATGCCCCAGCTCGTTACATTTAAAACATCGTCCAGCTGACGGGTCACTGGGGCGAGGAGGGTTGCTGGAGAACGGGGTGGCAGGACGATAAGGGGTCTGGAGGGTTCTTTGGGAGGTAGGTGGGGCTTTGGGCGGCCCCCGGTAATAGGATGTGGTCTGGGGTGGTCCCTTCTGGTCTCCGCTCCAACTGCGACCAGTTTTCTTCTTCTCTGCCACCTCCACCCATCTGGCTCCAATCTCTCCTGCCTCGATTACAGTTTTGGGTTTCCCATCTAGGATGTATCTTTCTATTTCCTCAGGAACACCCTCTAAGAATTGTTCCATTTGCATTAGGAAGGGCAAATTTACTGGAGATTCAACACTTGCTCCTGATATCCAGGCATCCCAATGTTTCACAATGTGGTAGGCATGTCGGGTAAATGACATGTCTGGTTTCCACCTTAGGGCTCTGAACCTCCGACGAGACTGCTCGGGTGTTATCCCCATTCTGACTCTCGCCTTGGAT
This sequence comes from Eretmochelys imbricata, assembly GCF_965152235.1. NCBI lineage: Eukaryota > Metazoa > Chordata > Testudines > Cheloniidae > Eretmochelys > Eretmochelys imbricata. Next base: position 248,873,900 of record NC_135572.1, on the reverse strand, counting down.
TTAAACAGTTCATACTTGTTCATGTGTTCTTTAGGCATTTCAGCTGCCACCTCAGCTAAGGGTCCACTGAGCTGCGGCCTCAGCTCTACCATGTATTGGTCAGTAGAGATGTTGTACCCAAGGCAGGCCCTTTCGAAGTTTTCTAGGAAGGCCTCAGTATCATCGCCTGCCTTGTAGGTGGGGAACTTTCTGGGATGGGAAGTGGTACTTGGAGAAGGATTACTAGGGTTTGTTGGGATATTCTGCTGAGCCTTTATCTTCTCCATCTCCTCCACATACTTCCTCTCTTTTTCCTTCTCCTCCAGTTCTTTGTCCCTCGCTTCCATAGCTCTCCTGTGAGCAGCCGCTTGGTGTTGTTCTGCCTCCCTTTCTTGTTCCTTCTTCAGCTGCATGAGTTCTATCTGTCTTTCATGTTCCCTTTGTCTTTCCTCAGCCTGAAATTTGGCTAATTCGAGCTGTAGTCGAGCCGCGGATTTTGCCATTCTAACCTCTCTGTTTTTAACTAACTTTACACCCGAGGTTTAGAAATAAACAAACAAAACTTGGCTGTAAACTTTTGCTGTGCTGGAATAGAATACCTATTCTCTGATAGTGATTGTCAGCCTACAGAAAAAGACAATTCCCTTGTCTCTGCTCTGGGCCCAAATTAAAGCAAAAAACCTCCAACTACTTGGAAACCTGCTTACCCAGCCCAAAGAAAAAAAAATTCCCTTTCAAACCTGTGCTCCTTGTAAAACAAAAAAAATCAAAATCCTAAAAAAAACACCCTGCCACTTTTGTCTCCAGGCAAATGGGTAGAGCACACCCCCCCTATTTACTTTTTGGAAGAAAAGAAAAAAAAAAAACTCTGGGTTGGAAGACTGTGAATTTCCCTGCAGGAGTTAAGTACCCTGCCTCCAGGCAAAGAAAACCTGCAATTCACAAAGATAATCCCCTTTTGTCTCTGCTTGGCCACAAAGCAGAGAAAAACAATCTGCTTTCAGTTTCAACTGCTTTCTGGACTTCCTTTCCAAAGGAAAAAATAATTTCTTTTTAAAATCTGTATTTCTAGTTCAAAAAATCTCAACTGGATCTCAAAATGATTTCAGGTTAATCCCACCACTATGCCACCATGTCAAGGTTCCTCCCCCACTCTGAACTCTAGGGTACAGATGTGGGGACCTGCATGAAAAACCTCCTAAGCTTATCTTTACCAGCTTAGGTCAAAACTTCCCCAAGGTACAAAGTATTCCACCCGTGGTCCTTGGAATGGCCGCTACCACCACCAAACTAATACTGGTTACTGGGGAAGAGCTGTTTGGACGCGTCTTTCCCCCCAAAATACTTCCCAAAACCCTGCACCCCACTTCCTGGACAAGGTTTGGTAAAAAGCCTCACCAATTTGCCTAGGTGACTACAGACCCAGACCCTTGGATCTTAAGAACAATGAACAATCCTCCCAACACTTGCACCCCCCCCTTTCCTGGGAAATGTTGGATAAAAAGCCTCACCAATTTGCATAGGTGACCACAGACCCAAACCCTTGGATCTGAGAACAATGAAAAAACATTCAGTTTTTTACAAGAAGACTTTTAATAGAAAATAGAAGTAAATAGAAATGAAGAAATCCCCCCTGTAAAATCAGGATGGTAGATATCTTACAGGGTAATTAGATTCAAAAACATAGAGAACCCCTCTAGGCAAAACCTTAAGTTACAAAAAGATACACAGACAGAAATAGTTATTCTATTCAGCACAATTCTTTTCTCAGCCATTTAAAGAAATCATAATCTAACACATACCTAGCTAGATTACTTACTAAAAGTTCTAAGACTCCATTCCTGGTCTATCCCTGGCCAAGCACAGCATACAGACAGACACAGACCCTTTGTTTCTCTCCCTCCTCCCAGCTTTTGAAAGTATCTTGTCCCCTCATTGGTCATTTTGGTCAGGTGCCAGCGAGGTTACCTTTAGCTTCTTAACCCTTTACAGGTGAGAGGAGCTTTCCCCTGGCCAGGAGGGATTTCAAAGGGGTTTACCCTTCCCTTTATATTTATGACAATGCATAAAGAAGAGTTAATTTGAAAAAACTCTGTGTGCAAATGTAAATGTTTGAATGTTCACCCTGCATGTTGAGGGCTCAGTCCCGTGATCCTTACTCACGAGCAATCCCACTGAAGTCAGCAGAGCTACTCACATGATTGAAGGGTGCAGCCATATAACTTTATGTAAGACAGACCCCGGTCTGCGGGGTTGAACCTGGGGCTTCTGGAGCTTAGTGCATGAGCCTCTACTGCATGAGCTAAAAGCCATATGGCTGTTAGCAGACTCATTAATCTCTCTCTCTCTAAGTGGTCTCGGTGCCACTAGATGGGACAGAACACCACATCCAGAAGGTGTGTGAGTTACACTTACAGATCTAGTATTTTAAATATGTCATTAAAATGTATTGGTACAACCTTTTCTGCTTCCCCCTTTAGGCCTGATCCTACTCCTTGTGCATCTAAAACTTCCAGTGAAGTCAAGGGGAATTTTGAATGAACAAGAAATGCAGGATTGGGCCCTAAAGAAGCCGAACTTTTCTTCAACTTCCATAAACTTTCAGGTGGACCTTAAGGACTGTCATAACCATAAGGGTAGCCTAAAATTCCTCCTTACCTGTAAGGGGTTAAGAAGGTCAAATAACCTAGTTGGCACCTGACCAAAGGAACCAATGGGGACAAAAGATACTTTCAAATCTAGGGGAGGGGAGAGGCTTTGTTTTGGGTTCTTTGTTTCTGTGTTCGTTTGCTATTGGGACTAAGAGGTACCGGACATCAATCCATGTCCTCCAAACCATTCTGAACCAGTCTCTCATATTACAGAAATTGTAAGTACAGCCAGGCAAGGCGTATTCGTTTATCTTTGTTTTCTCAACTTGTGAATTTTCCCGTTGCTGGTGGGAGGTTTATCCCTGTTTTGTTGTAGCTTTGAAACTAAAGATAGAGGAGGTTCCTCTGTGTTTTGTGCATCTTTTTTTACCCTGTAAAGTTATCTTCCAACCTGATTTTACAGAGGGGATTTTTACCTTTTCTTTTTTCTTTTTAAATAAAATTTTTCTTTTAAGAACTGATTGGTTTTTTTTTCAGTGTCCAAAGATCCAGGGATTTCGGTCTGTGTTCACTTTGTAACCAATTGGTTAGGATATTATTCTCAATCCTCCCCAGGAAAGGGGATGTAAGGGCTTGGGGAGATATTTTGGGGGAACAGGAACGCCAAGTGGTCCTTTCCCTGATTCTTTGTCTAAATCACTTGGTGGTGGCAGCATAACCTCCAAGGACAAAAAATTTGTGCCTTGGGAAAGTTTTTAACCTCAGCTGGTAAGAATAAGCTTAGGGGATCTTGCGTGTAGGTCCCTACATCCGTACCCCAGAGTTCAGAGTGGGGAAGGAACCTTGACAAGGACCAACACAGTTTTGGAGCTGTGCGTGTGTGGGTCGGTGGACCTTGGTGAATGTCCTCAATGGTTTGTTTTTGTTAAAAAAAGAAAGATATCTCAACTTAATATCTTTTCATTCTCACAGTGCCTCTATTTAAACAGAGACTAATTTAACTGATTCTCAGTTAATTGGTTTAAAAATACAAAAAACCTCAACCGTGGGGTGTGCAGTAGGCTTTTCATAGCACACAGTGGAGTCAGTTACCATGGCATTGCAAAAGATTTTGGTCTCTATAGCAACATCAGGTCGACTTATCGCACCTTATATCTTATGCAGCCTGAAAGCAGCAGCTTGTTTAATCTAGAGTTAATATAAATATCGGGAGATAGGCAGATACATATACTAGAGATTTTTCTTCTAACCACTTTAAACAGAGAGTCTCAATCAATCTTTTAATTAGTACTAATCATGCTAATGGTGTGGAGCTTGTAGTGAGGGTCGGCGCAGAGGTGCAGTACACTCAGGGAGCAGCAGGAAGCATTATGCCATAGGAGGCAGAATGCCACCGCGAGCTCTCCAGTTATACTGGAGGGAGCACAGTCTTCATCAGACAGTACTTTATGGGAAGCAACATATTCCCCCTTCTTCACCTCAGGGTCTGGCCAGCAGAGCTGACTGGCATATGGGGATGCAGAGCCATGGCTCTGCTTACTTTCTGCCCCCTTTCTAGCAACTCTGTATGAGCCCCTGCACTCCTCTAAGAATGCGGGCTACAATTCATGGTCCCCTTTATGCAGGGCTACGCAAGGCGTGGGGGTAGGAAAATTCTTTACTCTCTTCCCTCTCACTGTACATCCATGAAAAGTAGAGCCATGATTTACCACTCTGTACTTTCAGGACAGTGCTACAGAAGTTTCTTTCTTCTTTCTCCATTCCCACTCTAAGTAAATTCAATTTGGGCATGAGCTGTATCAAATTCTAATATAGCTCCCTGGCTGGAGCACCTTGATGCCCAAGACTCGGAGAATATACTTGCTCCTACTTTCTGAGTGGCTCTGTGCCACACCTGAGTGACCAATGGGCACTGGGTTCTTAATTTTCCTTTGGCTGATGGCAGGTGTCAGCCCTTAACTTGCTAGTCATTGGAGCTAAATGGGATTCTCCGTGTGCAGTGCCTCCACCTGGTGGCTTGGTAAATAAGTTAATAGACAGCCCTCTGACTTCTAGGGCATTAGGAATTCACAGGAATCAAGGACTAGCCAATATTAAGAAGGACCAAACACTTTATTAGGGAAAAGGACAGGGTTAAATTACAGGAGGAGCAAGGCTAGGAACTGGGGTAAAAGGAAAATGCTGGAGAATCAAGAGGAACAGACAAATGAACAGATAACTTAAAATTCACAACAATAATCAGGCCCTCACCAAATAAAAATATCCTCACTAATAATTACACGTAATCAAAATCCCACACACTTTGGGCATGACCCTGAAGTGTGCCCATAGATACCGGGTTGCTCACTGTGCACATGGTTCTTTGTGTTGGAGCTCTATAGAGATGACTGAATAAAGGTAAGCTTGTACAGTCAAATAACCAAATAGACATTGCAGGCCTAACTGTTGCTTGTGTGCATTGTGATGCCACTGCACTCATTCAACTCCAGGGGTACCTTGACATGGCTGAGCACCCACTGAGCAAGACTTTCTTTGCATAGGAGGCCTGACCTACCTAACGAGGCTCAGAGAGCAAACAGTACTCGCTGTTGAGGCATCCCACTGCAAGGGAGATCTCATACTGGGTGGAACAAGTCCCTAGGTTGCTCAAAGCCTTGATTTCCTTAGCTTCCAGAGCAAGGGCAGCAAAACAGGAGAGGCTGGCAGATGATCCTCTCCCTCTGCATATGAGTCTGGGGCTTCCATCTCTCACTGCTCAGAACTGGTGATCACTTAGGTAGGGGGTCTGACTTTTCTACTGTAACTAGCTGTTTCAGTGACAGCTGGTTGAGGGAGGACACCCCCTTTGAAACTGGGGGTTTTGGGTCAGGTCGACTTCCTGACTGAGAGCCAAAATGGAATTCTCTCCCCTACTCTGCAGAAAGCAATTGAGGAGCGGTGTCTCTTTTTGCTGCTGGAAACCAATGCCTTAGGCCTCTCCCTTCCACTGAATCCTGTTTCTGTCCATGCTTAGACAGCAAGCATGTCTGGGGGTCCCAACCCTGGGACCTGTAGTTGGTCACTCTGGCATGTCAAGAAGGCTCCTGGCCCAATCATTTCATCTTTTATTCTCTCCTTCTGTCCTACAGGAAGCTGCTTTTCTCGAGTTCCCAAAAGGCAAGAGGGCTACACCCATTGAGCTGTGAGGGTTAGAATGTGGCTTTTAAGCCATAGCCCTGAATAAGTGGCAGTGCAGAGTACACCAAATCAGGAGGAGCACTGGGAAGGCTGTAAATAAAGGAAGACCTTGAAAGACCACATGCACATACTCCTGCTCACCCAGAACACCTGGTCTGAAAAATCTTACCACTTTCACAGTGGTGGTAAATTGATATTTTTTCAAACCATGGAAGCAGCTGTTGGGACTGTTAGACGAAAAGTGTGATACTCAAAGTATATTATTCCATTCAGCTCCTCTTCTAAATGAGCCTTCACACATGCTCTTTCTCTGTGATGAGTCTGAAGCCAGAAGTGGGAATAAGTGAGAGAGACAAGATCCTAAGGCAGGAGTGAGGGATATATTTTGTGCTTCCCAAACAGTAAAAATGTTTTAAATGTTTTTCTGTTTCCGATAAGCCTTCTGTCTGCTCTAAGGGCACCACAGCATACACTGAGTACTGCTCAGTTTGAGTTATGGCAGGTGTACCGTTCTGGGTGTGGGCTGAGGCTACTAGATGCACACTTCTGACAAAAAATGGCCAGTGTTTAACCCATGCTGGTGCCCGTTTATGGGTAATTTGTCTATCATGTGCTTCATTCTGGCTGTCCAACTCAGGGTTCTTTTGCCACTTCTTTATTAAACAGAACGAGCTATTACCAGCAGGAGAGTGAGTCTGTGTGTGTATGGGGGTGGGTTTTTGGAGGGGGGTGAGGGAGTGAGAGAACCTGGATTTGTGCAGGAAATGGCCTAACTTCATTATCATGCACATTGTGTAAAGAGTTGTCACCTTGGATGGGCTATCACCAGCAGGAGAGTGAATTTGTGTGGGGGGGTGGAGGGTGAGAAAACCTGGATTTGTGCTGGAAATGGCCTAACCTGACGATTACTTTAGATAAGCTATTACCAGCAGGACAGTGGGGTGGGAGGAGGTATTGTTTCATATTCTCTGTGTATATATAAAGTCTGCTGCAGTTTCCACGGTATGTATCTGATGAAGTGAGCTGTAGCTCACGAAAGCTCATGCTCAAATAAATTGGTTAGTCTCTAAGGTGCCACAAGTACTCCTTTTCTTTTTGCGAATACAGACTAACACGGCTGTTACTCTAAAAGAACATATTGTAGACTACAATAGCAAACAAGATTAGTATTTTATGAGAAATAAACAAGTTTCTGTGGAAACTGCAATCTCTGAACATTTTAACAAACTGATTATGAACAAGACATATAATATATGTAAAATACACCTCTATTTCTTATATCTTATCACTTGGATTCATGCAGCTGCCTCTTAGGGAGATGGAATTCCTTGTATTTTTCAGTTCCTATTCTGACATCTGGGTTGGTGATGGGCATACTTCAAAAGGGTCATAGATCTAGTTGGGAAGCTGAACCTTATTTGTACTATGCATGTTTCTGTTGTCTTCAATGTCGCAGTGAAAATCTCACAAAAACCACCTTTTCTCAATTGTACTTCTAGTCCTAGTTAGAACTAAGAAGCACGCAAGTTCAGATGAATGAAAAACAGGAAAGTTATGGAATTTTCTCAACCCTCAAAAACTAATGTCTTATTCAAAATATTGGGGTAGGTTATAGTTGATTCTTATTTTATTCCTCTATCCTTACCCTGGATTGCTACGAATAGAGATGGGCCAATGTGGCAACGTTTAGATCTAGTTCTGAAGGAGAAAGTTGTGTTACTATGAAGTCAATATTTGTGATAGGGAACGTTTTCTGGCTTTATTGTTTAGGAAGTTTGTTTTAAGATATAGAAATGGTATTTTAGAAATGTGTGTGCTTTTAAATAGATGGAATTCAACTAGACTTCAGACAAGCAGAACTGAAAATGTTACATGACATAACACTGTTTGTTTAGCACCAGTAAGAAAGGGAAGGAGATTTGATACCCCCGGTTAATGAATGTCCTAAATTGAGCCCAGCATAGAAACTGAGTTATTCCTGCACATGATACATTGTGTCAATCTGCATTGCAGTATGGCAGCTTAACCATTGCTTTTATGGCAGACAGCTACCCTGATAACATCACAGCATGGTGAGAGAGAAGCAAGAGTTATGAGGATAAAATTCTTGCTTACATTTCAATCATTTCTCTGATATAGTGAAAGACAGAAATATATAAATCTGTAACAAGTGACAGTTTTTCATTTAGTAGAATGCTTTATAAAGCTAGCCCTAATGGTGAAGGCTTCCTTTTCGATACTTTACCATAATACACATGTTTGAGAGAAAGATGTGACTGTTCTAAGGGACAATTACTTGTTCTGAGTGAGATGGCCTTAAATGGTTAAAAGAGCACTTTACATGCACATAACATCTTTGTACAGAGTGTATTCAGGGATGGGTATGCTGCAACAGAGAGAGGGAGCAAGCAATGACAGAGCATGCTCTGTTTTCTGCCTGACTTGAGATAGATGACAGTAATCACCGAGACAGTAATCTGGCCTTTTCTGCTGTGCCTACCTGCTGCTGATGTTGTCATGTTCTGCACTCTGCTGCCATCCTCTGTGACAGTGGAGCCTCCATTTCGGCAGTACTGGGAATAAGTAGGGGTGGCATAACTTCACAGCTGGTTTGGTGTTAAGGGGTGGGGAGTGCAGGCCGGGGGGAGTAGAGAAACGGGGACAAAACCAACAAAAGAGGAAATTAAATGGGCTGTAACTAGAGCCATCAGTTAGCATTTTAACTCCACTATTAGCTGAGGACATAAAAGAAAAGTTTTCTGTCTGAAAATCTGGTTATTTTTGTGGGGTGTAGGAAGGGGAGCCATTAGAAGGCCAGAAATAGTCAGAGTAGCAGATTACAACAATATAGGTTAGACCAGGGGCGGGGACTCCGCCCCCATTCAACCCCCCTGTTCCCCACCCTCTGACCGCCCTGACCCCTATCCACGCCCCTGATCACCCCCCGAACACCCCTGCCCTCTATCCAACCCTCCCACACTCTCTGCCCCCTTACCACTCTGCCTGGAGCACCAGTGGCTGGCAGCGCAGCTGCACCAGGACAGGCAGCCGCGCTGTGCAGTGCAGAGCATCAGGTCAGGCCGGGCTCTGCAGTCCTGCTGCCCAGAGCATTGCGCTGCGCAGTGGCATGGCTGCAGGGGAGGGGAGACAGTAGGGGAGGGGCCGGGGACTAGGCTCCTGGGCCAGGAGGTCAGGGGCCGGGTAGGACGGTCCCGCGGGCAGTAGTTCGCCCACCTCTGGGTTAGACAATAGGCCCAGATCTTTAAAGTAAGTCCTGGCCCTTGAAAATCCCCTCTGTCCTTTACAAGGGAAGTTCTTTACACAAGAACTTTATTCAGTGGAAGAGACCCTGCAGGGCAGAAAATCTCCTGCAAAACAAGAGGGATATTAAAGGGCCAGGCTTTTATGACTTCCAAAGCAGAAATAAAATGTATGATGCCACGTTCAAAAGATCTAGTGATCCTGGGATGCATAAACAGGGGAATCTTGAGTAGGAGTAGAGAGGTTATTTTACTTCAGTATTTGGTACTGGTGCGACCACTGGTGGAATACTGTGTCCAGTTCCACAGAAGAGCCACAAGAATGACTAAAGGATTATATAACTCGCCTTGTGGTGATAGACTCAAAGAGCTCCATCTGTTTAGCTTAACAAAGAGAAAGTTAAGGGGTGACTTGATTACAGTCAAAAAATATCTACATGGGGAATAAGTATTTAATAATGGGCTGTTCAATCTAGCAGAAAAAGGTATAAATTGATCCAATGTCTGGAAGTTGAAACTAGTCAAATTGAGACTGGAAATAAGGAATACATTTTTTACTGTGAGAGTAATTAACCAAAGGAACGATTTACCAATGGTTGTGGTGGATTCTCCATCACTGACCATTTTTAAACCATGTTTTGATGTTTTTTCTAAAAGATCTGATCTAGGAATTATTTTGGGGAAGTTCTATGGCCTGTGTTGTACAGGAGATCAGGCTAGATGATCACAATGTTCCCTTCTGGCCTTGGAATCTATGAATTACTTCATCTATGGTACAAAATTAAACACTTGTGTCAACCCTTTGCATAATTATTGCTTGAAAAAATATCAGATATGATCTTCATTTTCGATACGGTTGGCAGGACATCATTCAGCATCAAATAAGGGATATGCCTTAGAATACAAATGGTCGCTCTAGTTATTTTCATTTTCCACCATACGGAATGTGCACTCTGTAAATACAGACTAGTATCTCTCCTCATCTCTGCCTAAGGCATATCATTTTAAAGGGGGAGTACTCTTCATGAAGGGCTTCCTTATTTCAAGTACCCAGTCCTGAAAGATTCTGAGTGCCTCTTGCATAGTGCCGTGTGCCATTGACTGCCATTGACTTCAAAGGGCAGTGAATGTGCTCAGCACAACACAGAGGCACTCAGCACTTGGGGCACTGGCCCTTCTTCCCCACAGTCCATTACTTGTTGGTCCAGGGAACTCCAAGAACTGTAGAGGCTGAGAGCTAGGAGCTTTTTGACGAGGCATCCAATCAACCCTTAACCAGGGGGCAGGGCTACTCAGGCAGAGCAGGGCTTTAAAAAGCCTGCTCCTAAGCTACCAGAGGAGCTAGCGAACAGGAGCACCTAACAGGGGGGTTTGGTGAGGGAGTTTACAGGGGGAGTGTGAGCAGGGGCTAGGTACACCTAATATTCTTTGCACTTAAAGGTCAAAACACCGCTTGATAAAAACAAAGCTCCAACAAGAGAACAAGCTTTGGGATTAAAAAGAGAATGTAGGCAGAAGTCCAGCAACAGAGTGGGAGCTATCCAGTTTATTGCACCCAATGCAGCATGTATGATTACCTGCCCTATGGGCTGGTGGCATATGTATGCATTTGGTGCAAGGAGCTCCTGGCCCTCAGAGACCGTGTATGGACTTTAGAGACCAGGGTGGCTGAGCTGGAGGGGCTAAGGGAGACAGAGAGGTAAATAGATGAGACTTCCTGGGACACAGCAGAATGGTCCCACCTCTGGTCTGACAGCCTCTATGCTGTTGAGGAGGATGAAAGCCTCAGGGAAGGAGAACATCCAACTGGAGCACAGGGAAACGATCACACAGTTGGGAGCCTCCTCCCAGATGATATTGTGGTATCCTCTTGCACTGAGGATACTTCTCCGTGGGAGGGAACTCCAGTTGTTAGGAAGAGACAGGTATTAGTAATCGGCGATTTAATCATTAGAAACATAGATAGCTGGGTTTGTGATGACCGAGAGAACTGTATGGTGACTTGCTTGCCTGGTGCGAAAGTTGTGGATCTCTCGAGACATCTAGATAGGCTTATGTGTAGTGCTGGGGCGGAGCCAGTGGTCGTGGTACATGTAGGTACCAATGACATGGGGAAGGATAGGAGAGAGGTCCTGGAGGCCAAATTTAGGCTGCTGGATAAGAGATTGAAGACCAGGACCTCCATGGCAGCATTTTCTGAAATGCTTCCAGTTCCGTGTGCAGAGCCAGTTAGGTAGGCAGGACTGCATGGTCTCAATGCGTGGATGAAACGATGGTGTAGGGAGGAGGAGTTTAGATTTATTAGGAACTGGGGAAGCTTTTGAGAGAGGGGGAGCCTATACAGGCAGTCGCGTAGCCAGGTGGAGGAAACAGGGGGAGCGATCCAAAAAAAAGGCACCACCCACTGTGGTGCTTTTACTCACCCAGTGGCGCTCCAGCTGCAGGCCCTCACTCTCTCTGGGTGTCTTCGGTGGCACTGACGGTCCCGCCGCTGAGGTGCCGCCGCAGACCCGGAGCGAGTGAAGGTCCCGCAGTGGGTGGCACCTTTTTTTTGGATCGCTCCCCCGTTCCCTCAACAGGGGAAAATTTAAAAGGTGCCGAGACATTGACAAGACGCCACTTGTGCTCAGTGGGAGAGCAGCCGCTGCCCCGCTCCCCCCTAGCTATGCCACTGTATACTCCACCTAAACCAGAACGGAACCAGACTGCTGGCACTTAAAATTAAAAAGGTCGTAGAACAGTTTTTAAACTAAGGGCTGGGGGAAAGCTGACAGGTGCGGAGGAGCATGTGGTTTGGACATCCCTTAGGGGAGGATCTTTAAAGGGAGATTCCCTATGTCCTAATAAGGAGGAGAGGATGGAAAATGATAAAACTCAATAATAATAATGTGGGATTTCAACTATCCCCATATTGACTGGGTACATATCACCTCAGGAAGGGATGCTGAGATAAAGTTTCTTGACACCTTAAATGACTGCTTCTTGGAGCAGCTAGTCCTGGAACCTACAAGAGGAGAGGCAATTCTTGATTTCATCCTAAGCGGAGCACAGGATCAGGTCCAAGAGGTGAATATAGCTGGACCGCTTGGTAATAGTGACCATAATATAATTAAATTTAACATCCCTGTGGTGGGAAAAACTCCACCGCGGCCCAACACTGTAGCATTTAATTTCAGAAAGGGTAACTACACAAAAATGAGGAGGTTAGTGAAACAGAAATTAAAAGGTACAGTACCAAAAGTAAAATCCCTGCAAGCTGTGTGGAATTTTTTTAAAGACACCCATAATAGAGGCTCAACTTAAATGTATACCCCAATTTAAAAAATACAGTAAGAGAATCAAAAAAGAGCCACCGTGGTTAAACAACAAAGTAAAAGAAGCAGTGAGAGGCAAAAAGCCATCCTTTAAAAAGTGGAAGATAAATCCTAATGAGGAAAATAGAAAAGAGCATAAACTTTGGCAAATGAAGTGTAAAAATATAATTAGAAAGACCAAAAAAGGATGAAGAACAGCTAGCCAAAGACTCCAAAAGTAATAGCAATTTTTTTTTAAATACATCAGAAGCAGGAAGCCTGCTAAACAACCAGTGGGGCCACTGGACGATGGAGATGCTAAAGGAGCACTCAAAGACGATAAGGCCATTGTAGAGAAACTAAATTAATTCTTTGCATTGGTCTTCACTGTTGAGGATGTGAGGGAGATTCCCTAACCTGAGCCATTCTTTTTGGGTGACAGATCTGAGGAATTGTCCCAAATTGAGGTGTCATAAGAGGAGGTTTTGGAACAAATTGGTAAACTAAACAGTAATAAGTCTCCAGGACCTGATGGTATTCACCCAAGATTTCTGAAAGAACTCAAATGCGAAATTGCGGACTACTAACTGTCATCTGTAACCTATCATTTAAATCAGCTTCTGTACCAAATGACTGGAGGATAGCTAATGTGATGCCAATTTTTAAAAATGAGGTGACCCTGGCAATTACAGGCCAGTGAGCCTCACTTCAGTACCGGGCAAATTGGCTGAAACTATCGTAAAGAACAAAATTGTCAGACATATAGATGAACATAATTTGTTAGGAAATAATCAACATGATTTTTGTAAAGGGAAATCATGCCTCACCAATCTACTAGAATTCTTTGAGGGGATCAATAAGCATGCGGACAAAGGAGATCCAGTGGATATAGCGTATTTAGATTTTCAGAAAATCTTTGACAACGTCCCTCACCAAAGACTCTTACACAAAGTAAGCTGCCACGGGATAAGAGAGAAGGTGCTCTCATGGATTGGTAACTGGTTAAAAGATAGGAAACAAAGGGTAGGTATAAATGGTCAATTTTCAGAATGGAGAGCGGTAAATAGTGGTGTCCCCCAGGGATCTGTACTAAGCCCAGTCCTATTTAACATATTCATAAACAATCTGGAAAAAGGGGTAAACAGTGAGGTGGCAAAATTTGCAGATGATACAAAACTACTCAAGATAGTTAAGTCCCAGGCAGACTGTGAAGAGCTACAAAAGGATCTCACAAAACTGAGTGACTGGGCAACAAAATGACAGATGAAATTTAATGTTGATAAATGCAAATTAATGCACATTGGAAAACATAATCCTAACCATACATATACAATGATGGGGTCTAAATTAGCTGTTACCACTCAAGAAAGAGATCTTGGAGTCATTGTGGATAGTTCTCTGAAGTCATCCACTCAATGTGCAGTGGCAGTCAAAAAAGCGAACAGAATATTGGGAATCATCAAGATATCTAAATCCATGGTACACCCACACCTTGAATCCTGCGTGCAGATGTGGTCACCCATCTCAAAAAAGATATATTTGAATTGGAAAAGGTTCAGAAAATGGCAACAAAAATTATTAGGGGTATGGAATGGCTTCCGTATGAGGAGAGATTAATAAAACTGGGACTTTTCAGTTTGGAAAAGAGGCAACTAAGGGGGGATATGATAGAGGTCTATAAAATCAAGAGTGGTATAGAGAAAGTAAAATAAGGAAGTGTTATTTACTCCTTCTCATAATACAAGAACAAGGGGCCACCAAATGAAATTAATAGGTAGCATGTTTAAATCAAACACAAGAAAGTATTTTTCACGCATTGCACTGTCAACCTCTGGAACTCCTTGCCAGAGGGTGTTGTGAAGGCCAATACTACAACGGGGTTCAAAAGGCAGTAGATAGATTCACAGAAGATAGGTCCATTAATGGCTTTTAGCCAGGATGGGCAGGAATGGTGTCCCTAGCTTCTGTTTGCCAGAAGCTGGGTTTGGGTGACAGGGCATGGGTCACTTGATGATAACCTGTCTGTTCATTCCCCTTGGGGTACCTGCCATTGGCCACTGTCAGAGGACAGGATACTGGGCTTGATGGACCTTTGGTTTGACCCAGTATGGCTGTTCTTATGTTCTTATACTGTAGATATCTTGTCAAGTGTTGTGACTTTGATGTGAATTTCTGCTTTGTAATGAACATTACTACAAAGATCACTGATTTCTGTCATCACAAAATCTAAAACTGTTTACCTTCTTCACTACCATTAGAGTGGCCATAGGGCTTGATACCCTCTCTTACCTGCCCACATCAGGATTATATCTGTAGAAGGAACAAGCAGACTATACTACGGTGTTCTATCTTTTATTGCAGTGAACGCTGAAGTAACCTGAATGCCTGACCACTTTTATTGCTCTAAGTAAACTAGAGATGAGCCCGAAATGAAATACTTGGATCCAAATTTCAAACACCCCTGAAGACTGAAATACATTATGCAGATCTGTGGTTTTGGTTTCACCTATTATAGTGGTAGGAGCCAGCTGCAAAATTCAGAGCTGGGCTCAGATTCTGAACCACCCAAATCTCCAGCTGTGCCACAGTTTCTCTGGAGAAAATATTGCTTCTCTGCTTCTTTAGGGTGTTGAAAGGGTATTCAGACTATCAGGAGTTTAAACATTGCAGAAATGGAGGGGACAAATGAATATGGCGAGGGATCTGGTAGGAAGGGTCATACAGAAACAGTGGGACTGGATGGTGACAGGGATTGTGAAATGATTAGGGAGATTAGAGAGGCTACAAAGGTAGAAAACACAATAATAATGGGAGATTTCAGCTATCCCAATATTGGCTGGGTATATGTCATCTCAGAAATGGATGCAGAGATAAAATTTCTAGATACCATAATGGCTACTTCTTGGAGCAGCTGGTCTTGGAACTCACAAGGGGAAAGGCAATTCTTAATTAGTCCTATGTGGAGCAGGGTATCTGGTCCAAGAAGTGAATATAGCTGAACCACTCAGTAATAGTGACTATAATGTAATTAAATTTAACATTCTTGTAAGGGGGGAAATGCCAAAGAAACCCACGACAGTAACATTTAACTTCAAAAAGGCAACCTACACAAAAATGAGGAAACTTGTTAAATAGAAGTTAAAAAGAACAGTCACAAGGGTGAAATGCCCACAGACTGCATAGAAACTATTTAAAAATACCAAAATAGAGGCTCAAACTAAACGTATACATCAAATAAAAAACACAAATAAACAGTAAAGAGGACCCAAAAATTACACTGTGGCTAAACAGCAGAGTAGAAGAGGCAAAAAGGTATCCTTTAAAGATCAGAAGTGAAATCCCTACTGAGGAAAATAGAAAGGAGCATAAACTCTCCCAAGTCAAGTGTAAAAGGATAATAAGGAAGACCAAGAATTAATATGAAGAGCAACTAGCTACAGATACAGGGGGAAAAACGTGTATCAGAAGCAGGAAGCCTGCCAAACAATCAGTGGAGCCACTGGACTAGTGAGGTGCTAAAGGAGCACTCAAGGAAGACAAGGCTGTTGCAGAGAAGCTAACTGAATTCTTTGATTTGGTCTTCATAGCAGAAGATATGGGGGAAATCTCCATACCTGAGCCATTCTTCTTAGATGACAAATCTGAGGAGCTGCCCAGATTGAGGTATCAGTAGAGGAGGTATTGGAATAAATTGATAAATTAAACAGTAATAAGCCACCAGGAGCAGATGGTATTCACCCAAGAACTCTAAAGGGACTCAAATATGAAATTGCAGAGCCATTAACTGTTGTATGTAACCTACCACTTAAATCCACCTCTGTGCCAAATGACTAGCTATTGTAATGCCGATTTTTTAAAAAAGGCTCCAGATGTGATCCTGGCAATTACAGACAAATTGGATGAAACTATAATAAAGAACAAAATTATCGGACACATAAATACAACATGTTGGGAAAGAGACAATATGGTTTTTGTAAAGGGAAATCATGCTTCACCAATTTATTAGAATTCTTCAAGGGCATCAACAAGCATGTGGACAAAGGTGATCCAGTCAGCATAGCGTACTTGGACTTTCAGAAAGCCTTTGACAAGATCCCTCAGCAAAGGCTCCCAAGCATTCTAAGCAGTCATGAGACAAGACGGAAGGTTCTCTCATGGATCAGTAACTGGTTACAAGATAGGAAACAAAAGGTAGGAATAAATGTTCAGTTTTCACAATGGAGAGATGTAAATAGCAGGGCCTCAAGGATCTGTATTAGAACAAGTGCTGTTCAACATAGTCATACATTATCTGGAAAAGGGGGTGAACAATGAGGTGGCAAAATTTGCAAATGATAGAAAATTATTCAAGATACTTAAGTCCAAAGCAGATGGCAAAGAGTTACAAAGAGATCTCATAAAATTGGGTAACTGGACAACAAATTGGCAGATGCAATTCAATGTTGATAAATGAAAAGCAGCGCACATTAGAAAAAATAATTCCACCTATACATTCAAAATGATGGGGGTCTAAATTAGCTATTACCACTCAAGAAAGAGATCTTGGAGTCATTGTGGATAGTTCTCTGAAAACATCCACTCAATGTGCAACAGCAGTCAAAAAAGCTAACAATATAAGGAACCATTAGGAAAGGGATAAAGATAGAAAATATCATAATGCTGCTATATAAATCCATGGTACAACCACACCTTGCATGCAGTTCTGGTCAATCCATCTAAAAAAAGATATATTGGAATTGGAAAAAGTACAGAGAAGGGCAACAAAAATGAGTAGGGGTATGGAACAGCTTCCATATGAGATGAAAAAGACTGGGACTTTTCAGCTTGGAAAAAAGACAACTAAGAGGGGATATGATAGAGGGCCATAAATGGTGTGGAGAAAGTGAATATGGACATGTTATTTACTCCTTGACATAACACAGGTACCAAGGGTCACCCAGTGAAATTAATAGGCAGTAGGTTTAAAACAAACAAAATGAAGCACTTCTTCACAAAATGCACAGTCAACCTGTGGAACTCATTGCCAGTGGATGTTGTGAAGGCCAAAAGTATAACTGAGTTCAAAAAAAGAATTAGATAATTTCCTGGAGGATAGGTCCATCAATGGTTATTAGCTGAGATGATCAGGAATGCAACCCTATCCTCTGCATGTCCCTAAACCTCCAACTGCCAGAAGCTGAGACTGGATGACAGGAGATGGATCACTAAAAATTGCCCTGCTCTTTTCATTCCCTCTGAACCATTTGGCACTGGCCACTGTCAGAGACAGGGTACTGGGCTAGATGAACCATTGGTCAGACCTTGTATGGCTGTTTTTATGTTCTTATGTTCAAACATTAGGGATGTGTTCATAACAGCATTCATTAGAGATGTGAATTACACAAGTTTTATAATTCAAGCTAATTGCCAATTCACTCAAGTTAGCTCACACTTTTTAAAATGCTAATCTAGACACTTCACAAACTTCAGCCTAGGTTAAGCCACTGATGTTTGTGTCCTGGAAAAACATTTGTGTCACCCCCACTACGTATATCAGAGTTAATATTGATGAGGTCCTGCCTGCAGAACCCTGATCAGCTGGTTTGGCACCTATCTGGTACTGATATAAAACCAAACATAGTTTTGTGCAGTATCACACACACAGCAAGGCATTTGCTCTGCTCCTACTGGCAGTGAAGGTCCTGCTGCCGGGAGAGCGGCAGCATAGTCTTCAAAATGGAGTCTTCTGTGTGGTGTGAGCTTGCATGCACCATACTGCAATGTCTGGTATTCTGAGGATGTGTCAATGGACACCCTACACTTGCATCATGTACAAAATCAGCTAGACCCAAAAGGGAAGGAGGCGCCCTAATTGGTGCATGAGGGACTAATGCTCGTGGGTCAGTTGAACTGCATGTTTGCTGATAAAGGTGTTGGGGGTGATTTATGGGTGAATTCCTGCCTCTGCAAGGTCTATAGAAGGGGTTTCCACCTCCAAGGCAAGGGATGGGAATTTGGAACTAACTTAGGGTGAGGTTTCCACCTGCCCAGGTTTTCCCAGGATCATCCCTCTTTTGAGGTATCTGACCTGGGAAATCTGTACAGGGTACTCAGTACATGCTGCCAGCTGTCTAGTTTTATGGGCTCGGGATCATCCTGGATGTCTCTTGGTGGCAATTCTAAGCCAACTACTATTAATGGAAGCCCCCATCACACATTTTCACAGGTGTCAGCTAATTTAAGTTAAGTGATCAGTTCAATTGACTTACAATAGAGCCATGAACTCTAATCTAGACATACTCTAGGAGTTTTGTCTGATCCTCTTGGCTTTGGTACACTGTTCTGGAAAGCTCACAAGACCAGGTGCTCATGTCAGATTTCTGGTGTTCCCAGCTTTGGTCAGGCCAGAAATGTGGTATTGTGCAGAGATGGGCCCATACTAAATTCCACAATCAGAGACTACAGTGATTAATAGAGTAAAAGTACTTAGATAGATCTGAATGTCTCCAAATTTATTTTAAAAATGCTTTTATCAATATTATTCTGTTCTGATTACATTTTGTATTAATTCCCTCCATCCTGTCCCAGTCTGATTCCAACTGCACTGTAGCTGTAAACTGTAGGATAGTGTCTCTTTAAGCCAGAAACAGATAATCTGCAAAGACACGCATTGTGGAGCTGGAAAGTCACTATGTACTGTACAATTTTCTATGTTCTGACTAATAAATTATTGTGCATCTTCAATGTGCTCTGACATGCAATACAATTTGTCCATGTAATGGTGATGATAGGCTGTCCTGAGCTAAATAATCAAGACCCCTTTATTTAGATTCCTCAGCCTTTTAAGGACATCTTAAGTAACAGTTCTTATCTCTTTGTCAGTTTTTATTCCACATTTTATCATAAATGGAACAACAAGCTTTTAGCCTTGAGTTTTCCTGTTAAAACATGTTAAAAAGAAATTTAAGAAAAGATAAATAATCAGCTCTGTTTGCAGTGACAGACTGCCTTTATTCATCACAATAGAATATGGTTAATTGAATGTTGCAAGATGCTTAGAAAAGGAGATCTGTCTTTCCTATCAACACTGCAACAACCCTGTGCCACCAAAAACCAACGTTCTGGCTCTGTTCTGAAGTGTCCCTTTCACCCCTTTAAAAACCCCATGCAATTTGGAACCCGTTGTTCTGACCCTGCACTTAAGCATCCTTCTTACCCCTCGAGCAAACCCATTGCCACCCAGAACAGTGGCCACGCCCTGTTCTGAATGACTGATGGTGTTGTCCTTGGAACAATCCCTCCCCACACTTCCTTTTTCAATGTTTTCTAACTGCAGTTGTTGCAAATTTGCTTCTAAGTGAAACTTGCTATGAAGGGTCGTAGGTGCAGCATGATTAACTTATGTTGGAAATATTAAAAAACAAACTTAATTTGCTCTTTCTATTTTAAACCAATAGTATTAGTATTTATAATTTCTTGTTTAAGTCCTAAATAATTTATGACCAGTCTGCTGTACCAAAGTGACCATGGTTTTCCCCTGTGGAATATTCCCTCATGGTAGAACATATTAGCAGGACAGGAACTGCTTACCATCCCATTGTAAAATCTTGAGAGGTTAGGACGTGGTTCCTTTTCCCTTCACCACCTATGCCTATGGAATGCTTTACCTTCTCCATGAACTCTGACACACATCTGTACCAGCCTTCAAAAACCAGACTTAAAACATTCTTACTGGCATTCAGTTATGTTTGCTGAGTGCTATTGTTTTGGGGTTTTGACTCCATGTTTTGTGTGAGGCATGTTGGGGTATTGGCTTTCCTTTGTTCTCACTCTGGGAATTTACTCATCCACGTTAGCCCAGTTTTGTAATTGTTTCTATTTTCCTGACTCACTCATTACTGGTCTTTAAGTTATAGGAAGGCAGCCCCCCTTCTCTTCTATTCAAGTATTCCAGTTTCAGGAGAGTTTCCAGGTTATTTAAAGAACAGCTGCAACATTTTAATTTCCAAGTCAATGAAATGTGTTTATCTCACAAGGACCAAAGAGTTCTGGTTCAAGGACACATCCAGCATGCAGTGAACTGACGATGACATCATTAGAGTTGCACAGGATTTTTTTGATGAACCTTTTTTGGTTGGAAAATTCCAATTTGTCAAAACTGAAAATGTTTGTGTGAAAGAGCTGATTTCAACTGATTTCTCATTTTGAAAAAAAATTTGGAAAAGTTTTGCAATTATCAATATGTCACCTTTTGACATTTTCAAAATGAAGAATTCAGTTTTTCTGTTGGAAATGACTTTTTGCTTAGAAATGTCAGCTAATTGATGTAAAAAGCAAATTCAAAATAGATTGAAATCACAATGAAATGTTTCAAAATTATCAAAACATTCTGATTGACTAGAACCAAAAACGTTTTCTGATAGTTGGTTCACAAAAAAATTTGAAAATTTTACTTCTTCCCAGTTTGGGATGGGAAAAGTTTTCAAAGGCTCAAAATTTTGCCCAGGACAGGAAAAGTGTTCCCCCTCAGCTATAGATATCATCCTGTACTTGCCATTGACTAATACAGGAGCTAAGATCTGTCTAGAGACAGGGTGGGAGGTGGGTTTAAGAGTTCTACTCCCTTCCAATATTGGACTGGTGTCTATTCAATAATATTATCTGGAAGGTATAAAGTAAGGCTGTTACATTTTAACAAATCATGCAGTGATGATGGGGAAGAAAAGACAGACTTTCTCGTCCTTGGGGAAGATGGCCTGCGGTATACTCACCAAACATCAGCACTGCAATCAGCAGCACCGTTCTTGCTGGGCATCTCTTGGATATGGGACTATATAGAGGAAGGTGTTTCACGCACCTGAAAACTTTAAAAAAACCAAAAGTTTGACATTTGAAAACTTTAATTAAATTCGTGATGGCCTTATTTTGATGGTAAATCTGCTACTTGTAGGAAGGTGGCAAATGGCTTCCTCAGAAGCGCCTCAGGCCTCCTTTAATTAAAAAATGACATTTAGCTGCAGTCATCAGTCCATCATAGAGACTGGGCTTTTTAAAAATAATAATTGGCAGGGTTGTGTATATCTGACAATTACTTCTTTACAACTATGTTATCGTTGCCATTTCATTCCAATAATTAGCTGTCATGCATGCAAAGCAACCTTTTCTCCCCTAAAGATATTTCATATGCACATTTCATAAGTGCCCAGCAGTGCTATGGACAGAGATTGCGTGCGGTTACCTCGTTAACAGTTCCCAGGCTCCTGTGGGAGATCCATAGGAGCCATCCTAGTCTGTGGAGTAAATAAGTGTCAGAAAAATTTGTGACTGCATATTTGCAGGAAGGATTCTTTCGAAGTAACGTACCTACCTGGGTACAGCAAATACTACAGCTAGTTTTGTTTAACGCTATCCAAACTATATATTTCTCAAGTTACATCTGAGTCCTCAAATGGGGATTTACATGAATTCACATCAAGTCATTTGTCTATCCAGTCTTTTATTCTGCTTGTCAGTGAATGATATCCAATTTTATTTAGATAGCACTTAATCCCTCTGAGGTGCTGAGTGCTCTCAGTTCCCATCCAAGTTAATTGCAGTTGTTACTTGGCACCTTACAGGATTGGGCCCTTAGTTATTTTTCAATATATATAATGTACTTCTTAAAATGGCTCTCTTGGCATGGGAAGAATGCAAATATAGGTGGTGGAAGCATCATGCCTTGGGACATTTACAGCTAGAATGGACAAAGGGCTGGTGAATAAACTACAGGGAAAAAGAAAAGGAGGACTTGTGGCACCTTAGAGACTAACAAATTTATTTGAGCATAAGCTTTCGTGAGCTACAGCTCACTTTATCGAATGCATTCAGTGGAAAATACAGTGGGGAGATTTATATACATAGAGAACATGAAACAATGGGTGTTACCATACACACTGTAACCAGAGCAATCACTTAAGGTGAGCTATTACCAGCGGGAGAGCGGGGTGGGTGGGGGGACCTTTTGTAGTGATAATCAAGGTGGGCCATTTCCAGCAGTTGACAAGAACGTCTGAGGAACAGTGGGGGGTGCAGGGGTGATAAACTTGGGGAAATAGTTTTACTTTGTGTAATGACCCATCCACTCCCAGTCTCTATTGAAGCCTAAGTTAATTGTATCCAGTTTGCAAATTAATTCCAATTCAGCAGTCTCTCGTTGGAGTCTGTTTTTGAAGTATGTAGGTAGGAATGGTGGTCAGTAGGTTTCCGGTATAGGGTGGTGTTTATGTGACCATTGCCTACCTACATGCCTCCAGCTTTCATCCAGACCACACCACACGATCCATTGTCTATAGCCAAACTCTATGATACAACCACATTTGCTCCAACCCCTCAGACAGAGACAAACACCTACAAGATCTCTATCAAGCATTCTTACGACTATAATACCCACCGGCTGAAGTGAAGAAACAGATTGACAGAGCCAGAAGAGTACCCAGAAGTCTACTACAGGACAGGCCCAACAAAGAAAATAACAGAACGCCACTACCATCACCTTCAGCCCCCAACTAAAACCTCTCCAACGCATCATCAAGGATCTACAACCTATCCTGAAGGACGACCCATCACTCTCACAGATCTTGGGAGACAGGCCAGTCCTTGCTTACAGACAGGCCCCCAACCTGAAGCAAATACTCACCAGCAACCACACACCACACAACAGAACCACTAACCCAGGAACCTATCGTTGCAACAAAGCCCATTGACAACTGTGTCCACATATCTATTCAGGGGCACCATCATAGGGCCTAATCACATCAGCCACACTATCAGAGGCTCGTTCACCTGCACATCTACCAATGTGATAATGCCATCATGTGCCAGCAATGCCCCTCTGCCATGTACACTGTTCAAACTGGACAGTCTCTACGTAAAAGAATAAATGGACACAAAGCAGACGTCAAGAATTATAACATTCAAAAACCAGTTGGAGAACACTTCAATCTCTCTGGTCACTCAATTACAGACCTAAAAGTGGCAATACTTCAACAAAAAAACTTCAAAAACAGACTCCAATGAGAGACTGCTGAATTGGAATTAATTTGCAAACTGGATACAATTAACTTAGGCTTGAATAGAGACTGGGAGTGGATGGGTCATTACACAAAGTAAAACTATTCCCCCATGTTGGTTCCCTCCTCCCCCTCCCCCCCCCCGTTCCTCAGACGCTCTTGTCAACTGTGGAAATGGCCCACCTTGATTATCACTACAAAAGTCCCCCCCTCCCCCTGCTCTCCCGCTGGTAATAGCTCATCTTAAGTGATTGCTCTGGTTACAGTGTGTATGGTAACACCCATTGTTTCATGTTCTCTATGTATATAAATCTCCCCACTATATTTTCCACTGAATGCATCCGATAAAGTGAGCTGTAGCTCACAAAAGCTTATGCTCAGATAAATTTGTTAGTCTTTAGGTGCCACAAGTACTCCTTTTCTTTTTGCGAATACAGACTAACAAGGCTGCTACTCTGAAAACTATAGGGAAAAACCCTGCACTGACAAGGAGTTGGGCTAGATATTTAATAAGAGATTCTGCTGAAGAAATCCCAACTCCATTGAAATAAATGGCAAAACTCTCATTGACTTCACTGGGGTCAGGATTTCACACGGTGATTCGATTGCATGTACCAGCCTATCAAACTCAAGGTGTGGCAACTCTGTGTGAAATAGCTCTCCCTTGGGACAGAAGCATGTTGCACAAAGCCCCTTGCTCACCCTGTAAATTGTGCTATAGTCACCTGACTCCTTTTCTTGTCTTAACACCATGATACAATTCATTTGTTATAACTTTGTGGTATTACAGAGTCTTGCTCTTGCTCGACCCTTTACCTGGTCTCTTGTGATGAGTGAGCTCAGAGTTATGGGACAACTGTGATTTTTATTATAGTAAATCCTAATAGGAAAATCAATACGTTCTTGCTGATTTTTTTGTCCATTTTATGTCACCATTTAAAAACAAAATAGAATACGGAAAAGCTGCTGTTAAAATGTGTGAGGGGAGCAGTGGGACCTTCCTACAGAAGCCCTTTTATATGAATGATGATAGATCTTTGTGTTTATAGTTTCAGAAGGTTCTATAAAACAGAATTATTATAGATTTATTGTTATACATTTCTGTTTAGAGCTGTGTTTAGTGGCTGCTACTATTGATCTATTTCCATGCTGCCAAGGCCATGCCAAACAGGGGGTGGAAGATTATTAGCATAATTGTTCCCCCCTCCAAGCGCAATACATTTGCATCTAGTTAACAAAATTAAGGCAATATATTAGCACAGGTCCATCATGGCACAGATCAGATTTCTAAGATAAAACATTCTGTATTGCATATTTGTTAAGAAAGAGCATGGGGGATGAAAAACAGGTTAATCTCCCAAACCCATGTCTTTACCAGCCACTCCATTTGCCCTTCCACTATTTTCACAATGTCCCACTTTCAACCCCCACACTACCACTTATTCTCATTTGTATAAGAAGACTTAAGTGCTATGCCCAGTAGATCTCTGCTTCTGTTCAACCCAGACTAGCTGATATGTTCAATTGCACATGCATTTATGTGCCTTCTTTGTCAGATGCTCAGTGCATTCTGGGTGCAACTAACAAAGAAGGACCAAGTATCAGAGGGGTAGCCGTGTTAGTCTGGATCTGTAAAAGCAGCAAAGAGTCCTGTGACACCTTATAGACTAGCAGACGTATTGGAACATAAGCTTTCGTGGGTGAATACCCACTTCGTCAGATGTAGTGGAAATTTCCAGAGGCAGGAATAAATATGCAAGCAAGAATCAGGCTAGGGATAACAAGGTTAGTTCCATCAGGAAGGATGAGGCCCTCTTCTAGCCGTTGAGGTGTGAACACCAAGGGAGAAGAAACTGCTTTTGTAGTTGGCTAGCCAGGCACAGTCTTTGTTTAATCCTGAGCTGATGGCGTAAAATTTACAAATGAACTAAAGCTCAGCAGTTTCTCTTTGAAGTCTGGTCCAGAAGTTTTTTTTGCTGCAGAATGGCTACCTTTAAATCTGCTATTGTGTGTCCAGGGAGGATGAAGTGTTCTCCTACAGGTTTTTGTATATTGCCATTCCTAATATCTGATTTGTGTCCGTTTATCCTTTTAAGTAGGGACTGTCCAGTTTGGCCGATGTACATAGCAGAGGGGCATTGCTGGCACATGATGGCATATATCACATTGGTGGACGCGCAGGTGATTGAACTGGTGATGGTGTGGCTGATCTGGTTAGGTCTTGTGATGGTGTCGCTGGTGTAGATATGTGGGCAGATTTGGCATCGAGGTTTGTTGCATGGATTGGTTCCTGAGTTAGAGTTACTATGGTGCGGTGTGTAGTTGCTGGTAAGCATATGCTTCAGGTTGGTGGGTTGTCTGTGGGCAAGGACTGGCCTGCCTCCCAAGGCCTGTGAAAGTGCGGTATCGTTGTCCAGGATGGGTTGTAGATCACTGATGATGTGTTGGAGAGGTTTTAGCTGAGGACTGTATGTGGTGGCCAGTGGAGTTCTGTTGGTTTCTTTCTTGGGCTTGTCTTGCAGCAGGAGGCTTCTGGGTACACGTCTGGCTCTGTTGATCTGTTTCCTTATTTCCTCATGCGGGAATCGTAGTTTGGAGAATGCTTGGTGAAGATCTTGTAGGAGTTGGTCTCTGTCTGAGGGGTTGGAGCAAATGCAGTTGTACCTCAGTGCTTGGCTGTAGACAATGAATTGTGTGGTGTGTCCGGGATGGAAGCTGGAGGCATGAAGGTAGGCATAGCGGTCGGTGGGTTTTCGGTACAGGGTGGTGTTAACATGACCGTCACTTATTTGCACCGTAGTGTCTAGGAAGTGGACCTCCTGTGTAGATTGGTCCAGGCTGAGGTTGATGGTGGAGTGGAAGCTGTTGAAATCATGGTGGAATTCTTCCAGGGTTTCCTTCTCATGGGTCCAGATGATGAAGATGTCATCGATGTAGCGTAGGTAGAGAAGGGGTGTGAATGGACGAGAGCTGAGGAAGTGTTGTTCCAGGTCAGCCATAAAATGTTGGCATGTTGTGGGCTAGCCTGATTCTTGCTTGCATATTTATACCTGCCTCTGGAAATTTCCACTATATGCATCCAACGAAGTGGGTATTCACCCCACAAAAGCTTATGCTCCAATACGTCTGTTAGTCTATAACGTGCCACAGGACTCTTTGCCACTTTTAAAGAAGGACCAGACACTTATGATTTTAGCATAACAGTTGGCCAAAGCCTTGCAGAGACTGAACCTGTGGTCTTCACACCAATGGGCTCAATTCACTGTTATCCTAACACTGGACAGTCACTTACACTTTGCACAGGTGTATGTCAGACATCTGGTAGCATTATATATCCACTTTGCGTTCAATTTGCATGGTGTAAATGAGTACAAAAAAGTGCAGGGCAACAGTCATTATGGCCCTAAGTCTTCAGAAAGGTAAGGGAACCTAGGAAGAGGCCAGGTGGTTGGTCGGAGGTAGCTATCAGTCATAGAGAAGGATGGACACAAATAGCAACAAATACAATTATGAAACAGTTTCAAATTTTATGATATTGGGATTCTTCAGCATTCATATTTTGGATCCATACACACTTTGATGGGTTAGGTGATTGATTCCACCAGCAACCACATACCACACAACAGAACCACTAACCCAGAAACCTATCCTTGCAACAAAGCCCGTTGACAACTGTGTCCACATATCTATTCAGGGGACACCATCATGGGGCCTAATCACATCAGCCGCACTATCAGAGGCTCGTTCACCTGCACATCCACCAATGTGATATATGCCATCATGTGCCAGCAATGCCCCTCTTCCACGTACACTGGTCAAACTGGACAGTCTCTACATAAAAGAATAAATGGACACAAATCAGATGTCAAGAATTATAATATTCATAAACCAGTCGGAGAACACTTCAATCTCTCTGGTCACTCGATTACAGATCTAAAAGTCGCAATATTACAACAAAAAGACTTCAAAAACAGACTCTAAGGAGAGACTGCCGAATTGGAATTAATTTGCAAACTGGATACAATTAACTTAGGCTTGAATAGAGACTGGGAGTGGATGGGTCATTACACAAAGTTAAAACTATTTCCCCATGTTTATCTCCCCCCCCCCCCGCAACTGTTCCTCAGACATTCTTGTCAACTGCTGGAAATGGCCCACCTTGATTATCACTACAAAAGGTTTTCTTCTCTCTCCCCCCCACTCCCGCTTTCCTGCTGGTAGCTTAGCTCATCTTAAGTGATCACTCTCCTTACAGTGTGTATGGTAACACCCATTGTTTCATGTTCTCTGTGTATATATATCTCCCCACTGTATTTTCCATTGAATGCATCTGATGAAGTGAGCTGTAGCTCATGAAAGCTTATGCTCAAATAAATTTGTTAGGCTCTAAGGTGCTACAAGTACTCCTTTTCTTTTGGCGAATACAGACTAACACGGCTGCTACTCTGAAAAATGCAATATGGTTATAGTTCAGTTGGTGTAGCTTTTTACTCTTTGCCTTCTTTCTCCTTTAGGGGGCATAGCTGTTGTTTAATGTCAGCAGCAGGGAGGGGTCCAGTAGAAGTCATCCTGATGTCATCAGAAAGTAGTGCTCTGGTCAATAGAAAAATACCATGGAAGATGATTGAGGAAGACCGTTGGAGAAGGATCTGCGATACTTTAGCTATAGTTAATCAGGCAGATAAAGACAATTGTATTATGCACACACACAGAGCACCCTGTGCCAGGAACCACAATCACTTGCTTTTAAAAATGGTCAGACTGGGCCTCAGGTTGGTGAGCAGTTACTTGCAAGCTGTTCCATTGACTTCGATAGCATTACTCATGTGAGTATGGGGTGAATGAGGTGTTCACAATCTGAACCCAAGTTAGCAGCAGATTTACACATAGTTCACGGGTCACTTCCCATTTATTTTCCTACAGAGGTTGAGTTATCTAGTTGCAAGATCACTGGACCGAGAAACTGGGTTTTAGCCCCAGTTTTGCAGTTGGTTCATTCTGTGTACTTGGGCATACAACCTCTCTGATCCAAAGTTTGCACGTCTGTAAAACAGGAATAATAAATACTTACCTCTATCACAGTGTGCTATGGGTTCTAATTAATGAAGGTTTCTAAATTGCTCTGAGTGCTGCAGCTGTAAGGCACTCTAGAAGTGTTGCTGTTATTTCTTAATAATAGCCAGATATCCTCTTTCTTATGTCTAGTTTCCTTAGTAGCTTTTTAAACAATTGTTCTGCAAGCTACTGAAACCACGTGGTGTTTTGAGTCCATCATATTAAACTAACCATTTGGCCAGGAAATAGAAGATAGTGAAATGTTCACAGACACTTTTCAGTAATCGTTGCAGTTAATGGAACCCCCGATTACTTTGAGAGAAGTCTCACTTTGTGATTGCACTTGAATTTAGCATGCCATGAAACCATTGTGACATACTCAGAGCCTGAAGCTTTTGCTGCTCAAACCTTTTCCATACGGCTGCGAATCCTAATGAGAAACAAAGGCCTGAAGCTAAGTATCTCACAGCAGCGTGTATTACCGCAAACTGAGCAGAAAATGCACCCTTAGGTGAGAAATCCTCTTCAAAAGATTACTCTGCCATGGAGACGGGAGGAACGCCACTGCTGCCCTTAAGGACCAACTCATTCAGATCCAGGCAGACACTCTGGCAGCCATTATTTGATGAAGAAACAGTTACCCATAGTGGCTCAGAATAAGCCTCCATTAGTGCCCTCCACATGTCCTGTTGGATATATCTGCTAGAAGAGCTTTACAGAAAAGATTTCATCACTAATAGAACATCTCATTTCTGCAGGTTTAACCTACTCCCCCTCAAATATCTTTTTTGGGGTGAGGCAGGGGCACGGTGGGAACCAATGACTGCATTTCCATGACTATTGGCATGGTGCAGGGGTGGGCAAACTACGGCCCGCGGGCCACATCCGGCCCATGGGACTGTCTTGCCCGGCTCTTGAGCTCCTGGCCGAGGAGGCTCACCCCCGGCTCCTTCCACCCTCCCCTGAAGTTACGCCACCGTGCAGGCAGTGCAGCTGGCTCCGTCCAGGCGGCGGGGCTGCGAGCTCCTGCTGCTCTGAGCAGCATGGCAAGGGGGGGCAGTCAGGGGAGAGGGAGCAGGGGGTGGTTGGATGGGGTGGAGGTTCTGCGGGGGGCAGTCAGGGGACAGGGAACAGGTGGGTTTGGATAGGTGTGAGAGTCCCGGGGGCCTGTCAGGGGGCGGGGGTGTGGATTGGGGTCAGAGGACAGGAAGCAGGAGGGGTTGGATAGCGGGTGGGGTCCCGGGGGGCGCGGTTTGGAGCAGAGGGTCCTGGGAGGGGGTGGTCAGGGGACAAGGAGCAGGGGGTTGGGTGGGTCAGGAGTCCTGAGGGGGGCAGTCAGGGGCTGGGAAGTGGGAGGGGGCAGGGGGCCAGGTTGTTTGGGGGGCACAGCCTTCCCTTCCTGGCCCTCCATACAGTTTCGCACCCCAATGTGGCCCTCGGGCCAAAAAATTTGCTCACCCCTGGCATGGTGTGTACCTTTATTTCTCAGATCAGCTAACCTGAGGCACAATGGTACGTGCATTTTTAAAAGCTCATATTAGCTTACCTGTGTCATAGTTTTCAGAACTTACCTTAGTTTACTGATGGCGTGTATCTCATCAGTGAGCTCGTATGAGTTCTGAAAAGCTCTTCGGCCTTGTCTATACTGGCATTTTTCTTAAAATCTCCTGCTGTTGCACTAGCTCTGGTGCAGTTCCACCACTGGTAGCAAGAGGGAAAACACAAGCATATACAGGGCGCATTGTACAAGGCACTGGTGAGACCTCACCTGGAATACTGTGTGCAGTTCTGGTCTCCCATGTTTAAGAAAGATGAATTCAAACTGGAACAGATGCAGAGAAGAGCTTCTAGGATGATCTGAGGAGTGGAGGACCTACTTTACAAGAGAAGATTCAAGGAGCTTGGCTTGTTTAGCCTAACCAAATGAAGGCTGAGGGGAGGTAATACATCAAAGGGATAAATACCAGGGAGGGAGAGAAGTTATTTAGGTGCCAATGTTGACACAGGAACAAATGGATATAAACTGGCCATCAAGTTTAGGCTTGAAATTAGACAAAAGTTTCTAACCATCAGAGGAGTGAAGTTCTGCAATAGCCTTTCAAGGAAAGCAGTGGGGGCGAAAAACCTAACTGGCTTCAAGACTGAGCTTGATAAATTTATGGAGAAGATGGTATGGTGAGATTGCCTACACTGGCATGAAACCCATCTGCGACTGCTAGTACCAAAAATCCCCAATGGCCAGAGATGGGGCATTAGATGGGGAGGGCTCTAAGTTACAGAGAATTCTTTCCCGGGTGTCTGGCTGGTGGGCATTGCCCACATTCTCAGGGTTCAACTGATTGCCATATTTGGGGTCGGGAAGGAATTTTTCTCCAGGTCAGATTGGCAGAGACTCCCGGAGGTGGGGTGGGGAGGTTGCCTTTCTCTGCAGCATGGGGCACAGGTCACTTGCTGGTTTAAACTAGAGTAAATGGTGGATTCTCTGTTACTTGCAGTCTTAAAATCATGATTTGAGAACTTCAGTAACTCAGCCAGAGGTTATGGGTCTATTACAGGAATGGGTCTGTGAGGTTCTGTGGCCTGCCATGTGCAGGAGGTCAGACTGGATGATCATGATGATCCCTTCTGTCCTTAAAGTCTGTGAGAATGTATCCTTTTCATTTGGTTTGGCTTTATTGGCAAAATAAATTCAACTAACAGAAAATCCAGCCCAAGTGCTTGACTTCTCATGAGGTTTCTCCCTGAAGACTGCTCTTCCCACCTCTAGGTCTCTTTTGGAGAGGCACTACCACCTCTACATCGTCTGGCCAGGAAATGACCCTTCTACATCAGTGAGTCATCAAAATCCACTTAACATTTTCGAATAGGATTATCATCTAATAAGGGGGTGGGGTTTTCAGGCAAACACTCAACTTCTTAGAAATCTTTGTTATTGTGTGTGTAAAATATGAAACATTGATGCAGATCTAAAATAGACGATAGTAGGTCAAAACAGGTATATATTCATACTTGGTACAATATTTGTTTCTCAAGAGAAATTTACACAAACAGTGGATTTAAATCAGATCTCATTTATACCAGTGTAATGCTGATGTAACTCTACTAGTTTCACAAGAATTACTTCTGATGTGCACTGTGGTAATTAAGCTCAGCATCATACCCAGTGTTTCTAACTTTGCTAATGTAAGGGGACTGTTGTCCCCTTATTAAAACTCAGTGGGGGTGTTTTGGTTGGCTAGCTCCCAGTACCAAAAGACAGGGAGTGAGGACTCAGATTCTTTCACTAGCCCACTTCACCCGGGGTAGTGTATAAGCCAGGAAAGTTCCCCACAGTAGCGGGACCATTCCCCTGCTTACACTAAGGTGAAAGAATGTGCATTCAGACCTTACTACAATACATAGCCTGAATAGAGAGAAATATTTTATAATGTATTTGTGTGTGTATTATTATCAAAATTGAATGAAAAACAGTTAACCTTTAACAATTATTCTCTGATCAATCTTGTCATGAAAATGAACATAAATATTTTGCCAGAATCTCTGGTTTCTCAACATTTATTGGACAAAAATATGTTTGCACTTTGACTAATTGAAAAGCCATTTGCATGTGTGTTGCCAAAATTAAATACTTTGGGGCATATTTTCAGTGTGATGTGTGTTGGGGATTTACTCTAAATGCACAACTCCCATTCCTGTTAAATAAATGCATGTGATTTACTTAACAATTTACTTGAAGATGTTAGAGGGAAAATCTTTGCATCTGGATTAGCTCATGAACCCGATATTACCTGGTTGTTTGGTAAGGGTCTTAATGGCTGGTTTTAATTCAACCTCTTTTTCCAAGGGGTAGTAGATTATGGGACTTTTCTCTTAGTCTGTTTTATTTACAGTATGTTCACAAGTGCTATTACTTTGAACAGAGGTGGGAAGAGCATCAACAAAACTGCATATTGACAATTCCACTTGCAGAAACTCTAGCTAAGAAATCACTTTGTGCAGCCTGTAGTCAGAAAGCCCCCTCTCTGACCTTTGATCTCTCTGGTTTTAGTACATTGTCTGTTCCTGTCCTGCCTGCTCCCTGTACTTTCACCTGGGAAACTCCTCAGCCCAAAGTCTCATCCCTCTCATTGTTTAGTATGGAGCATGGGCTAGTTCAGATGACCCCTGGGGGTTTAACCGGGGCCGACCTTATGGGTAGGTGACATGGGCGACCGAACTGTGCAACATGTTTGGGGTGTGTGTGGAGTGTGCTGTGGTCAAGAAGCAAGAAACAGGGTGGCCCTGGTGTGAGGCCATGGAAAGAAGCTTGGGGCAATGGGTGGGGGTGAGGCAGTTGGATCAAGAGGCAATTGGAGGGGGAGCCCAAGGAGGCAATGGGAGTCAGGGGGATGGAAGTGAGTCCAGAAATGCAGTGGGGCCAGGGGCAATGGAGGGGGGTGGTATCCCGGGGAGAAAGTGAGGGACAAGCGGGAGGGGTGGGGAGCCTGGGGAGGCAGCAGGGGCAATGGGGAGATGGATAGGGAGGTCGAGGAGGCAGTGGGGCCGGAGGGATGGATGAGCAGGTGGGTGGGGAGCCCAGAGGCTAAGGGCAGTGGGGAGGTGGGAAGCCTGGGGAGGCAGCAGGGAACAGTGGCACCAAAATACAAGTTTGCCAAGGGCACCATTTGCATAGAATCATAGGACTGGAAGGGCCCTCAAGAGGTCATCTAGCCTAGTCCCCTGCGCTCATGGCAGGACTATATTATCTAGACCATTCCTGACAGGTGTTTGTCCAACCTGCTCTTAAAAACCTCCAATTATGGAGATTCCACAACCTCCCTAGGCAACTTATTCCAGTATTTAACCACCCTGGCAGTTAGGAAGTTTTTCCTAATGTCCAACCTAAACCTCCCTCGCTACAATTTAAGTCCATTGTTTCTTGTCCTATCCTCAGAGGTTAAGAAGAACAATTTTTCTCCCTCCTCCTTGTAACAACCTTCTATGTACTTGAAAACTGTTATCATGTCCCCTCTCAGTCTTCTCTTTTCCAGAGTAAACAAACCCAATTTTTTTCAATCTTCCCTCACAGGTCATGTTTTCTTGACCTTTAATAATTTTTGTTGCTCTTCTGTGGACTTTCTCCAATTTGTCCACATTTTTCCTGAAATGTGGTGCCCAGAACTGGACACAGTACTCCAGCTGAGGCCTAATTAGCACAGAGTAGAGTGGAAGAATTACTTCTTATGTCTTGCTTACAACACTCCTGCTAATACATCCCAGAATGATGTTCACTTTTTTTGCAACAGCGTCACACTGTTGACTCATATTTAGCTTATGGTCCACTATGTGTTACCTAGGGAGGTGGTGGAATCTCCTTTCTTGGAAGTTTTTAAGGTCAGGCTTGACAAAGCCCTGGCTGGGATGATTTAATTGGGGATCGGTCCTGCTTTGAGCAGAGGGTTGGACTAGCTGACCTCCTGAGGTCCCTTCCAACCCTGATATGCTATGATTCTATGACCCGCACATCCCTTTCTGCAGTACTCTTTCCTAAACAGTCATTTCCCATTTTGTATCTGTGCAACTGATTGTTCCTTTGTAGTACTTTGCACTTGTCCTTATTGAATTTCATCCTATTTATTTCAGATCATTTCTCGTTTGTCCAGATCATTTTGAATTTTAATCCTATCCTCCAAAGCACTTGCAACCCCTCCCAACTTGGTATTACCTGCAAACTTTATAAGTGTACTCTCTATACATTATCTAAATCATTTTCCTTAAGGCTGGCCCTGGATTTAACTCCCCTTTTTTCCATCTGCTTTGCAATGCAAAGGAGCTCCTCAAACAAGTTTGACTGTTCTCAGCATTCACTAGAGCTTGCTTCTCTTCAAGCAGAAAACAAAATTTGATTGAATGAAGGTTTTCATGTTGTTTTTTTATCCATCATAAAGAAGCAAAAAAAAAGCTCAAGTTGTTTTTCTTTACCAGGTCACCTTTAATCCACGTAATAAGGCTAACAGCTGTCCCGCTCAGCCAGTGTAGCCAAACACTGAGGGATTGTTAGCACTGTCTTTGTCTTCTTAGAGCACTTCATATTGAATATTCCATGTAACATAATGAAGTAATTCATAAAATGTGTTGTGCAGATTATCCATTACTTGGATGTGAGGCCTTTGCTTGCTCTTTGCAGTCAGAGTGACTGTTCTAAATCAGGCCCTCAATGACTTCATAACTGGAGAACCTACTTTGGGAGACATCTTTGAATCCTTAGGACAAGGGATCTGAAACCTCTCCATTTTTCTCTGACGAAGAAGATTTCAGCAGTTTTGGATTTCAGCTTCTGCTATCTGTAATGAGATCCTCATCCCAGGCGTGTTCTGGTGGATAGGCTTAGGAACCACCCAAGGGCAATTGCCATAAAGCCCTTCAATTCCAGAAAAGCCTTTTTGAGCATGGCGAGCAGATCTGGGTGGAGTTCTTAATTTCTCAGCTGCTTGTCAGAACTAACCTCTAATGCAGAGCTTTGGAGACTTGGTGAGTCCCTGGGGCTGGTTTATTGGCTGCCCAGGAATCAGATGGAGATGGTGCCTAAAGTGAATAGAGATTCCATTGTTCCCTTCCACAACATGAGGGAGTATCCTAACAGACAGGACAGAACACCACCATAATAGAAGCCTGAACATACCAGCGGTTTTTACAATCAGGGCATTTCTTGCCTCCTCTTGCCCCCTCTTGCCCCTCTCCCACCTCTACCATTTATCTGTATACTGCTAACAAGCCTCATCCCAGAAAGGCAAAATTGATACTGCAAAAGGATTTTGCTGAAGCAGCTGGCAGGACATCTCTAGCAGAAAAGAAACATGGTAGCTGAAACGTCCATCCTCCCATCTGTCTGTCCATCAAAGAAAGCATAGGAATCCCAGTAATCCAGATGGTATATGGAGAGTCTCACTGACTACTAGTTGTCTGTCTAGCCATCATTTGATAATCAGTGACAAATACCGTTCTTTATGTGACACTACCATTGCCTCATCGAGAAATGCTACCAGGGTTTGGAGGGAGTCTCTAATATAGTTAGAAGCGGAGCAGAATGCCTGAGGCAGGGATGGCATAGAACAGGTATTCAAATAACTGTAAGGAAAGCCTGGCAAAAGGAGGTTCTGGCCTTGATTTATCAGAGAATGGAGCATGAAAGCAAGGAGAACAGATATGGGTGGCAATTTACTAGACTGAAAAAAGGCCAGAGGAAATGGAAAGTTTGGGGCCTCTTTAATTAATGACAGATATTACTATTATGATATTACTGAGGCAAATAGTTTAGTAAGTTACAAAAAGGATTGGATATTTATTTAAATAAAAATTGCATTTGTGGTTATATTAGGTAGGATTAAGTTATAAGACCCATACATTTCCATGTTTCAAGGTATATATTGATCACCAGGTTGGGGTCAGGAAAAAATCACACATGCACATATACAGCTGAGTTACAGTATTGCAAAATGTGATGCTTTATGGGGGCGAGACAATTAGATTTGAATTTATTTATCGCTTTGTATTAAATTTGAATCTACAATAACTGACCTCATTTCCCTGTAATTTCTCTCTGAACATATTGAGCAGTTGGTCTTGGGAATCAAGTTGCCTGGGTTTGCAATGATGATATGTCCAAACCTATCTCCTATCTCCAAGAAGTTACAAAGAATGCAAACCCAGGCAACTTGATTCCCAAGACCAACTACTCAATATGTTCAGAGAGAAATACACATAGTACTTCAGGCAGAGTTGAGAGACATATGGAAATATTTATTAGTTACTGAAGTTGGTGTGTGAATAGGTACCTGTGGACATCACTATGGAAAAATAACCCCTGTGGTCTGGACTAAGGGATATGTTTTTAATGCAACAGGCATCTGTGTTTAACTTCTCCCTCTGTGTACCAGTATCTTCATTCACCATGTCATCAGGAATGTGTGTGGTTCAGAGAACAGAAGTTTTTTTGTTGAAGGGAAAGGGAGTACCTACATAATGAGTTTGGATGTCACTCAAAATGTGTGGCACTTGTTTGTTTTGGAGTTTTTTTTGCTTTCAGATGCTGAGTAGATATAAAAATCAAGCAATATGGTAATTGATTTTAATAATGTATAATTGTAGGCCAATAAAATAAATCA
This sequence comes from Eretmochelys imbricata, assembly GCF_965152235.1. Classification (NCBI taxonomy): domain Eukaryota; kingdom Metazoa; phylum Chordata; order Testudines; family Cheloniidae; genus Eretmochelys; species Eretmochelys imbricata. The sequence continues at coordinate 248,837,374 of NC_135572.1, read as the reverse complement.
AGCAATATACATTTCGGCTCTGGAAATCATTCCCCAGTGGATCACAAATGTTTAATGTTGGTCAGATTAGAGGGTAACTAAATAGACACTGTCCATTGAAGGGTCAGATTCTTAGGGTCTTAGCTATACTTGCATGGTTTTCATCATCTTCAGTCAAGTAAAATAGGGAGCACATGCTCATCGAAAGGCTGAATTTTGCCCTGAAGGTTTTTTTCTTGTCTTTCATAATCTATGCATTAAGTACTGACAAATAGAGCCAAACAGCATAGGAATTGTCTTTGAGCCTTGAACTGATCAACTCAAGCAAGCCCTCTTTTTAATTTTAAAAAAAATGATTCATTTGTTTTTAACTATTTATACTTTTGCACTTATGGATTATGGTCAGGTCAGGAAGGCAAAATGCCAACAACAAAAAAATGGGTGAGAGAGAAAATGGCACTTCTCATGTTTTTTCACTCTGGCCGTAAGTAAGTAGTACCAAACAGAATCTGGAAAAGCTAGAAATAATCTGTTTTCAGGAGACCAGGATTTCAAACCAAAGGCACTTGGATACTTCAGTTAGATGCAGAGTAGCATCTAAAGTTGTGTAGCCACATTTTCAAAGTTAGGCTTGCACAGCACCACACATACTTTTCCCTGTGCCCAGGTGATGCATGCAAATACTTGATAACCACACACGCGTACACTGGCTAAAGTTTGCACCTTGGGATAGATCCACAAAGGGATTTAGGCACCTAACTGTCATTTTAGGTGCCTAAGTCCAAAATTTAGATCTTCAAAATCCCTACTCAGCTGCTGTCTAACCCTGTAGGCACTTAAATTCTCTAGGTGACACCTACATTTCTGCCCACCAGCAGAAACATAGGTACCTAAGTCCTGACACTACTGAGCTGCTCGTTGCCGTAGCTCATGCCTAAGTCCCAGTGGTATCTTTAAACTAGGCATTGCCCTGCCTATCTCGCCTGCAGGGCCTGAGTCAATGGGCGTGCCTGGAGGCTAGTGCCTCTATTGGATTGGGCCCTGCTCAGAATGTGGTAGGGGAGGTGCCATTATACCCAAGAGGCCAGTGGTTAAAGCATTTACCTGGGAAGTGGGAGATCCATACTCAAATGCTCACTCTACCCCATTTGCACCAACAGCTTGAACCCAGGTTCCATGCTGTCCTGTAAGTACTTTAACCAGCGGGCTCTGGGATATTTTAGGATGGGTTTCTCATCTGTGGAAGCTGTTGCACTTTTATAAAATACTTAAATATTCATTGGGCCAGAGAGTGAGAAAGAGAGATTGACTCTATAGCTTCGTGGTTAGTGCACATGCCTGGGAGACCTAGGTTCCTGTCTCTGTTACAATGAATATTTATGTATTTTATAAAAAGTGGGACAGCTTCAACACGGACAATGAAAAGAGCAAAACCCCAGAACACTCAATAACCCAGTGGTTAGGGCACTCACATGGGAGACCTGGGTTCAAGTCCCTTCTCCGAATAAGGCAGCATGGGGATTTGACTCTTAAAGAGAGCGTTTGCCGCTGTGAATCTCAAGCAGAGATTCACGCCTCCCTCTGGCCCAGAGTTAGGCGCATAAGTTCCGTTTAGGCCTGCCCCTCTCCTTGGCACGTCCTACTGGCTAGCTTAGGTGGCTCCCCACTCAGCTTTCTGGCTTCTGTGATTCCCTTTCTTAGTTGCCTAACTCTCCTTATGCATTTACAGGAAGCCTGGGTGTCTAATTCAGGGCTGTGAATTCCGTTGGGTGGCGTGGCACTTAAAGTTAGGTATTGCAACATTGCGCCTCCGTCCTCTTTGTGAAGCTAGCCCATGCGTGTTTAGAGACAACTGACCACATGCACCCAAAAATTCCTGACTCGTCAAGAATTTGCACAAATTAGTTAAGAGCATGCAAATATGTGTGAATATGTAAACGAAAATCTGGGGTTTGGGGTGGTTTTCCGGGCTAGATTATATGAGATTCTCTCATCATTGCGTATTCTTGGATTCTTAAAGATTATAATGAAAAGTACTAAATGGTTTGGAGGTACAATATGTTTCCATATACTCGCTGGTGGTTTGAATTGCCCCATACTGTTCCTTGGACCTGGAGATTTTTCATTACTTTTATTATTGTTATTTTACTGATGTATGCAATATGAAGTTGGTTTAATAAAGTCAATTTTAGTTATTAGAATAAGTAATTTTTGTGATTATTGTAGCAAAATATACCCCTTCGGTATTTTAATATTTCACAACCCCACACTGCTGTACTTGTCGACTAAGACCACTGAAATTCTCATTGAAATTTCTGATAATGGAAAATATTAATCAGTCATGAACCCTGCGTGAAAGGGCTTAATCACAAAAGCACTAACGTTCCCATTTGCTGCGACGACAAGAACAGTTGCCTTCACCTCCTTCAAGAAGCCACACTCACGGGAAATAAGTGTACAAACACACCAGGCACGGGTTCTGCTTGAGTGAAGAGTCATACAGGAGTATGGAATGGCAGCCTAAGGTTTTGAAAGGGCAAGAGCTTTGTGTCTTAAGGTAATGATACATATGGTGATGGTAAGACATTTTCTCCCTCTAATGTCAGGCCAGATATTCAAACACTTTCTAGAAAATGCTGTGCCATCTTTAATAGATGGTACCTGTCTGACACTCTATGCAGAAATAATACTGGGAAAGGGCGACGAGATCGCAAATGTGAAAAATCGGGACATGTTTTTGGGGTGGGGGTGTTTAAAACAAAGCCCCTAATATCAAGACATTTAGTCACCCTGTGCTGGGAGTTGGGCGAAGAAGGAGCGATTCCAGAAAGATATGTGAAACTGGCTAGGGTGATGCTGTTTTGCTGGGATGGCTCTGTCTGGGACAAGAACCCTTGAATGTGCAGAATATGTTAGCTCACCAGTGTGCCCAACTGTTTTTGAGGCTAGTGAGGAGAGCCTTCTAAGGAGGGAGGGTACTTCTTTCTCTGCAGCCAGAAGAAAATGCAGAGCTATTCCCTCTCTCAGCTGTGTCACTTGATGGTTTACCCTGCTTGGTGAGTGCTTTTTGACTTCCCTTCGTTTTTCTGGGATCATTGAGTCATAGATTTTAAAGGCCAGAAAGGACCAACAGATCATCTTGTCTGACCTCTTATATATCACAGGTCACCAACATCACCTGGCGCCTACACACTAAACCCAGCAACCAAAATGAGACCAAAGTATTACAGCGCACAGGAGACTAGACTGTTATGTGCCACAGACACCGAATAGAAGGGACCAAGGTGCACCAGTGCCTGAGGCCCCCGCAGTGGCAGGGAAATGATTAAGTGAGATATACCCAAATAATCCTGGAAAGTGACCTGCAGAGGAAGCAGTACTCTCCCTCTTCAGAAGGCTCTCCTCACTATCCTCAAAAGAGTTGGGCATACTGGTGAGCTAACATATTCTGCACATTCAAGGGTTCTTGTCCCATTTAAAGGCTTCTCTAGCCATCCCAACAAGACAGCCTCACCCTAACCGGTGAAGCTATCAGTTAAACCCTCAGCATGTGAGCAGAAACAAGCCAGACAAGCACCTGAGAGAGAGGGAGAATTCTCATTGCCACCCCAGAACCCTGGCCCTCCTCCTCCATTGTTCCATCTCTAGCATGGGCCATCCCTGATGCTTCAGAGGAAGGAGATTAAAAAAACAAACCAGAAATACATTGGGGTGGGGGAAATCCCTTCCTGACCTCTGCAGGTAACTGGCTGAAACCCTGAAGCCTGAGCTACATAAGACATAAACTGGATGTGAGCCCTAGGGCTGCTGATCTCTGCCCCCTCCCATTACAAGCAACCCTGGAATACCATAGTAGCAAGCAGGGTTCTAGTGTAACTTGTACAGCAAAGAATGAGGTTGTGGGTTTTGTTTGTTTTTTTTTTATTTCGGAAACCCTGGTAATAGAGGTTGTGAAACAGGAGACCTCTCCTCTGTTTAGGTCTTCAGTGAGTTAGGTCAGGCTATAGAGATACTCCAGGGTAACCTTAGGAGAAGACATTATGTACCATGCTCAGCACAGGCCTTAGTGGAATTATATGCCTTTACAAAAGAAGGAAATTTAGCCCTATCCTTTGTAATGGGGCTTAAAGAATTAGAAATGGTAAAACCTTCACTGTTGATAAAAGCCATGTTTGTTTCATTCCTCTAATCACAACTGATGAGTCACTCTTTTATGCAAACACATTTCTGCAGCATGTCAACAGCCTGCAGTAATGAATAATTCTGGTAGAAATACAGTCATTTATCTAGTACCTTTCAGCCTGGAGAATCCCAAGCCACTTTGCAAACTATATGCAGAGATAATTTTGTCCACTCCTGAAATGAAGCCATGTCTGTGATGGAATGCTGCAGTTGCTTAACAGAGCAGAACCCTATCACTACCACAAGAAGTGAGGAAGAATATAAATGCAGCTGAAATGGCAGGAGGGATTTAGGTAAGCAGAATTGGAGAAGATGATTCTGCAACAGCCTAAAAACCTGTTTCTGCTTCAGTGCCCAATAATTTTCTTTGTGTGTGTGTGTGTGTGTGTGTGTGTGTGTGTGTGAACTATGTAAATCCCCCGCAGTCATGTCTGTCATCCCCGTTGAAGCAGGAAAGAGCAGCAATGGCAGTTCTGGTACTGCTTTTCTTTTCTTCTTTTAATTAATTTAGACCTTTTGATTAAGTGACAGCTTTCCTCACTTTTGGCAGTCAGTCCAGCTCTGACAAAATGATTTATAGATGCATTGACATTATATGATTAGGACAATAGGGTAAATAACAGATGAAGATTCTGATTGTTGTGAAACTAAAAAGTCCTCTCCCTCCCCCAAAATTCTCTATTTTGTGCTGATTTCACGTGCTGTGAGAAATAGATTGTGTTGTATGCTCAGCAATTCAATACCCTGCTAACATCTAAACGAAAACCACTCTTATGCAGAAATGAAAGCAAAGGGCAAGATACTAAATACCCTTGTGGAATCTGATATAGATCTACGCAACCTATGAGCTGCCTAAAAGGAATTAGAATCAAAGGTTGGAGATGGAAGAACTCTAGTAGAGCATTCAGCTTTCCCCTCGTCAGCTGAGAATTAAATCTCATGCTGTACTGAATCAACACCAATGTCTACTAACTTTGAGCCACATGTGTAACTACCACTAGAGTCCTCGCTCTGTGCATGGTTTAATGTTCCTCAGTGGGGATCTTAACCCAAATATTCAAGAGTCTAGCATATGCTAGTCATCTAACAGGGATAGCTCATAGAGTTGGTCAGAAATTTTCTAACAGAACCTTTTTGCATCAGAAAATGCTCTTGTTTTGAAACTGAAATGTTCCGCATAAATGTTGATTTTGGTGAAATTTTATTTTTAAAAAAACAGAACAGAGTGAATGAAACATTTTGATTTTCTGCTTTGAAATGACTTTTTGGCTCCATTTTAAAACACAGTTTAGAATATTAAAAAGTCAAATTTGGAATAAAACATTTTGAGCAACCCAAAGCATTTTTAAAAATTTTGTTTCATGTGAAATTTCAAACTGCTTTGGTTTTGTTCCTTTTCAGAAAATTCTTTTTAAAAAATCACAGAATTCCCGATGAAACAGAAAATCTGGTTCCCACATAGCTCCAGCAGCTAAATGTAGCCCAGAGTCACTCAGGCTACTGCATAGTAACATGGAATCCTCTGGGTAAAGATACTGGACACAAACTGAAGGATGTGCCTAAAGCAGCGTTTCCCAAACTTTTTTGGCCACGGAAACCCTTTTTAGCCTATTACGGAACACATATAATATTATTTTGTAGTCGTTTGCTTTTCAAATAAAAGAATGTGTTATTTATGCTCAAATATATTTTATTTTGTAAAACAAAGCAAAAATGCAAATTTAAAATAACTTGAACTAACAATTTCTAACTGGAAAGCGCGTATAAAGTAGTACAAAAATCAAGTGCAAGAGTCAAAATTAAAAACAGTGTTCTACTTAAAAAAAACTGGTTTTATATATACACAAACACCAAACAAATTAGATTTTTACTAGGAAAAATCTATTTTTATAAAGAGAAATACAAATTTAGATTTAATGGGATTGGTGTTTCTGCATTTGTCTATCACAAATTCGCTTAATATTAGGAATAATGCTGGAAAGTTGAATCCTCATGTCAGGCGCAGCATCAAGTCTATTCCTATATTTGGTTTTTGTTGCAGTATAATACGAAAATCCTGTCTCACACAAATAAGTTGTAGCAAAAGGAAGGAGCACTTGAACTGCACGTTTAGCCACATTAGGGTACTCTTCTATTAGGCTGCTCCAAAAATTATTCAGCGGAAGATCCTTAAACTATTGTTTCAAATCAGAATCAGAAATTAAGTCAATTAGGCTTTCATAATCGTGCGCAGTAAAGCTGACTGGTTTGGCTGTAATTACAAACAGATTTCGAACCCAAGCATTATCATCAGTAGTTGTCGGAAAATATTCTAATAAAGAGGCCTGCAAGTCACGTAAGTGCTGTAAAATGGTGCTGGAAACTACTTCATGGACTGTAGAATTTATTTCAGTCAGAAATTCATGTAGTGTAGGGAAGCAGTCGAAGTTATTCTGTTCTACAGAAGATGCCCAGAATTCCAGTTTCTTTTTTAACGATGAAATTTTATCCATTGTAGTAAAAATGGTCACATTCTTTCCTTGCAGCGACAGATTAATTTCATTTAATTTTGCAAAAATATCTGCAAGATACGCAAGTCTCATTAGCCATGAGGAATTTGTCAGACAGTCATTAAATTTTCGTCCTGAATTGTCTGAAGTGAAGAATACCAGTAGTTCACTATGAAGCTCAAAAAGCCTGACAAGCACTTTTCCACGGGATAGCCACCTCACTTCTGTACGTAAAAGAAGCATTTTGTGCTGACTACCCATTTCCTCGCACAAAATTTTAAATAACCTGGATTGAAGTGGTCCAGATTTGACAAAGTTGATAATTTGTACTGCTTCATCAAGCACAATTTTCAGATATGCTGGTATTTTTTTAACTGCAAGTGCTTGTCTGTGTAGAACACAATGGCTCTTAGTGTTTTCTGGTGCCACACTTATGATTCACATTGCAGCTCCCTTCATCTTCCTGATTATTGCCCGAGCACCGTCAGTACATACAGCAATACATTTTCCCCAACTAATTTCATGCTTTCTGATAAAATTGTTGATGCAGTTGAATATTTCTTCTCCAGTCTTGTTGCTTTGCAGAGATTCACATAAGAGCAGGTCCTCTTCAATAATACTATTAAATCTATATCGGACAAATACTAGTAGGACAGCAAGTCTGAAAACGTCAGTGGACTCATCTAGTGGCAATGAATACTCATGGCAAATTTTCAGTCAGCAAACTAGCTCTTTTTCTATGTTATCGGCAAGATCTTTAATACGGTGTGCAACAGTATTATTTGACAACTATACAGCTTCAATTTTTTTACCGGACTGCTCGCTCAATATGCACCTTACAATATCTTTCGCGCAAGGTTTGATAAGCGTTTCTCCAATACTGTGAGCTTCTCCGGCAAGCATTATAGGTAACTTACTCAATAAGATGCCTCTGTTGCACTTTCATTGTCTGTTTTAGCAATTTTAATCATCGAAAGTTTACAATTTCCAAGTGAGTCATGCTGCCTCTTGAAAAAACTTATTTCTTTGTCTTTGTATTCAGCATGCTTGGTTTCCAAATGCCTACGAAGTTTAGCAGGAGCCAATGAGCTGTTTGCTAGTATTTTGTTGCACACGACGCACTGCACATCAGGAACATCTTTATTTCCAACACATGTAGAACTGAAAGACAAATAACTTTCATCATACTTTCGTTTTGGTCCTTTTACACCTGCTTCTTCTTGTTTTTTTATATACTTTGGTGGAAATTCTTTCACCTTGGATTACTCACTAGTACTAACAGATTTTTCGGCAACAAAAGACTGCGATTGTTCATCCTCACTTTGAAGTGTCACAATATTTTGCTCGTTTGTTTCGGCCACAGTTGGAGTACCAGAAGAACTTGCTTTTCATTTCAAAGTTCCTTTTTTTAGCCACAAACCCCTGGTGATTAGGTTTAGTAAAAATATTTAGAAATACTGATTTTTGTCAAATTTTGTTTGTCACAAATATTTATATTGTTTTGAGTGAAGCTAATTTAGTTGTGCTTATCGCACATATGGTAAAGACCCACCGGTTTGAACATGTTGAGTGAATATGTTATATTCAACATGGCGTAAAGAGAATGGTGTACGCATACTGCGGCAGTTCATGCAGCCTTGAGCAGAAGGGGTATGACGTCACTAACTGAAATGTGCCCAAAAGGGGTAGATGTCAACACGGCTTCTGTGCCACGTTCTCTTTATGCCATGATATTCAATATGAGATATATCAATAACCAGAAAAAGAGTTTTATGTTAAATTATAGTCATTCAAAAACAGTTGTAAAGTACGCTTCAAATTTGCCAAATTTAAAATTAAAAAAAATTTAAAGACCCTTTTTTTAATTACAATTCTTTCACGGAACACCTATTCACATCGTGCAGAACACCAGTGTTCCGCAGAACACAGTTTGGGAAATGTTGGCCTAAACTATAGAGATGAAGTTCTTGGATTCACAAAGCATTGGAATCACTTCTAAAACAATAGACTGTTTAGATTAGATAGTCTCCACAGAAGTCGAAAGAATGACAAATAGGTCCAAAACTGGCACACCTTGGCAGGTGAACTTTGGAGCAAATACAAGAGGGAAGGAAAATAAGAGAAGTTTCACTTGAAAGATCTTGTGAGTACTTCCAACATACAATATGGCAGATACTGAAAATGCACTGTATAGTGAACAACCCTACATTGACAGATAGTGGGATTGGATGATACACCCACAACAAAAGTCTTTTCCATCTATACGGGAAGTTACTATGATTCTGTGGACATGAAACGTCTAGAACAAATACAGGACGAACAATGCGGATTTAGAAAGTCATGAAAGTGCTCAGGCCTGAGGTCAAAATCTGTTCATATACCTTATTTCTCTTCTTCAGTAGCAATACTCCTACCTCATCCCATTCTTAAGAAGTCACTAATCTTTTTTTTTTGCTGAAGCATCTCCCTTAACTGTCACAGGAGTCACTTCTTTGCTCCACCCAATTCCTTTGGTTATCCCCAAGGATGGCTGATTGCTATAGTAGTATGCATTTTATATTTGGGAGTGGGTTGAAATGGTGAAGTATGGGTCTTGGTATCAATTCTGTACCAGCTTTGGTGTTTATATGTGTAAGTACTATTTGCCTTTGTTTGAAGATTAATTTCTAGTCAGTTGTTTGTGAGGGATCCAGTGGCCTTGAAGCCTGGGGGGCCACTGAGATTAATATATTTTAGAAACATGTTTTCCTCATTGCACTCACAGAATCATAATTTGATCAGTGGCTTGAAAGTAAATAAGATCAACGTGAGGCTGCCATTGTTTATTCCCAGACACACCCATGAAGTGATTTATTTTTTTGATCTGTCAGTGCAAAATGTATCTGGTCACAAAACCTGGAATGCAGGGAGGAATTGCTTAATAGATCAGACACATGGAGCTGCACACATATTTGCATGCAGACAGCTGCAGACAGACATGGACAAATCATCCTGGCAGTCACATTTAGATCCAGGGTTCTGACACTCTGATTTATTCATGTTTCTTCATAAACAGCATGATTGTCTTTAAGAAATACCTTAAAATCCATGAGAAAAATGAGGAAATGTAAGAGGATAATAGTTACCTCTATGAGGCTCTAATTAATGCTAGGCTGTCCCTGAGGCAGTGTGAAATGCTACCTATGCAAACGTGGTGGGCCTGATTTTGAGCTCACTTACACCAGTGTAAACCATTCCTTTTAATGGAGTTCCTCCTTGTTTACACTAGTGTAACAGAACAGAGCCAGGCTCACCAAGTGGAGGCTCAGAGTATAGTTACAGGGATGTGCTCAGTGCAGCATAGGAATCACTTAACTGGGTATGCGTAATCGCCATTGACATTTTGGAAGTTCCACTTCCCAGTGCACTTCCCAGTGGGAGGTCAGTAATTTCTGTGCAGTTATAGCTTACTCTGGCCTTGAATTCCTTTGAAGTTGAGGCAAAAGGTGTGATATACATCCCTCCAATCTCCCATGTTTACTGAAGGAATGAGGGCTTGACATCAATGGGGAAAAGATTGGGCCCTAAAACCAGACTGAAATGATCAGCTGCTTGGTCCTCACAGCAATTGCACAGGGATTCCCAAATCAGAAGCATTTGGTTGCAAAAAAATTCTCATCCTCCAAAAGAATCTGAGTAGGTTTGAGAGCATGGCTTTTTTTAACCTTATTTTGCACCTATCCTTGTGAGTGCCAGGAGAACAGCTGTGGGATGGGCTAGGGCCTCCACTTTGTTAGCTTAGGAGAAATTCAGAATGCAGGTAATAGGGTGGCAGAATTGCTCCACCCTGTAAGCAAGCACTGGAACCCTGAAAGGAGGTGAAAATTAATTTCTCTGACTCATCAAAGTAGGTTTGTCTTGTTGACATCCTCTGAGAGTATAAGGAAGGTGGAAGCAGCGCTTTAGAGAGAGATTGAATCTTGAACAGCCAAGTCTGGGGAGAAATCTTCAGCTGGAGTTTACTGTGTAGTCTAAGTGATTTGTGGTAATAAAGGCCAGATCCCATGAAGGAGGTAGCTTTTGAGCATATACAAAAAGTGTGTGCAGCTTCTTCTTGGAGCATGGTGGGAGCTTGCCAATTTACACCTCTTTAAAAGCAGAGAGTTGGAGAAGTGAATGGGCAAATGTCCCCAAGCCACAGCTACAGGGTATCCAACACTACCTCTGGCTGCAGATGAGGCAGAAAAATGTAAGACACTTAGCGAACAGCTGGCTTTCCCACCTTCCTCCAAACAGCCCACACATGCTGGACAGAGTCACAACTCACCCCTTTCCTGGCGTTTGATTTTATTGGCAAAGCTAATTACAGTAAACATAAATTCCTACCCAAGCCCTCTTCCTGGACATGGATGCTTCTAGGGTGCCTCCCTAAGGAATTTTCAGTCCAACTTCCTTATATCCCAGATAGAATTGATGAGCCCACCTGTTGCAGTGAGCCAGTAGTTCTCTGCAGAGCTGCAACATCTACTAACTGAGCAGATCAACAGAAGAACCTCTCTACCCTCTTATTTTAGTCTGTTGGTGTAAAACTATAGCTGGGCTTAAAGACTTGCCTTCTGTTGGAGCTGCTCTAGTGTATCTCCATTTCTCTTGTTATACCAATAAAATAAAAACCAGCAGGATCTTATTAAAGAGGAAAAGGCAAAATACCACATTTATTGTGAATACAGAAAGAATCATAGTAAGCAGTTAGTTATAGCTATGACATTCCATTCTATCTCATATTTATTCACACATTCTTTCATACAAATGCGCACACACAGGTTCTGCAAGGTTGTTATCATAGTTACCAGCCTTAGAGTTGCTCGTGCCAAGCCACTGGCCAGGTGGCCTGGACATGAGGAGGGAGCAGGGCCTTGTCAGATGCTCATCTGATGCTCCTGGAAGTTGGTTTGCAGAGTCAGACCCCAAAGTTCTCACTTTCTAGAGTCCATTTTTATAGGACTTTCTTCCTATGCCAGTCTATGGGAATTGCTTCATCATGCTGTTGCTGAATCAATCAGCAGATAGCACATTCCTGATGGTTCCGTGCTGCTAGATGTTATCTTGTTCTTTGGTTCTCCCATTCTTGAGGCTGTTGGGTGGATTCCAGTCTGCCCTCTGGGGGTCCTCTGGTTATTTCCACTTGACGCCTTCTTCAGCCGATGGACACTGGATTCTTAGGCTGGCACCTCCCTGATCATTCAGTTATTATCCACACCAAGCATCCATCCACATACATCCTCTATCTCTATTTTAATCACAATTGTTAATACAACAAAAGGGCGGGGAGTCTCTGGGTGCTGTTTCTGTTGTTACAGAGTATTGCTTTGAGTCTCTCTCTGTGTGAATTGCTTTGAGAACAGACTCTCTCTTAGAATGTACTAACACAATCAGCAGCTTGCAAGTTTCACACATAGAGGGAGAGAAACAGTACCAAAAACCAAGAGACCTCTTAATTAGTAATACCCTGGACTTTAAACTATGGGGAATCACACACAATTTGTGATATTAATACAGAACTTCTTTAATATGATCCAACATGATCCAACTTCTTTAATATGATCCAACTCTCACTAACCATACAAGGCCTTTAAAAGCTCTTTACATTTTAAGGCTTACTACAATCAATGTCCTTAATTCACTGGCCCTGGAGACTGCTGAAACAGCCCATAGGTGAGACTTCCACTCTGAAGGGTGTGTTCAAGACAGCCCTGTCTCTAAGCTGCGCTGTCATAGCCCTGTTGTTCAGGTGTGTTAACTCCAATAGATTTACTGTATGTATATTTAAACATTCAGGCAGCTGTGAGCTGAAGAACGGCTATGCATTCTGGCCCTGCTGTCTGCCTGCAGGTCTAAGCCCTTAGCTAATACGTTGCTACTGCTGCTGTCTGTGTTGATTTGGAGACACTGGGATGTCCGTGCCTGGAAAGAGCATGTGGACGTATTGACAGAAGCAGTGCTGGAGGCTATAAATTCTAAATCCTGAGAGGTTAGAATTAAAACAATGGTAGCATGTGAGCAAGTGAGTTGATCTGGATGTGCTCTCCAGAACAGCACACTGCTTGCAGACTAAACACAGGGGGACTTATTTCACTAGTACATTTGTTTGCAAGTCTTATTCTCCTTTCTGTGAGGGGAGGAATGTGTCATTTTGGATTATAAACATGCAGCTTTCAGTAGACATGGGCCCCAACCAAACCTCTCGCTCCAGACAGCCCTGAACTTTGGGGAACTCTGGCTCCAAATTTAACAGCTGGCGCCTTTCCCTTTAATGGACCAAGCAATCCAGGCCCATCTCCAATTTTTGTCATTGAAGCCAAATTTTCAAGGGGGTTTCAAGACTGTGCCCACAATATGTGAGTGAACACGTTTGTTCAGCATTTTATTAATGTATATATTCAGATGTGCAATTGCACATGCAAGGGGGGTAGCTGCCTACCTACAGCTACCAGATCTCCACGAACAAATTAGGGTTTCTGAATGCACAAATTGGATTTCCATACTAGAAACAAATTTTGGAGACAATTTGAAAATGTGTCCCTCAGATAGCTCAGATTATAGTGCCAGAAAAAACGACTGTGATCCTCTAGTCTGTTCCCTTGCATAACATAGGCCATAGAACTTCTCTGAATTAATTACTGTTTTGAACTAGAGCATAAGTTTTAGAAAAACATCCAATTTGGCTTTAAAACGGCCAGTGATGGAGAATCTACAGCAACCTTTCATAACTTGTTGCAGGGGTTAATTACCCTCATTGTTAAAAAGTTGTGCTGTATTTCCAGTCTGAATTTGTCTAACCTTAACTTTCAGCCATTGGATCAAGTTACAGGTTTGTCTGCTGGATTGAAGAGCCCATTGTCAATTTTTTGTTGCCCATATAGGTACTTATAAACTGTGCTCAAGTCACTCCTTAGCTTTCTCTTTGTTGAACTAAATAGATAGACTCATGGAGCTCAGTCATGATAAAGCAAGTTTTCTAATCCTTTAGATCGGGGTGGCCAAACTTTTTGGCCCAAGGGCCACATCGGGGTGCGAAACTATATGGAGGCCGGGTAGGGAAGGCTGTGCCCCCCAAACAGCCTGGCCCCTACCCCTATCCACCCCCACACACACTTCCTGCCCCCTGGCTGCCCCCTCAGAACCTCTGACCCATCCCGCCGCTCCTTGTCCCCTGACTGCCCCCCCCCCCCCGCACTCCCTGCCCCAACTGCGCCCCCAGGACCCTACCCCCATACAGCCTCCCCTGCTCCCTGTCCCCTGATTGCCCCCTGGGATCCCCTACCCAACCCCCTTCGCTGCCACGCACACGCGCTTCCTCTGCTGCCCCCTTATCATGCCACTCAGAGCAGCAGGAGCTCGCAGCCCCGCTGCCTGGACGGAGCCAGCTGTGCTGCCTGCGGGGCGGCGTAACTGCGGGGGAGGAGGGACAGCAGGGGAGGGGCCAGGGGTGAGCCTCCCCGGCCAGGAGCTCAAGGGCCGGCAGGACGGTCCCATGGGCCGTAGTTTGCCCACCTCTGCTTTAGATCATTCTGTTCTCTGAACCCTCTTCAATTTATCAACATCCTTCTTGAATTGTGGACACCAGAACTGGACACAGTATTCCAGAAGCATAAGAATGGCTATACGGGTCAGACCAAAGGTCCATCTAGCCCAGTATCCTGTCTTCCAACAGTGGCCAGTGCCAGGTGCCCCAGAGGGCATGAACAGAACAGGTAATCATCAAGTGATCCATCCCCTGTCGCTCATTCCCAGCTTCTGGCAAACAGAGGCTAGGGACACCATCCCTGCCCATCCTGGCTAATAGCCATTGATGGACCTATCCTCCATGAATTTATCTAGTTCTTTTTTGAACTCTGTTATGGTCTTGGCCTTCACAACATCCTCTAGCAAGGAGTTCCAGAGGTTGACTGTGCATTTTCTGAAGAAATACTTCCTTTTATTTGTTTTAAACCTGCTGCCTATTAATTTCATTTGGGACCCCCTAGTTCTTGTGTTATGAGAAGCCGTAAACAACACTTCCTTATCTATTTTCTCTACACCAGTCATGATTTTATAGACTTCAATCATATCTCCCCTTAGCCGTCTCCTTTCCAAGCTAAAAAGTCCCAGTCTTATTAATCTCTCATCATACGGAAGCCATTCCATACCCCTAATCATTTTTGTTGATCTTTTCTGAACCTTTTCCAATTCCAATATATCTTTTTTGAGATGAGGCCACCACATCTGCACACAGTATTCAAGATGTGGGCGTACAATAGATTTATATAGAGGCAACATGATATTTTCTGTCCTATTATCTATCCCTTTCTTAATTATTCCCAGCATTCTGTTCGCTTTTTTGACTGCTGCTGCACATTGAGTGGATGTTTTCAGAGAACTGTCCACAATGACTCTAAGATCTCTTTCTTGAGTGGTAACAGCTAATTGAGACCCCATCATTTTATATGTATAGTTGGGATTATGCTTTCCAATGTGCATTACTTTGAATTTATCAACATTGAATTTCATCTGCCATTTTGTTGCCCAGTCACCCAGTTTTGAGAGATCCTTTTTTAGCTCTTTGCAGTCTGTCTGGGTCTTATTAGTGCCAAAACAGAGATAATATAATATCTTCTGTTGGGGTTCACTCACAGCTGAGGCACCTCCTTGTGGCTGGGGATCAGCTCTTGCCCAGTCTGATGTGTGTCTCTCTCTCTCTCTGGGACTCAGGGTGCTCCCTTTTCATGAGTCAGCCATCTGGCCATCACTTTTTAGTCCTCCCCTTCCGGGGTGTCAAAGGGCCACTGGATATGCTGTCCATATGCCATGACAGGCAGTCTTCCAGGCCAAGTCCATGTCCAGTGCCACTTTCCCAGTGGCTCGTAGGGAACCTTGGCCCACTCACCATTCCAAGTTCCACCCCAGGGACCCTATGACTAGTAATCCAGGGCTGCTTAGTCTCAGATCCTGTTGCTGTTTCCCTGGGATCCTTCCTACTCCATCTCTCTCTCTCCTGGTCTACTTCTGGTTTACCATCAGAGATACCTCTGCTCTCTGTGACTACTTCACAATTCTTGCCAGACTCCCCAGTCCAGGGCAAGATCGCAGTGCTTACTCTGCCCCTAGAAAGCCTCCTTGTCCCTAGCTAATATGCTTTCTCTCTAGGGAGTGGCTGCAGAGCTCCTCCCTGCAGCCTGCCACTTGCTCGCAACGTTCTAGCTTTATACAAGTCCAGCCTATCCCTGCCCAGCTGGGCTTCATCTTCAGTTAGATTGATCAGTCCCTGGCTCTCCTCCAGTGTAGACTATAAGGTTAATTGGCCCTTTTTAATCTGCTCACCCTATCACACCTCCCTGCTCAATTTTATTCTGTTTATACTTCCAAAGATCTCATTAGCCTGTTTGACCAAACAGTTACACTGGGAGCTCATGTTCAGCTGATTATCTATCATGGACCCCAAGACTTTTTCAGTCAGTTTCCCAGAATAGATTTCCCCATCCTATAAATATGGCCTATGTTCTTTGTTCCTAGATAAATAATGTTGCATTTGGCTGTATTAAAATGAATATTGTTTGCTTGTGTCCAGCTTACCAAGCAATCAAGATCACTCTATCAGTATCCTCTCCTCTTCGTTATTTACCACTTGCCCAATCTCTGTATCATCTGCAAGCTTTATCGGTAATGATTTTATGTCTTCTTCCAGATCACTGATAAAAACGTTATAGTATAGGGCCAAGAACTAATCCCTGTGGGGCCGCACTAGAAACAAAAGCGCTCGATGATTATTCTCCATTTATAGTTACATTTTGAGGCCTGTCTTTTAGACAGCTTTTGAGCCATTTAATGTGTGCCAAGTTAATGTTGTATTCATTGCCTGTAATCTTTGAGGTCTCTTACTACAGCCAATGTAAGCTAACCTCCTACAAGCCACTTTTAAATTGATTTAAGAGTTTTCATACACAAAGTTGTTCTGGTTTAACTAAAGGTGGGGCTGCCCTTGTTTAACAAAATCTGTTTTAAAATGGATTTAAGTTAAACCGGTGCAATGGCTGCATGTAAACAAGCCCTAAGTAAGCCACCTGTGTAGAAAGACTGCCTTAGAACACAGAGCTGTCTAATTGTACTTGCACTTTTCAGTCTGAAATGCCTACCTAGAGCCACATTTTACTTTCCAGAAGTTCATTTCCTGTAACTGTCCCAGTCTGTTTTTCAAAAGCAATACTATGAACAAGCATTTATACGAATAGGACACAGGAACCCCTGTAGCAATAACACCTGTGGTACTGTCCCTGTTGTTTTAATTGCAACAGAAACTTCAACTGTTCAGACAGAATAAGCTTGAAATTGAACAGTTGTATACTAATAGTTTCAGTCACTGGTACCCTCCCCCTACCTTTGGACAAGGACCTTGAATATATAATGCTCATGGATATGAGGCTACTAGGTCCATTAAAGGCCAGTAGGATCACACTTGCAATGTCCAAATGTCCTGACATTTGTGCAGTTAAAAATCTCAAACTGATTCAATTAATGTTGGGCTTTTTTGCATATAATGCTAAAAAAATCAGTTCCCCAGGAGAGTTTTGATGTGGAATTATATTGCTGATGGTGGTTGCTAAAAATATACAGATTTATCCTTAACAAGTTAAGCTTGTTCTTTGTGTGTGTGTGTACGCACGCACATATGCATACTCACATGTTGCTGTCTTATTCTATAGCCTCTAGACATGTAGCTGTCTGTCCAAACTCTTGAATCTGCCTCTAGGCATTAAAGAAGTTCCAACACCCCCACTACCATTCTCCACACTCTGAAAGGAAAAAGATATTCAACAAAACTCTCTATGGGTCTTGACAATTTAAAAGAAGACATTCAACTTAGTTTTAGTTACAGAACCGTTTCCACTTTTCTCAGAGTGAAAAAACCAACCCCACAAATACTCAAGCTCAGTTCTCAAATCAGTGACTGCTACCTCAGCTCTGACATGCTAAATATAATTTGCCTTGGTAAGAGGTTGTTTTGCAGATGGAAGTGATTAGCAGTGAAGTGTATTGTACTAATGGAGTATGCTAAGGTTACATTAGTTCAAAAACACAGTGTGAAAAAAGTGCCATTTTTTCTCTTCAGTACTACCGACCCAATTAAAAATATGCCAGCCAAACTGATCACATGAGCAGCCCTCTCTTTGCTTCTCTCTCTTTTCTCATGTTCCCCTTCAGTCCTCTCTCTTTTCCTATTTCCTTTTCCACTCTTTTTTTTTTTTTAATTCCTTTCCTTAGTCTATTCCTTCCTTTTTCCCCATTAAAGGCTCTGGGCCCCATCTTAGCCTCACACGTATACTAGCTTGGGAAATTCTACATACCTCCTACCTACCATCCCCCAAAAAGGTTTATGGAAATAATAAAGCACTAGTACCACCCCCACCACCCCAAAGTGAAATGCATTCACAGCTAGGGTGCACTGCTGTTTGTACACAGCTTTGTACAGCTGGGAATATGAAAATGTGTGTGTGATAACAAGAACGCAGGTTTCCCTGCCGGTTTCCTCCAGAAATGCATGGACAACACAGGCAGCAAATAATCAGTGCAGAC
Organism: Eretmochelys imbricata; assembly: GCF_965152235.1. Taxonomy (NCBI): domain Eukaryota; kingdom Metazoa; phylum Chordata; order Testudines; family Cheloniidae; genus Eretmochelys; species Eretmochelys imbricata. The sequence continues at coordinate 248,819,135 of NC_135572.1, read as the reverse complement.
AGCAGGCACAATTAATAAATAAATCACATGCACACCCCACTAGGGAGCTGGTCTAGAATGTTCCTCCCACAGCTCCAAAAGACATTTACTACTTGAGTTAAAGGAGATCTCCTTTGGCTGCTAGCTGCTTCCTTGCCCTCTCTTTGGGTCAGCCCCTAGTGTGCATCACTGTACATACATACAAGCAAAGCCACTGCATTACAGTAGCCCTCAAAATAAAGCAGCCACTGTCTGTTTTAAACTGTGTTGCAAAGGCAAAGGAGGTAAGATCCTGGGTACGACTAATTATGATCTTTGATTTCATAGATGGGATCAGACCACTGAAGATAGAATCCTAGGGAATCCCAGTGGCCACTTCTTCAGATCACCCTCTGATGTTGTCTTTGAATTATCCTAACTGGTACTTTGGTACCCATGTGCAAGAGGGGTTCTTTGTGTGTGTTTGCTCTGTTGGGTCTGATACCCTGCCTGCCCTATGTCCTGATGTGTTTATGTGAATTAAGTAAAGGCAGATTAGGAGGATTAGATTGAGTTCATTATCCAGTTGAGTTTGAGTAAATTGGGTGTTCTTCCCCATTTCGTCTCCTTAGCTCCATGAATGTCCTCAAGTACATATTGCATCTACCTGCTCCTTTTGCAATTAACCTTATTTACAACACCATGATTATTCAGGTCTCAGGCTGACAGTTTTGTATGCTCCCTGTCTGCTTGGTAGATAGTTGTGTCTCTGTTGATGTGGGAATGTTCTTCTGACCATTGATAAGGATTCTGATCCCTTTGACCACCCGTTCTGGGACTGCCACCTGCCACATAGCAATGGCTGTCTAGTTACCCATCGTTTATGCCTTCCCAGATTGCTACTGGCTGATGTGACTTTAGCCTCCCCCTACCCTTTGCAGCCATGGTGTACTTCCCTCCCTTCTTCCCCATATTGTCTGTGCACATGTCTGTAACTATCAATTTGGGGTTTTTACAATAGTCTTGTCTTTACTGAGCACAATTTTAGCTTATACAGTATCTCTTGCCTGTGCACTTTGGGCTCCAACTCCCATTATTTCCTTCCTTTTTAATATCTATCTCCCTTTCATTCTCTCCTTTAAACCTTTTCTCCCTTTTCCCCTCATTCATTTCCTTCCCTGCTAACCTCCTTCCTTACTTAGTAACCTCCTTTCTTCCCTGCTAATCTGTTCCCTTTCTTTCCCCCCTCTTAATCACCCTCCTTTTCACTTTCTCTCTCCCTATCAACCAGCTTCTTGCCTTCTTATTCATCCTCTCCTCTTGTTCATCCCCACACCTCACTACATTAATGTAATCTGGTTCTCCTCCACTCCCCCATCCGTCTCTCTCCATAGTTGCCATCTTTCAGTCAGAGAAAAACATTCAGAATGTGAGCCACCTGAATTCTGTGTGCCATAATAAACAAATGAAATGTGTAAAAACAATGAATACATGATCAAACAACTGCAATCATGGGAGACCAAAAATTCTTATGAATTAAATTAAAAAAACCCAAACAAACCTTCAACCTGAACTGATGGATTAAGCCTCCTCATCACATGCCCATCAGCTCAGCAGCAATTGGGATAATTCACTAATGAAATCATCCTCCAATAACAGCTGTTTGTATTGAATCAAATGTATCATTGTACTTCTCTCCTTCTCCTGCCTTTTGTTTAGGATATAATTCAGATATGACAGTGATGGGGATAACTAGCAAGGCAAGTAGATGGACCTTCTCTGGTGGAGTGTGGGGTAGTGATGTCATTCAGCCCTTGCGCTTGGGGTAGGGAAAATTATTTCATCCACTTCTGACCCCTGGTGACTGCAGGCTCAGGACAGCTGAGTCCTGGAACTCAAGCGCTCCTTCTAACACTTTGCAGCAGGGCTTTCCTGTAGCTGCCCCCGCCCCTTCCTCCAGATCCCAAAGAATTCTTCTCAGGGTAAAACTGTAACAGAGAAATCATTCCAACTTCACATCACCCAGGAACGAGTTAAAATATAGTAAGTCTCCAAAAGGAGTGAGAGACTGTAATCCTTCCCTAGCCACCCACTGCCTGAGCCCCAAAGGGAGAAGCCTGAGATCTCCTTATATGGGGATCTTCTTTTCAGATGAAATTGGTCAGAAACGGAATGATGTCTGTGTTCAGTCTGTATGTACAGTACTGTCACTTCCTACATTATGACTTTGGATAGCCGCAGATAGATGTTCTTCCAAGGAAAAAGCAGCTCAGATGTTGCTGTTTCAATTTGAGCCAGCGTCAAACACAGCTACGAAGAGATGTATAGTGAATGCAATCTTCCCGTTCTCAGATATTTCCAAGGCCAACAAATGACTTCCCTGATTGAATGAAGTGGCTTTGTTAAGCTGCACTGGATAGAGGGTGCTGCCTGGAATTTGTACTGTGTGAAAAATTCTAGTTTAGTCTACAGAAATGGACAAAAATCATAGCAGTACTAAACCAGCTGCTTCACTAGCTTCATGCTGTCTTAACATGCAGGTGGTTTGGGATGGTAGCATGTGCGTTTATGACCATTTACATTTTGGCCAAGATCAGATCAAAAACTTGGTCACTTTTATATTAAAGCTTTTCCTTTTAAAAAAATCATTTGCAGTCATCTGCTGTAATATGCTGCTTTGCATTTTTTCTCTGCTTGTCCACCATTTTGTGCAGCATAATTGGAAAGGGGGGAGAAAGGGCATGGGGTGACTGGAGCGATGGCATTGCATCTGCCCACACTGAAGCTGCAGTTAGGATTATAAACTAAGAACCTGCTCAATTATTTTGTAATTCCTTCTAAATAACAACAAATATGAGAGCCCCCATCTAACCATCTCAAGTCTTCCTCTGCTTCCTTGGTTTGTGAAACTTCCACCAGATTGTGCTCTTCCTGGCATGCATAAGGGAACGGGTGTCGTGACTCAGAGTTGAGCTTGTCTTCCTCTTTTGCCTCACCCTCTCATTGCTGGCTGACCGGGATGGGTCACCTCTTCACAAACAACCATGTTCTGAAGCCACATGTGTCCTGACTCCCCCGATGAGTCCTTGTAGAAATGGGGCTCTGTGCTCACATGGCTGCCCAGAACACAGCCCAATTCATTGTAAAACCAACAAGTTGTTGGGGCGGCACCAGATTTCTTATCCCTGGCTTTCTGGTAGCTCACCTCAAGCCACTTTGTCTTCTCTCTGCACTCCTGTCCAGTCCACTCGATCCCATGATCGTCCAGCAGCAGTTTCGATAAGGTTCCTCTCTCTACTGTTAAATTAATGGATTTTGCTCACTTCAGCCCAAAGCTACACTAACATTCTAGTGTGTTCTTACAGCTAAGTGACAGCATGCTGATACATGGGCTTATGGGAGGGGGAGGGGAATTGTTCTGCTGTTTCACATGCTGGAGGTGGCAAACCTGCCGAAATTGCAGATAGGGTGGACTGTTGATGCAGACAGAGCAGATGAATATGAAGGTAGACCACTTCTGGTCAGGGGTCAGAGTACAAGTAGGTGGTGAGGTAGTACACAGGAATGGGGCTTCAAGGGCTTATAGGAGGGGATTGGAAGACCATGATATCTCTCTTGTTGTGAGCTGCATGTATTCGCTGCATGAACCTCATGTTAGCAACATATGATAAAAACTACCTCATGGTCTGCCCTGCAGCTCAGAGTGTGGTGGCTGCTTCGCTATGTGGGTGTGTGAGTGCGTACCATAGTAAAGGGGATAACCGGAGTTGGACATGAGGTTAGCATGCAGTGAAGACAAGCAATCAGTTTGACCAGCCTGTGGCCCAGTGATTTCAACCCTGAGACCCTTCTCGTTTAATGGCTCAAATAACTTAACCACACTCCTTTGGTTTTGGTTTTTGTAAATAAAACTACTTTTTTTTAGCTCCCCTAAAAGAGTAAAATGAATAAGTAGATTGTCTAGTCAGTTGAAAAAATTCAAGGTCAATGGCAGCAATTCTGTCACTGGGGGACTGAGATCCCTGCTGAAGTATGGTCACTGTGCCATGTATTCAGCAGTGACATAATTGCTGTGCCGTGATTCTGTTAAAGATGCAGTGACTGTACCTTGTTTGCCAGGGTGGCACTGTGATTGTGCCCTGTTTGCCAGGAACATGCGGTAGGCCTCCTTTTCATTGGGATCCAGTTGCAGGTTTTTTTGCTACCACGAGAGGCATCATCACTGCACCAAGTTTCCAGCGGCGATTCAGGTACACACAGCGTCTCATTTCCATTGGAGATCCAGCTATTGCATCATTTTCACTAGCGCGGCAGGCACAGCAGAGCAGAGTGGGGTGCAGCTGCTGCACTTCATTTCCACCAGAGAAGCAGTCATTGCATAGTGTTTCCTGCCGATGCATCCTATTTCCACTGGTGACGCAATTACTTCATCCCTTTTAAAGGACTTTAATTAATTTCAGGGAGATAGGGCTCTTCTCATCAGCCTACCCATGACCCCTGACAGTATTACTACTGTAAGAACAGAACTAATTAATCATTAGGTTTTGTAAGAAGATTTCTAAGTTGTGGATCTCTCACTAGTACAGCAGCATGGCTTTCTGTACTATCCACAGCCTTTGCCACCCAATAGCATTGACACAGATAGCAGAATGAGGGCCTGTTTTGACATCAAGCCATGCTTTCAGTCACAGTATTCTTTGCCTAAGGTAAGGTGTGGTGACCTCTTTTAGTTGAATTTACTCTCACTTTTACCGATGTAAATAAGGAGTAACTCCACTGAGAGTAACTCCTCTTGAGGTCCCTTCCAGTCCTATGATTCTGTGAAGGCAATGGAGTTAAACAGGCAGAAAACCAGTATAAGCCCTGGTCTACACTACGAGTTAAGGTCGAATTTAGCAGCGTTAATTAGAATTTAGCAGCGTTAATTTAGCGTTAGGTCGATTTAACCCTGCACCCGTCCACACGACCAAGCCTGTTTTGTCGCCTTAAAGGGATCTTAAAATCGATTTCTGTACTCCTCCCCGGCAAGGGGTTTAGGGCTAAAATTGACCTTGCTGGGTTGAATTTGGGGTAGTGTGGACACAATTTGACGGTATTGGCCTCCGGGAGCTATCCCAGAGTGCTCCATTGTGACTGCTCTGGACAGCACTCTCAACTCAGATGCACTGGCCCGGTAGACAGGAAAAGCCCTTTTGAATTTCATTTCCTGTTTGGCTAGCATGGCAAGCTGATCAGCACAGGTGACCATGCAGAGCTCATCAGCACAGGTAACCATGGAGTCCCAGAATCGCAAAAGAGCTCCAGCATGGACCGAACGGGAGGTACTGGATCTGATCGCTGTATGGTAGAAGAATCCGTGCAGGCAGAACTCCATTCCAAAAGATGAAATGCCAATATATTTGCCAGTATCTCCAAGGGCATGATGGACAGAGGCTACAACAGGGACAAACAGCAGTGCCGTGTGAGAGTTAAGGAGCTGAGGCAAGCCTACCAACAAACAAAGGATGCAAACAGTCGCTCCAGGTCAGAGCCCCATACATGCCGCTTCTACGATGAGCTGCATGCAATTCTAGGGGGAGCCCCTACCACTTCCCCACCACTGGATACCTGCAAGGGGGGAGTCTCACGCAACAGGGATGAGGATTTTGTGGATGAGGAAGATGTGGAGGAGGAGGTTGAGGATAGCGCACAGTAGGCAAGTGGAGAATCCCTTCTCCCTGGCAGCCAGGAACTGTTCATCACCCTGGAGCCAATACCCTTCCAACCCTCCCAAGGCGGGCTCCCGGACCACAAAGCCAGAGAAGGCACCTCTGGTGAGTGTACCTTTGTAAACATAACACAGTGTTTAAAAGCAAGCGTGTTTAATATTAATTTGCCCTGAAGACTTGGGATGCATTTGCAGCCAGTATAGCTACTGGAAAAGTCTGTTAATGTGTCTGGGGATGAGGCTGAAATCCTCCAGGGACATCTCCATGAAGATCTCCTGGAGATACTCTAAAAGACTTTGCCATGCGTTAGGGGGGAGGCCTGTTCATGCTGGGCTGTTTGCGTTTGGCTGAGAGGGATCTTGCCTGATACTAGCCACACAGTGGGGGTGAAGCACATGTGCTGTGTAATGTGAATCGCTTGATTCAGTGTGAAATAGTCTTCCCTTTGTTCTCTAAAACGTATCTTTTTAAATACTACTCTCCCTTCTTTTCCTCCCACAGCTGCAAATGTTTCCACACTCCCCCATCATCTCTGTCCCAGAAGCTAGCGCAGATTAGAAGGCAAAAAAAATGCACTCGCAATGACATGTTCCCATAGCTCATGCAGTCCTCCTGCACTGAAAGAGCTCAGCAGAATGAGTGCAGGCAAACAATGGCAGAGTCCAGGAAAGCATTAAATAAACGTGATGAGAGGAGGGAGGAGCATGTTGAGAGGAGGCAGGATGCAATGCTGAGCCTAATGGGGGAGCAAACTGACATGCTCAGGCATCTGGTGGAGCTGCAGAGAAGGCAGCAGGAGCACAGACCACCACTGCAGTCCCTGTATAACTGCCTGCCCTCCTCCCCAAGTTCCATATCCTCCTCACCCAGACATCCAAGAACGCAAGGCGGGAGGCTATGGGTACCCAGCCACTCCATCCCAGAGGCTTGCCCAGGCAACAGAAGGCTGGCATTCAATAAGTTTTGAACCTTAGTGTGGCCTTGACTTTTCCTCCTCCCGTCATCCACCACCCCACCCTGTGCTTCCCTCCTCAACCACCCCTCCTGGGCTACCTTGCAAGTTTTTCCCCTATTTGTGTGATGAATTAATAAAGAATGCATGATTTTGAAACAATAATGCCTTTATTGCCTCTGAAAGCAGTGATCAAAGGGGAAAGGTCGGTTGGCTTACAGGGAAGTAGAATCAACCAGGGGGGCGGGTTTTCATCAAGGAGAAACAAACAGCACTGTCACAACATAGCCTGGCCAGTCATGAAACTGGTTTTCAAAGCTTCTCTGATGTACAGGGTGCCCAGCTGTGCTCTTCTAATCGCCCTGGTGTCTGGCTGTGCGTAATAGGCCACCAGGTGATTTTCCTCAACCTCCCATCCCCCCATAAACATCTCCCCCTTACTCTCACAGATATTGTGGAGCACACAGCAAGCAGCAATAACAATGGGAATATTGGTTTCGCTGAGGTCTAACCTAGTCAGTAAACTGCACCAGCGAGCTTTTAAACGTCCAAATGCACATTCTACCATGATTCTGCACTTGCTCAGCCTGTAGTTGAACTGCTTCTTATTACTGTCCAGGGTGCCTGTGTACGGCTTCATCAGCCATGGCATTAAGGGGTAGGCCAGGTCCCCAAGGATAACTATAGGCATTTCAACATCCCCAATGGTAATTTTCTGGTCTGGGAAGTATGTTCCTTCCTGCAGCTGTTCAAACAGACCAGAGTTCCTGAAGATGCGAATGTCATGCACCTTTCCTGGCCATCCCACGTTGATGTCGGTGAAGCGTCCCTTGTGATCCACCAGTGCTTGCTGCACCATTGAAAATTACCCCTTCCGGTTTACGTACAGGCTGCCAAGGTGGTCCGGTCCCAAGATAGGGATATGCGTTCCATCTCTCACCCCACCACAGTTGATAGCAGCAGCTCAGTGATTTCATTGGCTACTTAGATCACAGCAGCCCCCACAGTAGATTTACCCACTCCAAATTGATTCCCGACTGACCAGTAGCTGTCTGGCGTTGCAAGCTTCCAGAGGGCTATCGCCACTCGCTTCTCAACTGTGAGGGTTGCTCTCATCTTGGTATTTTTGTGCTTCAGGGCAGGGGAAAGCAAGTCACAAAGTTCCATGAAAATGCCCTTACACATGCGAAAGTTTCGCAGCCACTGGGAATCATCCCAGACCTGCAACACTATGTGGTCCCACCAGTCTGTGCTTGTTTCCCGGGTCCAGAATCGGCGTTCCATGGCAGGAACCTGCCCCATTACCACCATGATGTCCAAATTGCCAGGGCCCATGCTTTTAGAGAAGTCTGTGTCCATGTCCTCATCACTATCGTGATCGCGCTGTTGTCGCCTCCTCGCCTTCTTTTTCAGGTTCTGAACATATTGCAGGATAATGCGTGAGGTGTTTACAATGCTCACAACAGCAGCGGTGATCTGAGCGGGCTCCATGCTTCCTGTGGTATGTCGTCTGCAGGAAAGCAGGAGAGCAGAGTTGCAGTAGAAGCGGTGGATGACGACAGATGCCACGAGAATAGATATTTATACAGAACGATGAGAGGACCTGCGAGGTGGATTCATGGCACTAGGAGAGCAGGAGAGCAGAGTTGCAGTGGAAGTGGTGGATGACGATGGATACCATGAGAATAGATATTTACACAGAACGATGAGAGGACCTGCGAGGTGGATTCATGGCACCAGGAGAGCAGAGTTGCAGCGGAAACGGTGGATGACGACGATGGTTAGCAGTCCTACTGCACCGTCTGCTGACAGCAGTATGGCATCTGCATGGAAAAAAAGCGTGAAACGATTGTCTGCCATTGCTTTCACGGACGGAAAGGCGACTGATGACATGTACCCAAAACCACCCGCGACAATGTTTTTGCCCCATCAGGCATTGGGAGCTCAACCCAGAATTCCAATGGCAGTGGAGACTGAGGGAACTGTGGGATAGCTACCCACAGTGCAACACTCCGAAAGTCAACGCTAGCCATGGTACTGTGAACACACTCCACCAACTTAATGCACTCAGTGGGGACACACACAATCGACTGTATAAAATTGCTTCCTAAAAATCGACTTCTATAAATTCAATCTAATTTCGTAGTGTAGATATACCCTAAGTGAGATCAGAATCAAGCCCAGCTATCTTAAAGTTACACAATCCAAGACTCTTTACTGGTCCTACCCCCTCTCCTAAGGGGATCCAATTCTACCATCAGATAGATGGGTAAAAGTCTCACTGAAATCAGTATGAGTTGTTCCACTTTTAACTGATGGCTGAATTGGGCCTGCTGTTCCTATTGTTTTAAGGTAAATTCTTTAATGCTCTTTTTTTTTTTTTTTAGTTTCCTATGTGCTATTGAAAGCACCTCTGTCTCACATGCCAGCACATCAGTAATCTCCAAAATGGTCTCAATTTCTGAGTGAAGCTTTGCTTTTGGGGCCAAATTCTGACTTAGGGTAAGCAGGTACAACTCCTTTAAATTTGGCCTATTTAAGTTTAAGACCAAGTTTGCAAGTTCAAAGTATGCTAATTTTTTTTAACAAATGTTTGTTTTTATTTCAGTTCTGGCACCTAATTATTGCATGATTAAAACGTGGATATAATCCTCTATATGTTCCATCCAAAACTGATCGTATATACCTGGACACATATTTCATCTTTTGTTTTTAGTGTTCTATTCAGTATCTTTCTCCTCAGCTATCTAGGATACAGTTCTTTTAGAGAGAGTGGGCTAAATTCAGTCCTGGCACAAGCAGATACAACTCCCATGGATTTCAGTGGGAGTTGTAGCTGCTTTTTCCAGGATTGAATTAGGTCCAAAATGCCCAGTCATGAAAGAAAGACTCCTGGAATCCATCCCTGGATTCACCATCACCTAGTTCTGTGACCCTGAGGAATCACTTAACCTCTTTGTGTCTCAGTTTTTAAAGAGTCTTGCTGAATTTAGCAGGAATGGAACCAACTTTTTTTTTTCTGAGCCATCCTGTCAAATTCTTTCGCAAAGATATATTCATGCCTCCATGGAATTCTATAAGATAGTTCAAATAACATATAGGAAGGATATAATTTTCTTTTGAGCCCTGTAATACGTTTCCAGAAAGGGATGGATATAAAATAATTTCCTAGTCTACAAGCTGTTGTGAAGGTTAATCAATGAATATTTTAAAAGTTCCCTGAAAGCTAGACTCATAGAAGTCAGAGGTAGAAGACACTTATTAGATCGTGCAGTCTTTCTTGCTTCTTATGCAGAATTGTTTCCTACAGGACGTCTGCAGTGTTCTTTCCAGTCTAGTGTTAAACATCCCAAGCAGGGTCTTCCATACTTTCTTTTGGGAGAGTGTTCAATAGTATACCAGAAGTCAGTCTCAGGAAAATGAGATATTCAGTGTAAGTTTACCCTCTCTAAAGTTTATGCCATTATTTCTAGTTATATCTTCTTGTACAACCTTAAATTCCTCTCCTTCCTTGGTGTTTATGGCCTTCAAATATTTGTAATATTTGCAGTCTGTTATGATCCCCTTCTTAATAGTCAAGCTATGCATAGTCATATATATAATAGTCAAGCTATGCATAGCTTGTTAAACTTCCCTTCTGAGTCAGTCCCTGGTCATACTTGTTGCTCTTCTGCCTCTCATTCATCTATATCTTTCTGGTGATGAGCTGCTCAGAACTGAATTAAGTATTTTACGTGTGTTCATATACATGCGATAGAGAGAGGGACTATTTCTCTCTTTCTGTGATGTGATAGCCCCAATCTTCAGCTGCTGGGGGCATTTTGCACTGCTCTACCAGCACAAGGGAACTCTAAAGCCAGTCTTCAAGGCTAGAAAATTCCTCTTGCATAGGGAGATCCTGGGGTGGAATAGAGGAACTGTCGCAGCTTTTACACCCTGCCTCTCTGCAGCCAGTGCAGGGAACATCACCAGAGGAAAGGGAACATAGCTGGCGCAGACCTGGAACATGGCAATCCCTGCCATGTTGACCTTAGGGCCATTGTCAGTTGGCACAACTTAGAACAGCTCTAAGAATGCTCTAATTTACTCCAGGAAGTGGTCCGGCTCCTGCACAGCCCAGGATCAAGGAAACACAAAGTGAACCTCTCTCCTCTACACCCCACCCCGAGCTGTGCTGCATTAGCCTCCGCCCAGGATTGATCCCAATGCCTCTTTGTGCAGCCCAACATTATAGTGGCTTCTTTTGCTACCACGTCTTATTGAAAACTCATGTCTAATTTACTGTCCACTCTCTTATCCCAGGTTTCTTTCACCATTACGTTCTCAGATTCTCCCCTGCCTGATTACTTTTCTCCCAGTGGAGTAGCTGGCAATTTTCAAAGCTGAATTTCATTGTTATTTTCTGACTACGTTTCCTCCAGTTTCCCCAGGTTCTTTTCTGTTATTTTTCTGCCGTCACCAAGGTATGCAACTTTTCTCACTTTAGTATCATCTGTGAATCTTAATGAGCTGCCGCTCCTCTTTCAGAGCAGTAATAAAGATCTTAAAGCATGGACCTAACCTGTCAACATCTATTCCTGTGATACCGCACTAGACCACTCACCCAAACTTGATATATTGCAAATATCATTAATTTTTGGTTACTGACATTGTTAGTTTTCATTCCCTATGGCTGTGTTCATAACAAGCTGAAGTGAATTAATTTCATGAATAAGATTTCATGAGGTGCTCTGCTCTGTCAACTGCTTATAATCCAAATACATTACATCTACTGCCTTCCCTTCATCCATTAATTTTATAATTCTGTAAAAAAGATAATCAGGTTTTTCTGGCAGTATCTGGTCTTTCTAAATGAGAGCAGCTTTTAACTTATTCCCCTATTCTATAGATCAGTGCTTCCTAGACTGTGGTCTCTGAACCAGAAATGTTTCACAGAGCAGGGTTGGTATGTTCTACAGAGAACAGGCTGGTCAAATGGTGCTGTCTCCCCTTTCTTGCTTCCAGTGGCTAAATTTCATTACAGCACTCTAAAGCATATTAAATGCATGCCTAATATTGCCCTTCTTTGTAGGCAATTGCTAGAGTTGCTCCAGTGATGTTATGTGATCACAAATGGGAGGGAATGTGGTCTGTGCACTGGGAAGTGAGGTGATCCACACAGTAGCGAATGGGATGAGTGGTGTCCACAGGCAAATCTTTGCATTAAGATATGGGCCACTTACAAATTGTAGATGCTGTCCCTGGCATTTGTGCAGGTGTGTAGTAAGGGAAATGAGGTCACAAGGAGCTCCACACCATCACCACAACCACCTTCCATATCCAGAGCACTTACCTGGAGTGAATGCAGTTCCAGTGATCATGGAGCACAGGGACTGCTCCCTCCACTCAGACAGTCTCAGAGTTATACATTTCCCCCATGGGAGTAGGGAGGAGACAGGGCTATCACATCAACCATCCCCTTCCTTACTGTAGAGTTCACTCTTCCTGCACACTGCCCCCTGTACAGAGCTGGGTGATGGTTTTCTGCTGAATTGTAATCTTGACAGAAAATGCAGTGTTGGGGTGACAAACTCTTCCTGAATTCGGGTCAGATTCGGTGAATAGTTTCAGCTGAAAAAATTAGAGAATTTTTTTTTTTAAGTCAGATTGATCCATTTTGTTTAGATAGTGGCATTCTGAATCGATCTGAACAAAACGTTTCCTTGTTTCTTTTGGGCGAGAAACAACAAAAGATTCAGTTTTGGTTTGAAATGAAACAGATACCAAGGGGAGGGGAAAACCAGCCTGTCTGCCTCCTAAAATAGTAAGAACTAGGAACTCTGCCAGCCAGGGTCAGTTTGGAGGCCTTAAAAGGGACATGTTTTTTGGTCAGTCTGGTTTTGGCCTTCCCTGTCTTGAATCCTGTGCTAGAGTCCCCAACCAATATTCATTTAATTTCTCTCTGTCTGGGAGGGAAATCTTTGAGGGTGTCAGCATTGTAAGATTAATTGGGAAGATGGGCAGAGGTGAGATGAAAGAAAAGGAGTACTTGTGGCACCTTAGAGACTAACCAATTTATTTGAGCATGAGCTTTCGTGAGCTACAGCTCACTTCATCGGATGCATACCATGGAAACTGCAGCAGACTTTATATATACACAGAGAATGGGGATTATTGTTATGCAGGAAGGTGTTAATGGCTGCCATCAGCTGGTTCTTTGATCTATAGACAATTAGGGAGCTGATTGAATCTGCTGGCTTGTCTAATCAGTTGCCAGGGGCTCTGTGTGTGTCCTATTTCCCCCTTTTGGTTTTTCTGCCTATTGATGCCTACCACATTCTCTGCAATGGTGGAATTTATTAGAGTTGCCACATTACAGACAGACAGAAATGCCATTATTTGAACTTTGCTCGGCTAATAAATGCCAGGGATTGTTTTTTTCCTTTTTTGGAAAATTGGTACTATATTTGCTCTTCATTATTTTCCCTATGACTTCTCAAAATTATCTTTGGGATAGTAAGTTATTTGCTTTGAGTTTCTCAGATGAAAGTTGCTCAAAATATGTGCCTGTTTTCCTAATTGTTCAGTTTTACAGAATTTATTATATTAATTTTTTACCCAGTGAATGTGAGCAGTGAATATCTGAGAGGCAAGTCCATCCTTCAAGAATGGGTATAATAAGATGTCTCCCTTGGGTTTTGTTAAGATAGTCATAGCAATATTCAGTGAAAATCATTGTTAACTTTGTTTCTTTAAATCCTCTTATCTTGAAAAAAATCTCCAAGTTACTGATCCAGCGAAAATTTTGTGAAATAAATCAGAGAATCTTGTCTCAAGTAGCCAAATCCTGGGAACTGGGTCTGGGCAGTAATAAACGGTTTTCTAGTTTATTCTTGTGTGGCCCTAAGAACCACTCAGTACCCACTGGCAAAGAATTCACTACCACATAACAGCAACTCCTATCAAAGGTGACAAAATCACTACACCTAACACATTGCTGGTATGATATTTATCTAGACAGGATGTTGTGTAAGATATCAAATGAAAGCTGGTGACACACCAGGCATTAATAGCATTGTGCTATGTATGTACGGATGGTGTTTAAAGAATTATGTATGTGTGCTGGAAATATGATCTTAAAATATGTCTTGGAGGCAGAGTTGAAAAACAAGTTTGTCTTAGACAAATGAATATTGCCTGGATCTCGAACGTAAATTAAGCAGGGTGAGCCAGATACAATCAGCTGTTCATTTGTACCTTAGGTAAACACCAGTTACCAGGAGGATGAGGAAACAGCATGGTGTCAGCTTGCTGGAGCGCAAACAGCAGGGAAGAAGAACTTTATCAAGGGATATACTTATAAGGTTTATTGGACTATAAGAAAGGGAGAGAACCCCTAGCCATCACTTAGGGGACGAGGAGGCCAGTGCTCTCTGTATCTTTGAATGGTGGATCCTCTATGTAGGTGGGTGATGCTGAATGGCTGCTTTAGGTAAGAGACTTCTCTTAGGCAAGGGTTGCTGCCTGTTGAGTTAAGTCACTAGGAAGTGTGGTTATCCTTTTGTTTTATTTGTAACTATTTTCTGTTTCTATTATCTCTACTGAGTATCACCTAAATCTCTGATCTTTATTAAGCAGTTTATTCTTGTTATAAATTCACCTCAGTGCTGTTATATTAAAGTGAGATGTGAGTCCTCAGCTGAGCCAACAGGCTGCTGTATCTCTACCTCTTTGGAGATAGCGGACAGGGTAATTTCTGTAAGTGCCCAGCACTAAGGCCTGGATGCTGCAGAGGAACACCCTTCTGGAGAGGGGTGGTGGGGAGGGGTTGGTAATTGGGGGCAGCAAGGGTCACCTGCAAGGAATGGAATGAAGTTTCAGAATCCTGAGTTTGTTGGACCGGGTGACAGACTGCAGTGTCAGGGAGCTGACACAATTTAGCAGCAGCAAATCTCTCTCTCTCTCTTGCTAAGGCAGAGGGGTGACAAGGTGATTTACAGTTCTGGGTGCCCCAAGAAAGCATCACACCTTGTCCTCTCCTAATAATAATACACAAATCATTTTAGAAAAATAAAGGAGAAAGGGACTGAAATCTTATCATTTACTTGTATTACTGTAGCACTTAGACCAGGACCGCATTGTGCTAGGTGCTGTACAAACACAGAACTAAAAGACAATCCCTGCCCCAAGGGGCTAACAATCTAAGTATAAGACAAGAGACAACACAGGGCCACAAATAGATGGGGGAGTTCACGTAAGTAATGAGACTTTATTGGTCAGCATGATAAACTGTGAAAATGGACAATGAGCTAGCTTTGCAGATGTTTATGGGGAGCATCTCCCAACCAGGTGGGGCAGCATGGGAGAAAACATAAAGGTGAAAATTTAACAAGGGGTTAGTGAAGGCTGGCATCACAGGTCAATCAGAAGTGAGCATTAGTAGCTTGATAGCAAATGGGAGTTGTCTGTCTTCTCAGGCTCTCTTGGCTCTCCCAGCTGCGAACCAAAATGCCTCCCGTTTGCAAGATACTCTCATAATGCTTTTCTCTTCCTGCATGTGGTTTCCTGAGTGAGGTATCACCTGCCACCATATCTCTGCTCTCTGTCTTTGTGTTGCTCCAACTGTTACTATGATCTCAAGAGGGTTATCCAGCACATACTACTTGATGTTTTTCTCACCCCACTTGAACTTTAACTGCTTGTGCTGAAAGGAGCCATTCTTTCCCAAAATTTCTTCTGCTGGAAGACAGAAAGATGCCTGTATCTCCACATGCAAAAGGTTCCCCCAATAGCTCTCTGTTCCTTAGTCATTCTTTCATACATACATCTTCCTCTCTGTCACACACACACTTACATCTTCCAGCTCAGACTTGAAATGAGATGAAGAGTCAATGAAGCAGAGAGATACTGGAAAGTAATTGGGCCTGGCAGAAGCTTCAGAGGAGAAGGATCTTGCAATGACAGTGATGAGATTATGTGAAAGACAGGGGAAAAGCCATTGCTAGACAAATGGAGGGAGTAAAGTGAGAGTGGGCCAGTACAGACAGTGATGTCACAGCTGCAGCCAGAGGAGACCCCGAGTTCATTAGGGTTCCATCCCATCCCCTTGCCCAGTGCTGCTTGGTTTGGAGTAAGAGCAACAGTGTGGAGACTCAGAACCCTGGGGAGACAACTTGAGCCTCCATGGGGAAAAAATACATTTGGAACAAATGGCTGAATGCCCCCCTTACTATGTGGATCGGAAGCCTTCCCCCATCTGGCATGATAGAGCATTTGAGGTGCATCGTGAAAGAGAAGGTCATACATTAAACCTTGGGTCTGGCAAGTAGGAGTCCAAATGAGTTGCCTTGCAAGGTGCTCTAGATTTGTTTGAAGCAGTCCTGAGAAAATTCTCTATATTAAAAGATTAACTACTTTCACCTAACCACCCTGGGAGAATGGGACAGCAAAGAACAATGTGCCAGGGTATCTTGCCAATGCAGCTGCTAGGGTCTGGCATCTCTTGCTGTGAGGCCTGGTTTGGAGCATTCCCAGAATTAAATTGCTGGCACTCCCTGCATGAGTAATAAGCCAGAGCAGAGTCCTGGTTGCCTCTGTTTTGTACTACTTTGGTAAGATCTCCTCAGCTCCCTCCCTCTCTCTACACCACCCATTAGAGTGGCAATTAGTGACCATGCTTATTGCATTCCTCTTTTCTTTTCAGTGAAGGGCAACACTCAGTGCTCAACACTCAGTGTTATTTTGTCTTTCACCAGGCTGATTTAGGTAAAGGTCACAGATGAATGTGCTGGCCTGCATTTGGATTGTTTTATGTTATCGTTAGTTAGGATAATAAGATAAATTATTAAGAATGACCTGCCAGCCTGTCAGTTGCCTATTAATAAGGTGTTTGTGTATGTCTGTGTGTACATGTGCACAAGTGCAAGAGAATGAACCTGTGCATGCAGCCAGACCACCCTGGGATGTGAGCTGAGTTGATCTGACAAGCCCAAGGAGTCAGCCCAGTGGCTTCTTTTCCCACCATCTCAGATTTCACCAATGAAAACCTCCTGCTGAAGTCAATGAGACAATTAATGTGGACCTTTCTGTAACTCTATGTCACCCAGAGAGGGAGACGAGCAATTTTCTAGTCTCCAATCATTAGGTTAAGGATAACCTCGGATAAGGGACTCCAAACAGCCTTGTCATAACCTTTGAAAACTGAGCAGTGTTTTATCTGAAAGCAAAGTGGAGTTTAACCCCAAAGCAGAACCCAGTTACAGGCTTGTTTGTGACATAGCTTAACTTGTGACAGGAAGTCAGTCCGTCTCCAAATGTCACTAGTTTATTTTCTTTCTCTGAAAGCGCCCCTTTTGGAGCACAGAGCACTCTCAATCATCTTCTCCACTCCACTTTTACTCCCATAAAAAGGATCTGTGTCATCTGGGATCCCTGCCAGAAGGGATCACTAGAGAGACAGACACAATGGGCCAAATTCGTCCCTGGTATAAGCTCATTTAAGTCAATGGAGTTACACCAGGGGTGAAATTAGCTCAAGGTGCCTGCTTCCTTGCCAGGACTGAGTGCCCATCCCTTCTGGTTTGGAGACAAGCTCAGTAAAGTCAGCCTTTTCTTTATCCCCTTATATTGGAAACACGTGTGTTTTGGATTCCTTGTTAGAGGGAAACTATATCAAACTTTGCAAATATAAAAAGTATTTGAATTCCCAAACCACCACAATACATGTGTAGACTTAAACAGGACAAATAAATCCATTTTAAAAGGACAAGTGGGGGGCTGGCTGTCTCAGGGGATTGGTAATGGGATAAGGATCCTTTAATGTCTGATTTACTGCTTGCTTCAAATTTAGGCCACGGTAGTAGGATCTGCAGGTTGTCATCTGATGGCTGGATAGTGTCCAAGGTGAAATGTATTGGTGTCCACAGCAAAATAGGTACCCTTTGGTGACAGTCTTTAGACTGAGAACTCCAGAAGCAACTATTGCAGAAATCTCCTTCCTTCACCAATAGTTCAGTTTACAGGGCCCAAGTGAGATGGCTTCAGGATCAGTTTACTACCACCAGAGTATGAATGGCAGGGCCCACTTTAGTGAACAGATGCTTGTTATCCTTTAATGTTTTGATGTGTAGTAGGGATACCCCAGGTGCATCCGATGAAGTGAGCTGTAGCTCATGAAAGCTTATGCTCAAATAAATTGGTTAGTCTCTAAGGTGCCACAAGTACTCCTTTTCTTTTTGCCAGGTTCATTAAGCAAATCCCAAATTTCAAGCCATGTGGCTGAGAGGACCAATTTTGCCTCCCATTAGGGCCAACCCCTTGGTTCCCTTCACTACTGGTCAAGACTCCTGTGCTGAGTCTAAACCGTTTTTAGCCTGGCCATCGCAGTGCCTCTAGTCTGTCCCTTGGGCTGATCCTGTAGTCACGGGTTCAGGCTGTAATTGGACTGTTCCCCCCCCCCCAGCAACCGCAGCAAAGCCACATATGTTCAGGCCTCAGCCTTATCTGTCCTCTCTCCAGCCCGGCCCCATGACGGCTGAGCCATCCAGATGGCCTGCAGCCAGCCCCTTGTTCCCACTGGGGCAGGGCTGAATTCCTGCTTTGGGGTAACATTCTTCTTCTCCAGTGAGAGGTGGGATGGCAGCAGGAAGTCAGGGGTGGGATTTCCTCCCAGTCCCTTTGCCAGCCAGCACTCTGAGGCCAGCTACCCTCTCTGTCCACCCCCTAATAAACCAGGACAGCTGGGGCTGGCCCTTCCATGTGTCTGCAGTTGATCTGTGGAGCGGAGGCTGCATGAAAGGATGCTAGCTTCTGGATGGAACGTTTGGGGCACCAATGCCCATTGCTGGTTATAGTTTTGTTCTGTGGGGAACGGAGCTGTATTCGTAGGGTGATGATAAGATTTGGTTAGACTAAGGGGCACTGATATCACAATGCTAATGCTATTGCAACATGTGATTGTGTAATTGAGCCAAGGTGACTTTATCTGAGCCTATTTCACTTTTCAATCTCATTTGTGCTTTGCATACTCCAGGGGATGTATCTGTCCTCTCTTCCTCACTCCTGGTTTAAACAATCTCCGTGATGCTATTTTAGTCGAGTTCTTGTTTGCTGAATAAAAAAAGAGTCTGGCTCCTTAGTGCAGAACAATGCTAGAGCTTTTGAAAGCATTGGTTACTCTCCTCTTTCCCAAAAGGTTAAAGGGGGGGGCTCATTTGGTTTGGAAACTCATTTCAGGGAATGAAATGGGGTAAATATCAGCAGTAATGGGGTGAAGTTGAGCAAATGAAAATTTGGACTAAACATTAGCAAACATTTTAACGGTGAGGCCTCTTAGATTGTAGAGTATGCGTTGGAAAGAAATAGTGAAAGTGCCTTCATTGGAGGGTCATTAAAAATAGATTGGGCAGCCCTGGAGAATATGCTGTAGAGATCAATTCTGTTTTGCATCCCACCTCCCCACTGGACGAACTTTTCTATCTGTGATTTCTGTGATGCTAGTAACTTTTTCCTGGGGAAAAAACAAACAGTGTAGATGTCTGAGGTATTATCAATCAAGTGAGAGAAGAAGCAAGGTGCCCAGGAAGAGAGGGACAGGCATTCTCTCTTTATCTTTGGATGTTCACCTCTGTAGGAAATCCTGTCTCCTCTTGCTCTCCCATCTTTCCACAGGAACATGACTGGAATTGCTGTATGCAGTGGCTATAGGTCCCAGTGTCCAGTGTTGCAGGTTTGTTTGGGTTTTTTGAGTGGCTTCAGGCTGGCAAGGAACGGGAAGAAGGTGCTTGGGAAATCCCTCTCAGTCACTCGGGCAGCTGCCAGAGTTAATACACGTGAGAGATTAGGTTTGGGGAAAATCTGCAAATCTCAAGTCTTGGCCATAATGACTGCAGCATCCAGAGTGAAACATTAGAGGCGTTGTGGCCATATTCATTAGGCAGAATGAGAAATCATCTTAATGAAGGTGAAGTTTTTCATTTAGATGTTTGTCATCAGGTTTATCTGTCTCCTCTCAGCCTCTTGGCCAGATGCCTGTGTTGTCCAACTGCCTCTTGAGAAAGGATAATTCAAAATCACTTCCCCGGCTACAAAAGGAACTTAATTTCAAATAGAGAAATTGTGTCATATCTTAAAGTGCAGCAAGCTCTTAGAATGGTGGGATCTGTAAAGCAAAGTATCTCGGTGTAGTTGCTGGAGCCAAATAACCTCAAACTTCAGAGGAGTTTGGATCCAGACCTGGGCCCAAACCCCAACTGTGAAGCGTGGGCCCATCTCTTATAGTTTGGGAGCGCCAATCAAACCTTTGAAACAAAATGCCAGCAAGTTACAGGAAACATTCTGTACTGTACCAATGTTTTAGCTGATGTCACTGCACTCTATTGGTACCTGACAACTAGCAAGTGTTGTTAATTGTCATTTCTATAATACTAAATAGTAACCTTTACTATTCATTAATGAATGTGAATGTTTACGAGTCAGTGGAAAAAGAAATTGCCAGCCAGATTGTGAAAATGCATATATAATTTATTTTAAAAGTGTTTAAAATTAGTGATAAAGTGCTATGTTTGTAGGAACAAGTGCATACTTAACTCTGTGATAGTGGGACTGGTTCTACTCTCAGTGTCACAGGTGTAAAGGAGTCAATCAGGAATAACTCCACTGATGCCAATGGTATTACAACACTGTGAAGCTGGTGTGAGCGGAAACGGAGGCCCATTGGATATCACTATACTGCATATGTACCATTAATAAACTAAAGGCAGCTGTGGATTGCAACAATATTAATACCCGAAAGCAGCTCTCTCCTCAGGTGATATCATGGCACTTGAAATCAGCTGGAATGTTTAACTAATAGCCTCAAGGTGAAAACAAAATGGAGCTGATGACAGGTTATATTTCGGGTGAGGCCCATGGCTTTAGAACTCACTCCCCTAGTGGTCCAGCAGAGCCCATCTGTTATGAACATTGCAAAACACATGTAATTTCCAAGGTCTTTGGGGTGATGGGGATGTATGAGAGTTAATTTTGGTTAGCTGTGGAGCACTTTGATCAGTTTTCTACGGTTGCCAACTCTTGCAATATTACAAGTCTCACAATATTTGGTGTTTTTATTACTGCCCCAGCTTGGAGGCAAGTGATTCTGTGAGAATCTCAGCTTTTGTTTAAAAGAAAGAAAGAAAGAAACCCTCATAGGTTCAGAGAAAAGCTTGAAAATATGAACAAAATGTACTCTAAAGGATGAGAAACCAGAAGGCAAAGAGAAAAAACCAAAAATGTGTTGTTTTTAAATATCTCATGATTCTGGGACCTCACTTGTGGTTTCTGAACGCTTGGTGTTGGCAATAATATGTATGGTGTTCAAATAAATAAACTAAAAGCGTATGGAGAAATAATTAACAGTGTATGGGACATCAACAGGATAATCAAAAATCAGGAGGGTGGGGGTGTGATATATACCCCCCAAAGTTCCCTGGGAGTGAAACAGGGCAGGAAGACTCTTGAGTTTTTCTAGAGCAGTGGTGGGCAACCTGCGGCCCATGGGCCACAGGTTGCCCACCACTGTTCTAGAGAAATGATCTTTTTTCTCATCCTGACACAGACCCAGAAGCAGAGCTGTGGGTCTTTGCAGAAGCTGCATCCAGCCCTTCAAAAATGGAAGTCAGCCTTTGAGGGGGAACTGAATTGTAGGTATCCCCGAGGAGTCCCCTCTCCCTGGCCCCTCCCAGAAAGCAGCCTGGGCAAGAGCACGGGAAAATTGTTCTCCAAAAGAAAATGCACTGAGTATTTTGCTCTATGCTTTGCATTATCAAGCATTAATACTGCAGTTTCCCTGCTGGTGATTGATCAGATTAAATGCAGATTGTTTTTTCTCCTGGCATGAGCCGGAGGGTGCTGAAGAAGGAGGTGACTCTATTTATCATGGTAAAGGACATTGTCTGCCCTCTCTGAAGTTGCCTGGCGTAGATTTCAAAGCCTTCCTTGTTTGTTTAAACTAGATGAAATGAACAGCATGAGCTTCCTTCCTAAACAGAGAGGCACTGTGCCTCCATTGGAAAATGAAGTATATACTGAGGAATTTCCAAATCCGGAGACTTTACACAGCATTACTTCTGCACCAACAATCTTGTTCTGTGTAATGCCCCCTCAGAAAGACGGCACCAGTGCCTCATACAGGGCCTGCTTCTGCTCCCATAAAAGTTGATAACGAAAGTCCCATTTACTTTGTGTGGAGTAGGTCATAGCTTCTGATCATTGCGATAAAATAATTTGTATTTAAGCCTTTTAAAATGTCTTGTGATGGCTGCTGAAATCCTACATCCAGCTAGTAGTAGCAGAGCAGAATTGCAACAGAAGCAGCCCTGCCCCTTTCCCAAGAAGATACTGACTAGTAATAATAATTGGGCACCACTGACCAAATTTACATTAACCTCCCCCAGCCTGTCTGTTCAGGTCTGATGATAATCAGCACTACAGTGTAGCTGCAAGAGAGGCAATGAGTGACTTCCAGTACAGCCCCTCCTGGGCATGGCCTGGTGAAAGATTTTATTTATTTATTTTATTTTATTTTATTTTTAGAAAAGCTACTCTTTACAGATCACAAGGATCACCAGGGGACGGGGGGCATTTGGGTGCCTGCTTTTGCATAGCCAGTTGAAGGGAGGAGGAGTTTAAGAAGAAATCTGTGGAGCAGTGAGAGCAGAGATATGAGCTGAGATGTATTGCAGAGCCTTGAAGGTGAGGACGAGGTCTCTTGCCTACAATTAATGTCCATTTATCTACTGCTCTTGCTATATTCTAATAAATCCATTCAGATCAGTGACATCTATAATAACCCACTCCAAGCCCACAGCCTGCAGTCAGTGAAATGTATTTCTTCCTTCAGTGCATCATGATATAAAGTAAATAATTATGTTTTAATATTTCAGTTCCACCACCCAGAAAAATAAAATACTCAGAAATTTCCCAAAACAGAAATCAAACGCAAGCCACTTAATTACTAGCAAGTAAACAGAGTGATTCTTCCTCCTTAAAATACCCAAACACATTCATAATTAACTAATTAAGCCACCATATAAATGATTATTCAATATAAAAGAGAGATAGAGAGGCAGGGAAAAAAGAGAAGACATTATCAGCACACACATTTCTTTCTTCAGGAAAGGTAATGAATCGTTACAGGAGAGACGATAAGTTGAAAATAAGAAAAATCACAGCAATAATTAAGTTAACAATGTCTCCAGTTAAACCAACCAGTCTGTCTAAGTGATGGAAGACCACATATGAGATGTTCAACTGTTTCTCAGAACCCCCAAAGACTATGTTATGATGGAATGGTTGGTCTTCTTTGCAAAGATCCACAAATGTATTTAGGTGCCTAACTTCCATGGAAATCAATGGAAATTGGGAATGAGATGGGAGTTCCAGATTTTGTCCATGGTACTAATACTGGCTCACTCTGTACAGCTTGGACAAGTCCCATAGGTCAAAATATTCAAATGAGGGTGCCTAATGTTGCACATCAAACTCCACATTTGTACCCAGACTGTGAGTGGGCTTTGCATGGCTGCACAAGGGCTGCTCACAATGACAGTCCCAAAACTGAGTGTTCTGCTATCAGAGGATAGATGAATAGCAGTAGTTCAGTGTTTGTGCAAGCAAACACAGGGACAAACATCATGAAGTAAGTTATGAGAGGTGCACAGGGTTTTAACCATACAGCTCCCATTACTTAGGAAACTACTGTAGTATCTCAGATAACTGCATGGCAAATACTGATTTATTCATGGTGACCACTGTATCTCGAATTGTCAATGTTAAGCTTTTAATGGTGCCCACTCTAATTCACAAGCAAATCAACATACAATATTTTGTAAATTTGCCAGCATTTATTTTATTTATAAGGATAAACTCAATCAGAAATCCTCATCATATTTAAAATAAATATACCTGCTCCTCAACTGGGGAGCTTTGCTAGCTCAAAACCCATATATATTTACTTTATATTTCTATATAATGCTTGTCATGGGAGGCTTACCTCAAGGCACTTCCTAGGAAATGGATCATTCAGTAAATAAAAATAAAACTATTATTTAATTTCAAACACTGACAAATTCATGAATCAGGCACTAGGAGCATGATCACATCAACCATCTTTTTGTTCTGTGTTTGAATGGCGCTTTGTCAATGACTAGGGCTTCTAGGCACTACAGTAATACAAATAAGAAAAAATAACTCCATGAGATTATAGATCAGGAACATCAGTCAGTGGAGACTTATCTGCAAGAGAAATAAACAAGAGAGGGGAGAAAGAGTAAATATTGAGGAGGAGGTCGACTCTTTCCTCTCATCTCTCTTCTGGCTATCTCAGGTACTTATGTGACCCTCAGCACCTCCCATAAGCAAAAAGATTACAATGTTCTCTCTCTTCCTTCCCTGCCTCCCTCCCACCAAGAAGCACAGGGGTCTGCATGGATTTCCTCTTCTTCAATGACTCTCCCAGATAGACATCATTGTTTATTTCTATTTTCTTAGTGTTCATTAGAAATAATTCATTCGAAGAGCAATTGAGAGACTGCAGAACGTAGGGAGATGTTAGCTCTTTGCTAGCAATCTGTGGAAAACTAAAGAGGGAAATATTCTCCAATAGGCTGAAAACACAGATGGTCCAAATGGATTATGGAGGCAAATGAACCCCAGTAGTTGTACGAGTCAGATGAATTCTTTTCCATTGTTTTAAACTAGTCTTTTTTCCCCTGTAGTAAGGCAGCAGAGTACACAGATATCAGCCGTCTCTCCTTCTATAAGCTTAACCAATTTTTATAAAGCATTTGTGTGTTTTGATATTGGAACTGCTGCCATTTTTATGATTACTTGTGATGTACTGAAATGGTAGCATCTCTGGACGAGCTTTGCTGAGATGTGGAATGAAGTGTTGGTCCTTCAGATTTCATTGTCTGAGAAAACTGCAGAGTGTGTGAGCCTTGATAACCTGAATTAATCAATAAGTTAAAGTGATACCCTACTCACTGACAGCTTTAGCTACTCTGCTCTGTGTCTGAGATATTGTAATATTGGAAAGGGAAATGCACCCTATTTAGAAAACATTTAGCAAAAGGAATGGAGGCTTGGTGGCTAGAGGGGAAAAAAGAGAAATTGGAAATGAAAGCCCACGATGGGGAGCAAACATCCACTGCTGCGTATGGAATGCTTTGTGATTTTGTGAGCAGTTAGTGAGAAATTTACATTGGAAGGGTTTGTGGAGATAGTGTGACCAATAAAGTTGAAAACGTGTTGGAACAGTTTGGGACTGTCACTGGAAACTATATTTGAGAGGGGTGAAGGCTTATAAGAATCACTCATGTATCTGCTGCAAAAGCAGTTATTTTAAAGCCATTTGTGCAGTGTGCAGAACTTTGTGGACCCTTGCAAACAGTGAGTCTGCCTCTGTTCCTGCTGAAGTCAATAGGACCTACTGGAGGCTCAGCACATTTGAAAGTCGAGCCATATATTCAGGTGCCTAAATATAGATTTAGAACACTCATAGACTTTAAGGCCAGAAGGGACCATCATTATCATCTAGTCTGACCTTCTGCACATCACAGACCACAGACCATTACCCACACACTCCTGTAATAGACCCATAATAGAAGCCTACCTTTAGGCAGCTATTTTTGAAAATACTAGGTCTGATTTATTGGTGCCCAAGCTGTGTTCATCACAGGACTTGAGGTGTCGGGGAAAAAGGTGTCTGTGTGCCACCTTTGTGCTTCCATTCTTCTGGGAATGGTCAGGGACTGGTTTTGCCCATGATGCAGGTTAGGACTGCATGAAGCCCAGCTGTCTATGGGCCCAAAGGACCATCCCAGCAGCTGGGAATTGTTGCTTCCTTTTACATAACTGTGCTCTATATGTAGCCCCTATTTCAGGGTCTGCAATAGGTGGAGTGATTCTATACCATGCAGCAACTCCCTCTCTGGGGGAGAAAATACCCAGGTAGCCAGCTCCACCAGCATTACAGTCCATTTGTGCTGTTGCAAAGGGGCCATAGGGTCCCAGTGATTTGGACCTTGTGTTTTCTCCCAAGTTCTAGGTCTAAAGTGGCTGCTAGTGCTAATCCTTACCTGTTAGCATGCATTCTTTATGCAGCGGGCCACTGACATGAAATAACAAGTTGAGGGTGAAAGAGAACAATGCAAACACAATGACCCATCATTAGACAAGAGACAGTGGTAAAAGAAGAACTCCTCCTCGTTGGGATGTGTCAAAGACAGGGCTTGGTGAAGTGCAAGGTGACAAAGCCTTGTTACCTTGCTGTGGGACAGGAGCATGATGCAATGAGCACTGCACTGTTCCTGACCATTTGACAGCAGTTAGGGCACCTGTCGCTTGTTGCTCACCTTATCAGTCTCATTTAGTACCTAGTATCTGCCTGGCATCTTCTAGTGGAATGAGTCAATCTATACTCTTTGTTCTCCTTCCTTGCTCCTTCCTCTGCCTCTTCATGAACATATAGTTGTTCCTATCTTGGAGATTCTGTAAACAAAGCTAGTCCATGGGAGTGTGAGCACAGTGTGAGCATACCTGTCTCCCGCTTGTCTGTAATACTTTAGCAGCAACCCAAGCACTATGGCTGGGAATGGCAGAAATAAATAATATTTTCTTTATTTTAAGTAGGAAGAAGGAAGCGGGGCTTGACAACAGTGGAAGCCTTACAGGGAAGAAGGACAGGAGGCAGGGTGATTAATTAAATAAATAAACTGGCATCCTTCTCTGTGATTTGTGGAAGTATATCTAAGCATGGTTCTAGTGCTGGGACTGCCTTTGCTGGTTCCCCATTGCCTTGTCTCTTCTTCAAGTTGCTCATGAGTGGTAAACCTTCCGGCTGTAAACGTTACATGCACTTTATCCATCTTACTTGCCATGCATAATGTCTTTGTGCTCGTGGTGATGAAAAGCAACCATGAGTCAGTCTTCTCATCAGTAAACTACTTTGTGTTTTGTGAAGCCATCTTCAGCTTTAAGTATTTGAGATGCTTTTTGCCACTTAGTGGCTCTCCTCTGATTTCCAATATTCCTTGGCTCTGTTGCTTACTCAGTGTCATTCTAGGTTCAAATACCCTTCACTACTATTACACACATCTGGTTTCTCCCCCACCCCTGACCCCCCTAGCTTTGTCTTTTTCAGGCAGGTCTTACAGCCAAGCTCCCTTGTTCTGTTTTCCTTTGTGATGACTCATGTAAAGCTGTGTTTACCAATCATAAAGTTAGTGACTCTTTAGGGTTGAACCTTCAAGCTAAATTCTCCTCTCTGTTACATTCGTGCAACTCCACTTAATTCAACAGAACTGCTCCAATTTAACTCAGAACAGTTTGGCCCTCCCTTTTAAACTCTCATAATAACCCTGTGTCTGCTGGCTCATTGTTTACCCTTGGCTGATAGGTATATACTGACATCACAGAGGTTGGAGAGAGACGGACAACCATATACAGACAATCACAAAAATAGTGTGGGAGTGCAAGGCGGATTTTTGATGCCCCTTTCCTTTCAGAAATACTTTCCCTTCTCTCAGGCCATTAGATCCAAAGTCAGGACATTTTTCCTGTCTGCCGGGAGAAGGGCTGGTCTGATGAATAGACTTATGTCCTCACAAACCAAAATAGTTTTAATGAGGTTGGAGAGCTGTTGTCTTTGCTGAGTTGTGTGAACATGGGGTCAGATTCTGATCCCAGTTATGCTAGTGTGTTTCCAGAGTGACACCATTAAAAGGCAATTACTCGAGATTTACATGGGTGTAAATGGGATTAGAATCAGCCCTATAGATTGCAAGCTGACAAAAATCTGGAGGAAAAGCAACGAGAAGGACAAATTCTCATCTCTGAATCCCCAGTTCTGTTTCCTATTGTTTATTTTTTAATCCAGTTATCTATATCATTTATTTTCCCCTTGTAACATTACCATCCTGAGTTAATGTAGCACAATATAAAGACCGTGTACAAACCTATTACCCAACTAACAAGTATACAGTTAAATATTAGAACATGATTAAGCAACTGTGTCCTGTATCCTGGTTCCTGCATGACTTGTATGTCATGGCAATTTACAGATGTTTATATATTATTGATTGCAACAACAACAAAAGTGTGACTGGAGGTATTTTTTTTTAAATAAACAAGGTATTATTTTAATTAATAAAAAATGACAATGCTATATCACCTGCCATTCAAAGATCCTAAGATCTGCATTCTTTACAAACAGATTACAAATTATATGAGAGGATTGCTTCATTCTTCACTGGAATGCAGTGGCTTCTGGGTGGGAAGCTACAGCCTATAAACAGTGCACAGGAACACACAAGATCAGGAAGAAAGTGAAGAGTACCTTAGCCAACTGAAAATACAATACAGGAGAATTTCTGGTATAGGCAGGGCGTATTTACCCAGCTGGAATTGGCTTGAGTACTGAGACAAGCACACCTACTTGTGTAAAAAGTGCCATGGTATGTTAATAATCACATCTCGTTCTTTTTTTGTTCAGAAAGGGATATTTCCCAAGAAGACCTGAGATTCCAGATTTCAGAGCAGTGTGGAGTAATATGTTTTAGCCCCTGCTCAGAAGTTAAATGCTGCTAGAAAAAATTGGGGGAATAAATGTTAGAAAAATATATTTATTAATGAACATATGTTTGTGTGAGAGAGAGCACTGTACAGTATTTTTCTATGTAACATTGAGTTGAATTTCAATGTTAATGGAAAAACAGAAATTGATCAGACTGATTATTCTCATTTAAAATAAATCCACAATATTTGAAAGGTTTCAGAGTAGCAGCCGTGTTAGTCTGTATCTGCAAAAAGAAAAGGAGGACTTGTGGCACCTTAGAGACTCACAAATTTATTTGAGCATAAGCTTTCGTGAGCTACAGCTCACTTCATCGGATGCATGCAGTGGAAAATACAGTGGGGAGATATTATATACACAGAGAACATGAAACATTGGGTGTTACCATACACACTGTAACGAGAGTGATCAAGTAAGGTGAGCTATTACCAGCAGAAGTGTAGTGTCCCTATTGTATAATAGCGTCACAAGGAATTACTTTAGAATACTACAAGACTTTCTATAAGGGTGGGGCCT
Organism: Eretmochelys imbricata; assembly: GCF_965152235.1. Taxonomy (NCBI): domain Eukaryota; kingdom Metazoa; phylum Chordata; order Testudines; family Cheloniidae; genus Eretmochelys; species Eretmochelys imbricata. The sequence continues at coordinate 248,790,409 of NC_135572.1, read as the reverse complement.
GACACACTGGGACAAGGAACAATGCTGGACTCCAAACACAACTCTCCCAGTGCCCCTAATCTTGACTTTCAGAGACCCCGACACTTCCAATCTTGTAAAGAACCTCAGTGTTGATTTTCAGCAACGCATGCTACTCCAACCTCATTGCAGGCCTTATTTACGAAGACTGTCAACTGATGTGGTAGCTTTGTGTTAACAATGAATGACCTATATTCTGCCTATTTCATGTTTTGGATGTAAGACTTACTATACCATCAGGGGGCTCTGTTTTTTCTGTTCTGTGTTTGGGAGAGGAGCAGAAACTTTGCTTTCCGCTTCTTCCTGTTATGATAATGGACTCTTAGTGCTGTTTAATGCTGCTTGAGTCAAACTGACCCGTAGTCTCCAATTCCAATTGCAAGGCAGGCTTCGCTTTGTCAGAATAAGGAGACAGCAAGGGACTTGATGAGCTGCAGATTGACACATGAAGCCAGCTCTAAACTGCATTGGGGCTCTTTGTAGTGGAGAATACAGCAAGATTGTTAGCTCTTCCTGGATCTAGGTCAGGTTTTAAAATGCAGCATTTGTACTGTATCTACTATACAGCAAAATGCTCAAGCTCCCTCCCTGTGCAAATGGAATATATCTCAGCCACACAGAGCAAACTGAAGGCATCAAGTACTTTAATGAAATGGAACTCACTATATACTGGCTACAGTAAATGTTCAGCAAGTGAAGACAAATACCTACTGTAGGAAATCTAGGAATATACTGTCTAATATTTTGCCAGTTCTCACTGTCTTCTAACCAGGATAGTGACAGGAGGCTGCCAGGCACTCTTTCAGACAAGTTCCATTTTCATATAACACTTGCCAGTCTCAAGTGTTATATGAGCCAGAGGATGAGGGAACTGGGATTGTTTAGTCTGCAGAAGAGAAGAATGAGGGGGGATTTGATAGCTGCTTTCAACTACCTGCGAGGTGGTTCCAGAGAGGATGGTTCTAGACTATTCTCAGTGGTAGAAGAGGACAGGACAAGGAGTAATGGTCTCAAGTTGCAGTGGGGGAGGTTTAGGTTGGATATTAGGAAAAACTTTTTCACTAGGAGGGTGGTGAAACACTGGAATGCGTTGCCTAAGGAGGTGGTGGAATCTCCTTCCTTAGAAGTTTTTAAGGTCAGGCTTGACAAAGCCCTGGCTGGGATGATTTAATTGGGGATTGGTCCTGCTTTTGAGCAGGGGGTTGGACTAGATGACCTCCTGAGGTCCCTTCCAACCCTGATATTCTATGATTCTAAGGAAGAGAATAATTGTACCCAGGCATTTTGAACCTTAGTCTGATGGTTTCACTGCATAGAAAGATTATTGCCCTTGGGCTGCAAAAGTGGATGGAGAATCTCATAAGAACAAGTTTTTCTTGTGATGTTTTGGCACTTCTGGTCACACTGGAATTCAAATGTCACCACATAATAAAGGCATTGCTTTAGCACCATAGATCAGAGTATCTCAATGCACTTTACAAACATCAGTGAAGTAAGCTACCCAATACCCCAATGAGATAGGAAAGCTTCTCCAGCATGCCTCAAACATTGCCCTACTGTGAGCATTTTTATTTAAAGGGTGGGAGGTAGTGTTACCTTGTGGTTAGAGGACTGAGACTTAGATTTTTCACAGCTGACTAGGGGACTTAGTCACATATGTACCATTGAAACTAAAAGTCCTAAATTTCCTGCTTTGAAAATTTCATCCTTCGCATTTTAGTCACAACTCTGCCATTTACTTGCCATGCAACCTTGGGAATGCTAGTTAAGCCCAAATTCCCAAAAGTGTCCACTAATTTTAGACACCCTCATTTTTGGGTGCCCATATCAGAATTTCTACAGACGGATGTGTGGCTAAACCAGCAAACAAGATGGTGGTTTAATCCAGCTCTCTGCGGTAAAGAGGAAATAAATTAAAGCAATTTAAGAAGATAAAAAGAACCAAGCTAACCTGAATCCCCAGATCTGTGCTCTAAGTACGAACAGCCACTCATGGAGCGATTTTTGAAAAGAAAAAACAAAGACTGAAGACAGCTGGCAGAACCCAGTCCCAAAAGACAGCTTCTGTGGGAGAAAACAGTAACAGTATCCACTGTCATCAGCCTGCCATACATATCAAAAATGACTGCGAGCTTGGAGATGTTGAACTAGACCCTCATTGTCCTGCAAAGAGACAGTGGATGAATACAATGATTTTTTTAAATTAATTAAAATTGTACTACACTAGAACCCAGCATTATGAGCACCAGAGTTATGAAGTGACTGGTCAACCACACACCTCATTTGAAACTGGAAGTACACACTCAGGCAGCAGCAGCGACCAAAAAAAAAGGCCAATACAGTACAGTACTGAATTGAATGTAAATGACAAAAAAAATAAAGGGAAAGTTTAAAAAAAGGTTTGACAAGGTGAGGAAACTGTTTCTCTGCTTGTTTCATTTAAATTCAGATGGTTAAAAACAACATTTTTCTTCTTCATAGTAAAGTTTCAAAGTTGTATTAAGTCAATGCTCAGTTGTAAACTTTGAAAGAACAACCATAACATTTTGTTCAGAGTTACAAACATTTCAGAGTTATGAACAAACTCCATTCTTGAGGTGTTCATAACACTGAGGTTCTACCGTATTGTGACTGGGGAAGAAAGTGTGGCAATGGCCATTTTGGAAAGATCAGACAGATCAGGGGACATGTAGCAGCAACTATCTTGAGAGAGGTCCAACAAGCAAGAAGTAAAGACAAGAAGATCTAGATATTTGGGAAAGGAAAGAAATCCTCCAATACAAAGATCTTCCCCCAACCTTCCCTGCTCCCCAAAAAGCAAAGCATGAAAGGGAGTAACTTCCCCTCCACCAAACTAGCTATGGGGGCAGGTGGAAAAGCATCCAGTCAGTAAGGCTGACCTGCAGGACTATTGTTAGAAATAAAAAATGAGGAATATGGAGATGAGGAAAGAGTTCTAGGATTACATTAAAGATTTAAAAAATATGACATTGGTGACATTAATGGGAAAATATCAGATGTGGAAACAGAGTTAAACAAGCAATCAAACAGCATTACTAATCTCGATGAAGGAATCGAAATAATTGAAAAAAGAGGAAAAAACATGAAAGCAGAAGAAAAAGTCCAGAACCTGAAGAACAAGTTTAGTATATGGACTAAGACTTTACAATGAGTAACGGATATTATATAAATGATAAAGAAATATAGACTAGCTCCCAGAATATTTTACTCTATGTGGTTATAAAATTATAGTTAACTTAATGTGATTTATATTATAAACATTAATGACAAAATAGCAGGAGACCCAGATCCCCCCTATTGAAGTAAGTTTGATTTTAGAGTTTTCACAAACATTCTAAAATGTATATTAATTGGAGAAGCACCACGGTCATGGGCGGCCGAGCTGGCTGGCCCTTTGAGGCATGCTGGGCTCAGCCTTGCCCAGGATTTAGCAGCTATCCCTCAGCCTCTGGCATTAGCTGCCAAGCTAGTTAGAGACCACAACTGGATGTAATGGGGCTTAATTAGAAAATTACCCCAATTAGCTAATCTCTGTACCTGGGCTACAATTGACTGATTAATTGCCTGTTGGTTGGAAGAGGCGGAGCTTGGCCTTAAATAGAGCTAAGACCTCAGTAGAGAGGAGGGATAACAAGGGGAGCTTTGCTCTTCTAGAAGAGCCTGAGAGCCCCTTAGGGTGCTGTGAGGGGCCCTGAGCTAGGGCTGAAGAGAAGCCTAGGAGGGGTAGAAGAGTAAGTGGTTACAGGAGAAGCTTTGCAGTAGAGAATAAGGAAAGCTGTTGGAATCTTTGGGGAAGGACTGCAGTGGGGGAATCTTGCTGGAGGACAAACAGAGGATTTTGTGGAGACTGTTGGGGCTGAAAGATTAATTCTGAGTATTTGATTTAGAGTTGGACCTTCCCTAACCTAGGAAGGGGACTGACTTGTGTGTGACTTGACCAAAGGGCTGAGTCTCAGAAGATCCAGGAAGGGAGTCTAAAGATGGTACCAGCTGGGATTTAACCTTGAGACCAAGTAAGTGGGCCCCAGAGTGAGTGGGAGGTAAAGTCCCCTATAATGCCATGTCTGGGCGCAGAGAGATGCCCCAGAGGTAAGGATGTGCAGCTGCAGTCACCTATGGTGGAAAATTAAGAATAAGGAATTCAGAAATGGTATAATTTGTAATACCCAGTGTTCTACAGATCTTAAGTTTAGATATGGCTTTGTTCTTAAGAAAGGCCCCTGCTGGAGTGAGGTTAACACAGGCATAGGGGAAGTAAAGAGCCTGGGCTCCACAGCTAGAGGGGACCAAGTGGTAATGGGACAATGTGGAGGGAGGGAAACAGAGCATAAAAGAAACAGCATTTAAATATTATGTTTTAATCATCAAGATTATATTAATAAAAAGGGCTCAATTTAAAAATGTGGTAAATCCTACTCAGGATCAGGTTACAACAATATAGATGTTTAAAATTCCCACATATATTGCTTTTCCTTTTTTTAAAATTGCTATGTGTTTGTTGGTAACTATCTAAAAGCTCTTATTTAAAGAGGAAGAGCAAATGTAATAGGGATCTGGCTGGGGGGATTCTTACCCCTTTTGGCAAAGGGTAATATACTGTACAAGAGCAAGCTTGGTACTTATGGGGGAGTTTATTAATGACATGACTGCTTAATGTTAAGGGGATGAGCAATCTAACAAAAAGGGTATGCTGCTCACTGCAAAGGATTTTCCTAGTATCTAGTTACACAATATGCTTGAAGAAAAATGATGATAAATACCTGAATGCTTGTTGGACACCACTACCATATGCCTCTCTAGGGCAATCTAATAGAAAAGGGTTGGACATGCTCTTTGCCAAACACTTCTCTTTTTTATTGTTTCAGTACAATACATAGATATGGAGGGCAGATATATTTTAAGGGGACCTTGAAAGGTAAACTTCTCACCTTAAGCAATGTATATGCTGCCAATCAAGGGCAAATTTCTTTTTATCAGTTTTTTAGGGATTTAGAAAGATTTAGGGAAGGGGATTTTCTTTGCGGGGGGGGCTTGACAAGGTGCTTAATCCCACTTTGGATCCATTGAATGTACACAGCGGGCATTTGGGAGGAGCAAGTGTAAATTTGAGTCACTTAGAAAATGAGGATCTGTTGGATGTCTGGCAGGAGATGAATCTGAATGTTGAGGGCTATACATACAATTCATATGGAAACATAACAGAAAAAGGGTGAGTTCTAAAGTCCTGTATCGTCCTACAAAATGGGGTGGACTAGCATTCCTTATTTTGGATTAGATTATTTTTTATTAAGCATCACAATAAGATGTGATCAGTTGGGCTAACAATAGACCATCCAAACACTGGATAAAATTCGAACGTGACTGAAGACCAAATATAGCTATTCATAGTAATTGTTGGGCTAAAGAAATTTAGGTCACCAAAAACTAAAAATCATCCATTCATCCAGACCACGTTAGCAGCTATGCACAAATTTTTAAATGCCTGTTGCTGAGGCTCTCTACCATAGTCAATTTAATTAATCGGTAATTTATCCATAGGAAATATCCAACTGACTATTCGCTGTGGGTGAGAGCTGAGATTACTCAATTGGAACATCTGTTCCTGGGTCTTGATTTGAAATCATATCAAGAGATATGTAATGTCAATAATGCTCCTATATTTTTAATATTTACAACTCTAATGTTTTGTGAAATCTTGATACCCCAAGGCTCTATCTAGACCTTTAACCACATTTGAGGAATTGACCCAGGCGCAAGCTGCAACAAAGGTTTAATTTAATTTTCACTGAAAAATATCTTTGATAAGAAAACAACCCAGATGGGAAAGGAACTTGGACAGAGAAATTGATCTGGATGAGTGGGTCGCTTTATGGGAAATGGGATATGTCTTCAATTCGTGTAGCTCGTAACTGGAGTAAAATATCTATAATAATTTATAAAAATGCTGTTAAGATCCATCCTAGTTTTGCTACTAGGGAGGTGCTCTGTTGGCACCTTTGTAGGGAAAGGGGAACCTACTTGTAGATACGGAGGTTGTGTCTGGGAAGTAGTTGGCTTTGGGAGAAAACTATTAAAGAGATTCATTTTATGACAAAACGCCAGCTTCCTAGCGGGTCAAGGGATCTAATATTTGATGCTCTAATAAGGAATTTACTTTTCTGAACAGAAAGGTAAAATTGTTAGCAGCTAGACTTGGTATTGCACAATATTGGAGAAAGTGACAACTTTCTCCTCTGAAACTGATATAGTATAATATGGACTGTCCATGTAATGGAAAAACTGCCTCACTAAGCATGTACACAAGAGAAGCACCAAAAAGAAGATGGCCACCTTGTTTAGCATACTCAGTGTCTTGCTAACAAGGGAGCCCTCCTCTTCTATCTTTATCCAGGTTTTGAATGTTAATCTGACCCTGAATAAGTAATGTATGATCAGTGTTCTGGTTTTTTTATTACCTCACTCTTACGGCTTACGTTTTAGAGGTTTTAAGCACCCAAAACTCCAACTTAGGTCAGGGGTGCCTGTGAATACTTAGCATCTCTGAAATCAAGTCCAGGTTGTCTCACATCAGGCAGTCAGCATCTGAGGGGGCCAAAATCAATGGACCCCTTTGGAAGTGTTGGCCTTAATGTCTCTGTTCAGTTTTCTCCATTTGTTAAAGGGAGATAACTCCCTTTCTCAGTGGCAGTATGACCTGTAGCTTAATTCATTCACTAGTATTTGTAAAGACTTTTGCAGGCCTGAGATGAAAGATGCTCTACTACTTCAAAGTAGTAGGATTGTTGTTTTGAAAGCTCCTCCAATTGAGAGAAATCAGTAACCCCAGGAGGCTAAGCCAAAGTCTCAATTAAATGTCAATATATCCTTGGCCACTGGCATCAAGGAAACTCTGACATGTCTCCAGAGACAGAAGGAGTTCAGCAATCCACAAATCCCCACATTTCTCTAAATCCAGGATTAATTAAAAATATGCTCAGTGAAGCTTATGTGCCTCTGCAAAAGGGGCTCTGAGGGGCCTGATCAAAAGAAGACTATAAACGTTCACCAGGTCATGTTCCTAAATGCCCTCCTGAGGGCAGGTCCAATGAGGAAGAGTAACTTTCTAGCCTAAATATCGCCAACCCAACTGAGGGTCATTCAAATCGGTGCTTGAGATTCTCTGGAAAAAGGGGGGAAAATCCCCCCTGATTAACTTTGGCCTTTACAAGGTAACCGAAGAGAGGTCACAAAATAACCCAGAGGTATGCTAGAGAAGTAGAAAAAGCTATTTAATACAGTACCCTAGTGATAGGGAGAGACTGTACAACTGCATGTGGTGACAGTAAAGCTGATCATCCAAGAGTGGAAGTCTCTATTCCACCCCCCAAAAAAGTAACTGAAATATTTTTAAAAGATATATACTGTAGAGGACATTCTTTAAGATCCCAAATTATTAACAGAATTCATGTGTAGATTTACTTAACAATTTTAATTTAAACAATATTGAGAGGCTTTTTAGCTGTGAGTACCTGAGTACTTCTGGAACAAATACATAAAGAACAGGGAGTTGCATTCTGAAAGGTGGTGATGCTATTTTAACTGTTTTAAGGGTAACTCAGAAGACCGAGCAGCATTTTTGCTGCTGTAAAGTGTAGGGGGCCAGGTTGGTCCTCGGCTGGTTCTGGGACTGAGGGAACAAACTGACTACTTAAACTACTCCCCCATCATCTGATCCAAAAGCAGGAGAAGGGGTGGCACATTTAGGGCTGCAAGCAATTTTTCTATTCTCTTTCAGTACACAAGAGGATTGTTTCCTTTTTTCCTCCAGTATCCCTTTCGTGGATTTGATATATTTTTCTCCCCTACAGTGGTCATTTAACAGCAGCATAAGGCTGGATGAGAAATTCAGCCAAAAAAAACCCCAAAACCCTGAGGCCACCGAAATAACCATGGATGACCGTTCTTGCCACAATTTAAATGTTTCAAGTTTGATGCAAGCTAAGTGCTCTTTAGACATTTGTACTGAAACAAAATAGAGGTGGGGCCTGCATTTCTTCAGCCCCAGCTCTGAAGCTCAGGAAGAAGGGGTTTGAGTTCAAATAGGGTTGCCAACTTCCTATTTGCAAAATAAAAAAGCACCCCTCCCCCTTCAAGGCCTTGCCCCTACTCACTCCATCCCCCACTCCTTCTGTCACTTACTCTCCCCACATTCACTTGCTTATTTTCACTGGGCTGGCTCAAGGAGTTGGGGTGTGGGAGCGGGTGAGGGCTCCAGCTGTGGGTGCAGGCTCCTGGGTGGGGCCAGAAATGAGGTGTTCAGACTGGGGGATGGGGCTCTGACCTGAGGCAGTGGGTTGGGATGCAGGAGGGGGTGAGGGCTGGGGTTGGGGCTGGAAATGAGCAGTTTAGGGTGAGGAGGGGGCTCCAGGCTGGTGCAGGGGGTTGGGGGTGGGTGAGGGCTCCAGCTGGGAGTGGAGGGTCTGGGGTGGGGCTGGGGATGAGGGGTTTAGAGTGTAGGAGGGTGCCCCAGGCTGGGACCAAAGGGTTTGGAGGGCAGGAGAGGGATCAGAGCTGGGGCTGGAGATGAGGGGCTTGAGGTGCAGGAGGGTGTTCTGGGCTGGGACTGAGGGGTTTGGAGGGCAGGAGGGGGATCAGGTTGGGGGGGTGAGGGCTCTGCCTGGGGGTGTGGGGTGGGGATGAGAGATTTGGGATATAGAAGGGGGCTCTGGGCTTAGGGGTTTGGAAGGCAGGAGGGGGATCAGGCTTGGGGGAGGGGGTTGGGACATGGAAGGGGATCAGAGGTGCAGGCTCCAGGCGGCGTTTACCTCTGAAAGCAGCGGCATGTTCCATCTCTGGCTCCTATGCAGAGGCGCAGTCTGCATGCTGCAGTATCCCCACAGCTCCCATTGGCCCTGGTTCCTGGTCAATAGGAGCAGCGGAGCTGGTGCTTGGGGCAGTGCACGGAGCCCCCTGGCTGCTCCTACATGTAAGTGCCAGAGTGGGGATATGCTGCTGCTTCCAGGAGCTATGCAGATCCACAGCAAGAAGGGAGCCTGCCTTAGCCCTGCTGCGCCACTGACTGGACTTCTAACAGCCTGTCAGCAGTGCTGACCAGAGCCGACAGGGTCTCTCTTCAACCAGGCATTCTGGTCAAACACCAGACACCTGGCAACTACCTACATTCAAATGGGCTAAACTCAATACCCAAACATCTCCTCTCCTCCCCTACAGCAGATGCAACTTGTGGTGAACCAATATTATAGATGAGTTTGTCCAATTAATTTAGCTCTTTAAAATTATCACTAGTGAACTTGTTTGTTGATTTTTAGGGAACTTATGTTAGGATGAATTTGCCCCATTGAATTTTTCTGTAAAATACTTCTGTGCCGTTGTCTCTGCTTTCCTTTGCTGTATGATAGTTGAGCTGAGCTTCTAGTACAACAAGGCTAATGGCATCCATTACTTGTAATTGAACTTTTCATTAAAGGAATGATTGCAGAAAGAAAACTAATTAAAATTAAAGAAACTCATTAGATTACTCTATTCTGTTGTCGAAGGCCAGTGGAATGACTGTCTAATTTGTTTATCATGCATCAGCTTCTTGTCGCCAAGAACAGAGATTGAAATAAAGCAAAGCAAGACAAAGTGGGAGGGAAAGGTAGGGGGGAGAAACAAAGGATGTGAGAGCGACAGATATTGTGAAAGAAAGATAAATATCATATTGTTGCTAGAAGAGAGATAATTAGATGCATTGTATTGATGCAGCACTCTGACAGGTTAGCTGAGGAAGGTTTCTTTCACTTCTCTACAGAAAGTGATGGAGGCAAATATGGAACTAATCACAATGAGGGGAAAAATAGAAACCTGAAACTGACAAATTTTCCCATCAAAAAACAAAACTTTAGCCAGAGCTAAAATTTTTGCAGAAATTCAATCAAAAGACCATATTTTATTGAACTGTTTCAACAAAATAATTTTGAGCAGCTGTAAATGTTGTGCCCCCACAAATCCAAGTGAAGTTGGGGGCAACTGTACATCCCGCATCCCCTCTAAAACACTGTTTCCACATGTTACTAATACCCTAGATCACTAACACTGAATTATTAAAATCTAATTTGTTTTCCCATCATTAGCTATTTATTTATTTTGTCCTGTGTTCTGCTCTGACACTATATTTTTTTGTTTAATTTGTGTTGCTAGTCAGTTTCACTTTGCGACTCTCCTGAATTAGTACACTGCTGCATTTGGAGGGATTGGAGGCAATGAAGTGAATAACAAAACCCACCTAAATCAATACAATTATTCTTTTTAAATGGCAGTATAAGAATATTTCTGGTATTAATGGGCCACATCCTTATGCACTTGCTCGTTTATTCAGTTCTTATGTGTACAAAATTCTCACTGAAGTCAGTGGGAGTTTTGTCCAACTAAGGAGTTCATTCAGAATTTGGTCCGTTCACATTTTGTAAAGCACTTGCAGGATCGATGTTCTTGGCTTCAGTTTCTCAAACTATATTATGTTACAAGGGAACTTTAAACAGCTTTACCTGTAATACCAATGGGATTAAGCTAAAGTATTTTTTTTGCAACCTTCAATATGTATTTTAGAATGATCTCTAACTCTAATGTGGGATTTGAAGTCTAAAATATAATTATTGCATGTTTGGTTGGGAGATAACAGCGTGATAAGAGAATATTTCTCTTGCAACAGCATTCAGGAGTTCATCGCTCCTGCCACTTTTGCACTGGCAGAAATAAACCCAGCTTTGATGTGCATGACCTAAACTGTACAAGAAGCAGAGGGGTAAACAGCCAGAGAATGTCACAGGATGACCATGCTCAGAGCCTGCAAGGTTGAGGGGATACATATTGAGCACAAGAAAACATTTATGCACCAAAATGAGAGTTCAAGTACGAGTATCGGCAGCCTTTTATTTCTGGGATGCAAGTCGGCACTTAGCCAACAGAATGGCAAAAAATGATGGGTTTAGTGTATTACAGATCAGCAGAAACAACAAGTAAGGATACAGAACTTGAAAGGGATCCAGTGCAGCAGCATATACCATTTACAGCATTAAAATTTCAGGCAGAACAATATGAATCCTGTTTGCATTTTCACTTACTCATCCTCAACTGTGCAGTCCCCACCTCCACTGCCTGCCCTCAGGTGCTAAGCAAAGCATGACCTCTTATCTTCATCAAGTGAACACAAAACCTTTGAAATCTCAATCCATTTGGCAAAGTGTGAGAGTCCAGAGCTCTAGTCTCTGTCTGACATAGAGGAAATCTGGATGAGTTCCTGGAGATCAGTTTCCCCAGGGGTGATCTCCTGAGCCATTAGCGTAATAAGGATTTGTTTGAAATGTCACAAAGGGGATTCTGGTTAGGGTTAGGATTTGGAATCCATGGACAGGCCATCTGAAATCTAATTTTGACTTTGAACAGAATTTCCCATAGCCTACAGTATATGGAGAAAATACATCTCAGGGAGTGGGCATGGAGAGAAATCTTTTGCAAACTAACTGGAAGCTAATCAGGCTGACTGTATTTCCTTTAGTGTCCTGTAATTTATTAAATTGTCTGACTAGTAGAATTCCTGACCACCTACTGTCAGTTTTTTTCCAATTATTTCACTTTTAATCTTGGTGACCATGAAGATGATTTTAGAGGTTTAGGATAACTAGGAAAATATATACATACCTATCCACAACCTTACCCATTGTGAAATCCTCACATCCAAGTTATCCTGTGCTCTTGCCCAAACTTTTACAATTTTCTTCTCAATGGTCACACCAGTCTTCAGCTTTCTGGACACCAACATGTCACAGATACAAAAATGGTTAAATACAGCATGACAACGCTACTCATTCCTCATTCATTTTGAAATTCTGTTCAAAATCATCCTCCTTGTCTTTAAAACTCTCCTTGGACTCGTTTCAGCCTATCTCACAGATTTCCTCTCCTAGTAGTAGAGCTATTTTAAAATCCAAATTTCCATCCCATAGGAAATTCTGATATTCCAAAAATTATTTTCATCCCAATTTGAAATGTTTGTTTTAGAATGGGAAGTTCCAAAAGACTTTGAGTTTGGAAATGTCAAACACTGTTTTGACACTTCTTTTTTATTGAAAGGAATTGTTTTGTTTCAGTGTTTTGAGCTGAATCAAAATATTTCTACACCAATTTGTGTTCCCTCTAAACTGCTATGTCTTATGGGAGTTGTAGTTCAGCTGTCTCATGTCCCCATTCTCTTCTATGGACTGAGCTACCTGGCTGACTACATTCCCCATGATCCAATTTGGTTGTATGATGCAGAACACCAGTTCAATCACTGGGAAGATTGCAGTGTAATGTGGGAGATGTAGTCTAGCCAGGAAGCACATCCCATAGATGAGAATAGAGATGTGAGGGATAGAATTTGTCTGGAAAAAAGATATACACCCCATGTAGTCCTGTTAGTTACTGTCTGAAATAGGGGGAAGTGTTTCTTGAAAACCTGTTTGTTTGTTTTGTTTAGGATGGTCAAGCGAGTAAAAAAAAAAAAAGAAAAAGTACTCACGATTACTCATACTGTTAATACCATTTTTAAATAGTTTTGGATATTTGCTAAATTTTCAAATATATTGATTTCAATTACAACACAGAATAGTGTACAGTGCTCACTTTATATTTGATTACAAATATTTTTACTGTAAAAAAAAAAATAGTATTTTTCAATTCACCTAGTACAAGTACTGTAGTGCAATCCCTTTATCATGAAAGTTGAACTTACAAATGTAGAATTATGTACAAAATAACTGCATTCAAAAATAAAACAATGTAAAACTTTAGACCCTACACATCCACTCAGTCTTACTACTTGTTCAGCCAATTACTCAGACAAACAAGTTTTTTTACATTTGCAGGAGATAATGCTGCCCGCTTGTTTACAATGTCACCTGAAAGTGAGAATAGTCGTTCACATGGCACTGTTGTAGCTGGCGTCACAAGATATTTATGTGCCAGGTGCACTAAAGATTCATGTCCCTTCATGCTTCAACCACCATTCCAGAGGACATGCTTCCATGCCGATAATGGGTTCTGCTCGATAACCATCTAAAGCAGTGCAGACCACCGCATGTTCACTTTCATCATCTGAGTCAGTTGCCACCAGCAGGTTTGTTGTTGTTGTTTGGTGGTTCGGTTTCTGTAGTTTCAGCATTGGAGTGTTGCTCTTTTAAGACTTCTGAAAGCATGCTCTACACCTCATCTCTCGCAGATTTTGGAAGGCACTTCAGATTCTTAAATTTTGGGTCCAGTGTTGTAGCATTTTTAGAAATCTCACATTGGTACCTTTTTTGTGTTTTGTCAAATCTGCAGTGAAAGTGCTCTTAAAATGAACATGTACTGGGTCTTCATCCGAGACTGCTATAACATGAAATATATGGCAGAATGCGGGTAAAACAGTAGGAGACATTCAGTTGACCCCCAAGGAGTTCAGGCACAAATTAATGCATTATTTTTTAACAAGCATCATCAGCATGGAAGCATGTCCTCTGGAATAGTGGCCAAAGCATGAAGGGGCATATGAATGTTTAGCACAACTGGCACGTAAATACCTTGCAATGCCAGTTACAAAAGTGCCATGCGAACGCCTGTTCTCACTTTCGGGTGACATTGTAAATAAGAAGAGGGCAGCATTATCTCCAATAAATGTGAACTATCTTGTTTGTCTTAGTGATTGGCTGACCAAGAAGTAGGACTGAGTGGACTTGTAGGCACTACAGTTTTGCATTGTTCTGTTTTTGAGTGCAGTTGTGTAACAACAAAAATCTACATTTGTAAGTTGCACTTGTACGATAGAGATTACACTACAGTACTTGTATGTGGTGAATTGAAAAATACAACTATTTGCACTGTAAAATGGCAAACAAGAAATAGTAGTAAAAATAATATAAAGTGAGCACTGTGTACTTTATATTCTGTTATAATTGAAATCAGTGTACTTGAAAATGTAGAAAAACATCCAAAAATATTTAACCTTCAATTAGTATTCTATTAACAGCGCAATTAAAACTAACTCAAAGATTAATCGTGATTAATCAATCATGTGAGTTAACTGACAGCCCTAGTTTTCTTCAAAATTTCCCATTTTTGATGAAAATTCCATTAGAAAGTCAGTTAATTTTTTTTTTAAAGAAAATGACTAAGTTTTGCAGAAATTGTTTTGCCACTCTTTCACTTGTGATTGGTGACTGAGTTTTGTCACATGTTGCTGTGTGGTGGTGCATGAGTGGATAAGTGTACCTGTAAATACTGGGAGGGCATGTGTTCAGGTCAGTTGAGCAGCAAATCAGGTGGTGAAATGCTGTTCTGTTTGGATTGGGGTTAGGCACTAGGCCCAGGTACATTAAATTACTGTCGTCTTATGGGGTTCCCTATAGGGCTACTGAGCCATAAACCTCCTTTATCTCAGTCTTTGGGAAGAGGGAACAGATTTTGGGCTGTTTGTCTCACTGAACGTTGCAAGCTGCAGCTCTTTGCCTGAGTTTTTTCAATACATGGGGGTTCTGGGCAGACCTTACATATTGTGGGCCTTGCTGTGTGCTAATGGGGTTTCCTGTAGGCTGTTGTCATACCCCCAAACCTTTGGCGTGAGAGAATAGGGATTTGAAGCTGGTGTTTTTGTCATTAGACGCTGCAGTTCTTCTCTTCCAGGGCCCCATTTTCCTCTGAAATTTACCTTCCCTCCCCCCCCCCCCCCCATGGTTCTAATCCGTTCCATATATTTCTTCCAAAAGGAGCCTGGGTACAGCAGTACCTGGTCCCTGCACTGAGCGTGGACCAGAAACCACTGATTGGGACTCCATCCAGGAATGGAAGAATGGATGGGAACAGAGCCAGCGTTGGGGTGAGGGGAACAGACATGGCTTGCTGCTTGTGGTCCTCAAAATACCTCCCAAGAACTCTAGGCACCTCCTCCAGAGGTGGCTTCACTGGCCTCTGACTCTTGCTCCTTGCTAATATGTGAACCCCTCTCCCCTCCTTATAGTGATTGCAGGAAGCCAAATCTGACTTTCCTGCGACCAAAGAAATGTTTCCAGATGTTGGAGGGCAACCCTCTTCTTCTGCTGCCTCTAGGCTACCAAGCAAGTGCAGCCATTTTTTTCACATAATTTTCCTGTTCCACCTGCTCCTTATTTCTCCCCCATACACAATGCACTGGGGGATTATTTCTGCTTTGTTTTGCTGTGACTTGGGGTTAAACTGAAGACCATGCACCCTCCCTTTGGCTTCCCTTGCCTACTGACACACTGAGAAATAAACTAAGAATAGCCACTCTTGGACTTGCTCCCTTTGAGCAAATGTTAACATTTTGGATGAATTCAACTTTAATTTCTAATTGAAAATGTTTTCCATTTGAAACTGTCTGAAAGGAAAAATGTGAACATCAATTTTTCATTTAGTAAGAAATTTCAAAATCTCTAAATTTCATTTTATAATTTTTTCTAGTTTATTTGGCAAAACTTTTTTAAGCTCAGTATAGAACCACTAGAATTCTAGCGTTTAACTACTGGAATCAGAGGTACCACCTAACCCGGAGACAACTATAGGCTAATGTCAGTAGCTTGATGTCAGAACTGTTCAGGAACCCTAAGGACTGGCACCTGTAATGCCATGAGAAAACAATGACTTACAGACATTGCAGGCCAAATTCTGGCCTCAGCCTTGTGCATATGAGTGGCTGTCAATGGGAGCCATCTGCAGAGGGGTGAGGCCATAATATGGTCCTTAGAGGAGAATAAGAGGTGGCTTTCTATTGAATGACAGTCTAACTACAAATGTAAATTAATTCTAAAACAGTGGAAATCAGATAAAAGAATTAAAATTGCTATAATTATACCACTGTAATCCATCATCTGCTTGTTTCCAGTGCAATTCAGTTTGTAGAAGCCTAACCATGCTTCTAAAAAATGTGATTAAAAGAAAATAAAATTACAGCTTAGTCTTTAAATTAACTCTTCAAGTATATATAAATTAACAAACGGAACTATTTCAATTAATCCAGACTTGCTTCCAGGAAGCATGTCTAAATTAGATGTAATTTTTCTTTCACCAGCAACATCTTACTCTGCTTCTCGTAATGTGCCTTTTACTGTAAGGGCCCAAATACTGTTCACCTTGATGTTTCAAAACATTCCCTATCTTCACTGGAAATTTTACAGAGGAAAATGAGCAGAATTTTCTTCAAAATGAGAAGTGTATGCATTTTACTTTTTTCAATATCCATAAGCATGCTAGGTGCCTTATATTAATAAACACTTTCTACCCCAAAGAATTTATAATCTAAATATTATGTGTATGTACACACAACTATGTGCTTATAGAAAAGGAGTACTTGTGGCACCTTAGACTAACAAATTTATTTGAGCATAAGCTTTCATGAGCTACAGCTCACTTCACCGGATGCATTCAGTGGAAAATACAGTGGGGAGATTTATATACACAGAGAAAATGAAACAATGGGTGTTACCATACACACTGTAAGGAGAGTGATCACTTAAGATGAGCTAATACCAGCAGGAGAGCGGGGGGCTGGGGGCAGAACACCTTTTGTAGTGATAATCAAGGTGGGCCATTTCCAGCAGCTGACAAGAAGGTCTGAGGAACGGGGGGGGGGGAGAATAAACATGGGGGAATAGTTTTACTTTGTGTAATGACCCATCCACTCCCAGCCTCTATTCAAGCCTAAGTTAATTGTATCCAGTTTGCAAATTAATTCCAATTCAGCAGTCTCTCACTGGAGTCTGTTTTCAAAGTTTCTTTGAAGAATTGCCACTTTTAGGTCTGTAATCAAGTGACCAGAGAGATTGAAGTGTTCTCTGACTGGTTTTTGAGTGTTATAATTCTTTACGTCTGATTTGTGTCCATTTATTCTTTTACGTAGAGACTATCCAGTTTGACCAATGTACATGGCAGAGGGGCATTGCTGGCACATGATGGCATATATCACATTGGTGCATGTGCAGGTGAACGAGCCTCTGATAGTGTGGCTGATGTGATTAGGCCCTATGATGTCCCCTGAATAGATATGTGGACACAGTTGGCAATAGGCTTTGTTGCAAGGATTCCTGGGTTAGTGGTTCTGTTGTGTGGTGTGTGGTTGCTGGTGAGCATTTGCTTCAGGTTGGGGGGCTGTCTGTAAGCAAGGACTGACCTGTCTCCCAAGATCTGTGAGAGTGATGGGTCGTCCTTCAGGATAGGTTGTAGATCCTTGATGATGCATTGGAGACGTTTTAGTTGGGGGCTGAAGGTGATGGCTAGTGGCGTTCTGTTATTTTCTTTGTTGGGCCTGTCCTGTAGTAGGTAACTTCTGGATACTCTTCTAGCTCTGTCAATCTGTTTCTTCACTTCAGCTGGTGGGTATTGTAGTTGTAAGAATGCTTGATAGAGATCTTGTAGGTGTTTCTCTGTCTGAGGGGTTGGAGCAAATGCGGTTGTATCATAGAGCTTGGCTATAGACAATGGATCGTGTGGTGTGGTCTAGATGAAAGCTGGAGGCATGTAGGTAGGTGATGGTCACATAAACACCACCCTATACCGGAAACCTACTGACCGCCATTCCTACCTACATACTTCAAAAACAGACTCCAACGAGAGACTGCTAAATTGGAGTTAATTTGCAAACTGGATACAATTAACTTAGGCTTGAATAGAGACTGGGAGTGGATGGGTCATTATACAAAGTAAAACTATTCCCCCATGTTTATTCCTCCCCTCCCCCTCACAGTTCCTCAGATGTTCTTGTCAACTGCTGGAAATGGCCCACCTTGATTTATCACTAAAAAAGGTTTAACCCCCCTCCCCCCCAGCTCTCCTACTGGTATTAGCTCATCTTAGGTGATCACTCTTATTACAGTGTGTATGTTAACACCCATTGTTTCATGTTCTCTGTGTATATAAATCTCCCCACTGTATTTTCTACTGAATACATCCGATGAAGTGAGCTACAGCTCACAAAAGCTTATGTTCAAATTTGTTAGCCTCTAAGGTGCCCCAAGTACTCCTTTTTCTTTTTCCGAATACAGACTAACACAGCTGCTACTCTGAAACCTTTATATGTGCTTATGTTTCTTCAGAGGAAAATACATGGATTTTTAAAGCAAAAGTGTCAAAGGTGTGTTCACTATGGCCAGTGTATTCATATTCCTTTCCTAACTGGTGGTGGTATACTTCTGTAGCAAGAGTCTTTTTCTAAAGACAAAGTATGGGTGTTTTGTTTTTTTTCAAGACATTTCAAATTGGTCTCCATGTGGGAGCATCCCCAAGTCAACTGTGAGTGCACTTTTCAACCTGGGCACTTGATAGATTTGAATACCTGTGCACACACAGCTGTTAGAATCCATCCCCTGCATTCACAGGTGCTAATGACTGGAAGGTGAACAAACATACAGTACATTCTACATACCTGAAGAAAACTTTGAAAATCAGGCCCAAAACCTCAACTTCTTGGAGAATAAATTAGCAGTGACTACTAAAACTTACTGCATCTTTCACTTCTCTTTTCCCAAAGAAAAGCTGGTCACTTTGCAGCAGGACTTTTATGTTCTGTCTAGTCAACAAGAACCTCAGACTCATCTCTATTCACAGCATAGGCACCAACTTCTGATTGCACCAGAGGATGCTCAAACCCCCCTCCCCCCCGCCTGCATTCCAACCCCTTCCCCAAATCCCCACCTCTTCTCTGCCTCCTCCCCTGAGCGTGCCACATTTGCGCTCCTCTCCCCTAGAGCTTGCTATGCTGCCGAACAGGAGCTTGGCTGCTGGTGGGTGCAGAGCACCCACTAATTTTTCCCCATGAAGCAGATCAGTTTTTAATCATCCAATTAGCTTTCCATTAAGATAATATAATGAGGTTGGTTTGGTTGTCAGATCCTTATGGCGCTCTCATTTATGTGCCCTGTCCATTCAAGCAGCAAACAAATAACATAAAACTACAGAGTAATAAACAGAACCTCAAATTCTTTGCGCTGTAAAAGGAAAGACAGTTGGAGATGAAGAAGCTACAAGGCTCTCATTTTTCTTTCCCTCCAGTTGTGTTTTTCCCTGTCTGCTGTGAGCAGTGTGAACAGAATGTGAAATATGCCCTTCTATTACTCATGAAAAGGAAAGGTCATACACGCACACAAAAAGCAAGTGAAAGAAAATGACACACAGCCTTAAAACAGGAAGAACGGGACCTTAGGGCCACCTTGTTTGCTTAGAAATTTCAGGAGGGAGAAGTTAGATTATTTATATCTCCATTTATTTATGAAGCACTCCCTGCTGAGGCATTCACTGCTCTGCATAAACAATTATAAAAGAATCATAGCAGATTAAAAACATAAAGCATCATAAAATACACAAATTATCAGATTAAAATGCCTCTGAAAGATGTATTTTAGAAATGGGGAGAAATAGGCTGTACTAGGTTACAGAAGGAGAAAGTTCTATGCTCACTGGGCCAGTACAGCACTTCCTCGGGGCCATATTCTCATCAGGGAGTTGGTTACAGCTCCCTGATTCTCAGCTCTGACCCTGGAGCAGTTTCAAGCAATTTTACGGCTGCTCTAAACTTTGCTAGTTGGCTGTTATTCCTTAGGCATCAAATACCAACTGGGGATTGCCAGAATGCTTTGAGCTCTGTACATTTCCCCTGCCTGCCCCTTTTCGCTCCCAATACATCCCCTGTGCCAGGGGATGCTAGGAGAGAGGCATAGTACGTATGTGGATCTGCTGGCTCCATTCTTGCTGGGAACTCCCCCATTCTGTAGTATACCCATCAGGGGATTTAGAGGAGGTTTGCACACACTTAAGTGTCACAAAGGGAACACCACGTGATAGTGAATGTAGCCTTTAGTCAACACAATAAGAAGGTGATCCTTTTCCCATGAAGATTGTGGCAAAACTCACATTGGCTTCAGCAGGGTATTTCAACACAGCCTGCAACATTCTGGAATCACTCAGTAACTTGCAGGATTGTGACCTTGTTAAGAAGGGATGTTCTGAAAGACCAGACACTTGTCAGGTCTGTTTTCAGACTGCCTATCAGCTTTTCTCACCACTAAGGAATTTAGTGCCAGATTTTCAAAAGACCTCCACACCCAACATGCCCTTGAGAAATCTGGGCACACATTAGGGTGCCTGCTAGCCATTTTGACCCAAGTGGCTATCCAAAAATGTTGGGCCTTGTAGGTGGTTCCAGTTTGGAGGAGAACTTGATGATAGTCAGGTATTTCTTTGATGCAATTTTGATTATTTAAAAAGAATGCACAAAGTCCTGTTTCTCTGAACACAGTAGGAGTCAAGTGGTAGGAAACACTTCCCTTGCTCAAAGCATCAAACTCTTTCAGCCAGCATTCTGCCTATCTAGGTTTCTCCCAAGGCCCCACATCTTGCTTCCAGGCTGGGCCTCCTTGTCGTCTTTCCTGTTCCTTGTCCTCTGGTACTTCAGCTTTGTGCTGTGTCTTTCTCTTTCTCACACACATGGAACAAAACAGTTCCACCAATCCAAATCCTAGCCCTGCATTTGAAACCCTTTGGGTCAGGTGATTCAACTTCCACTCACGTTTTCCATGTGTCTGTTTTTGAGCGCAACTACTATTGTTTCAGCTATCTGATTGCAAAGTCGTCTTTGTGTTTAGTCTGTATGGAAGGTGGTGGCCATACCTGACCCAGAGCAAGATTTAGCCCAGCTGATAATGCCTAAAGAGGATCTGAGCCCTTTTGAAAATATGACCCTTAAACAGAAGCAGGAGGCTTCCGTAGTCAATGCACTTATTCATAGGGAACCAGGACAGAACTACAGGATGGGAATATTATGATCACAGAATTGCCAACCCCAAGCATTAAAAAATCATGAGTCAGATCCCCAAAATCATGAGATTGATTTCTGCGGTTGGAACTTCTAGGGTTCACATTTTCAAGCTTTTCTCTGCAAACACAAAGGCTACAATTTTTTTTAATATTATGAAAACCAGATGCATCCAGGAACTGGGGCTTTAAAAAACATCCCAGCATGAGAGGGAAAATAAAATCATGAGACTTGACAACACTGTGATCATGATAGCTTGTGTACAAGAGCAAGTGTGGTGTTGTATCCTGCACAAATGGCCAGCAGCAAGGAAACACTGCCAGAAACCTCTATAGGGGGCATTATCATTATGGGTTATTCAAAAATTCCCCTCCCATGCATAGTGTATTCATTGTTCTTCCTCGACAGGGAAACGTTTGACAATTTAACACCAACATGTTTTCAAGTTCAAAAGGCTTAGGCTGCATGGGATTGTTTAAATAATAATAAAGTATTAATAAAATGGAGCTCTGAAATGTTTTATGGCTTGTGGATTCCTGTATCTCATTTGAGCTTGTGAGTGAATCCAAACACCTGAGTGTGGTGAGCAGCCAATGTGCAATTCATATGAGTAATTCAGGGAGCCAAATGAGACACGATGCGCTCCATGATGATCTATTAGATGTAGCTGTCATACTGAAGCCACTTTGATTTAAATGGATGCCTCTGGTATTCTGTCGTTAATCACTGGTTGGTGCCTTGGGCAATTGAGGATAGCACCACAAATGGCTGTCCTAACCTTGGGAGAATTTTCTGGACTGCATCTGTGTCTGAAACCAGCTAAGGGAAACCTGCAAAAAATTCCACACTTGAAATCTCCCCTTGTCGCAAAAACAGCACAAGGCCAATGAACAGCTTAATCCTTATGTTGAGGATTTAAATGATTAGAGGCCTAAGGCTGGCCCTCTGCACAGGGGGAATTCCAACTTGGACAATGTGGGAAGAGGGGAAAGTCAGATCAGTGTGATAAGAATATAGTGTAACAGTTACTTTTTGCTTAATTGAAATAATGAACTTGAAAGTAGAATCTGAATTTCTTCATATTTTAGAGGTTTGGATTTGAATCTCCAGATCCCAGCCTGTCCAAAAAACCCCAGAAGGGACCTGTTTTCTGCCATTAGCTCATATATAGCCAGAATCAAGAGAACAGCCATTATTTCCAAGTTTTAGTGCAAAATAGGAGAAATTTTGAAAGATCTGCTGAACTTATAGGATTTCGACTTTGGGGACTGAAGTTTGGGAAGAATAATTCATGCAATATAGGCACTATCTAATTTGAACCTAGACCGGATTAGGCCCTCAACCCAAACCACATCACTAGCCCATACCTAATCTGAATCAGGACCCAAACACAGCCTGCTTGTCCCACCTATATTGAAATAGTACCTAGATGCTCAGATACCTCAGTGATGAGCGTAGTATAGGAACCTAAATAGAACTGAAATATAATAGTTTTATATTCTCCAAGTTGAATGCTATAATTAATGCACTATACCATAGCTGTGATTGAACTAACATCATTGGCACACACATTGAGACATGAGTTCTTTTAGGAAACAAGGATAGCAATGGCTCAATCTGCAAGATGTCGTGATATGATCACACAGTAAGTCACTGGCAGAGCTGGGAACAGAACGTGAGGCCTGACTTTCTGTTCTCTTCCCTATCCAGTGTACCACACTTCCCCAGATCTTGATTTTAAGCTCAGCGATCAGAGAGCAAGTGGTAAAATTGGCCATCTGAAGTGATGAAAGAATAAGCCATCTAGCTGTCTAAATGAGAATGCATTTGAATTCAGGTCCTGAACTTCTGGGGATATTAAGGGTGGGAAAGGCGCTCCCGATGTCACTTTTGTGCAACAAGCGACCTACTTTGGATGACTCAGCAATAGTATTGTTTGGTAATAGAGTGTGTCTAGCCATTCTTGGTTAGAAGAACTAGGCACCACAATGAAGCGTCTTTGATGGGTGATTTAAAAGAAAAACGATGGCTCTTTAGAGTCTATTAATTGTTAAATCATAGAAATGTAGGACTGGAAGAGACCTGCAGAGGTCATCTAGTCCAGTCCCCTGCATTGAGGCAGAACTAAGTATTATCCAGACCATCCCTGACAGGTGTTTGTCTAACCTTTCTTAAAAATCTCCAGTGACATCCCTAGGTAACTTGTTACAGTACCCTTACAGTTAGGACAAATTTCCTAATGTCTAACCTAAATCTCCCTTCCTGCAATTTAAGCCCTTTACTTCTTGTCCTGTTTTCAGTGGTTAAGGAGAACATTTTATCACCCTTCTCTTCATAACAACCTTTTACGTTCTTGAAGACTGCTATCATGTCTCCCCTCAATCTTCTCTTCTCCAGACTAAACAAACTGTTTTTTCAACCTTTCCTTATAGGTCATGTTTTCTAGACCTTTAATCATTTTTTTTGTTCTCCTCTGGACTATCTCCAATTTTTTTCAACATCTTTCCTGAAATATGGTACCCAGAGCTGGACACAGTACTCCAGTTGAGGCCTTATCAGTGCTGAGTCGAGTGGAAAAATTTACTATTTATGGCTTGCTTACAACACTCCAGCTAACATCCCAGTGTGGAAAACTATTTAATTTGTGATCCACTATGACTCCCTACCCCACCCCCCAGACTTTCCGGAGTGCTCCTTCCTCAGCAGTCATTTCCCATTTTGTATTTATGCAATTGATTGTTCCTTCCTAAGAATAGTACTTTGCATTTGTCCTGATTGAATTTCATCCTGTTTATTTCGGACAGTTTCTCCAGTTTGTCAAGATCATTTTGAATTCTAATCCTGTCCTCCAAAGCACTTGCAACCCCTCTCAACTTGGTATTGTTCTCAAATGGTATAAGTGTACTCTCGATGTCATTATCCAAATTATTTATGAAGAGATTGAATAGAACCGGACCCAGAACAGGACCCCACTTGATATGCCCTTCCAGCTTGACTGTGGACCATTGGTAACTATTTTCTGAGTATGGTTTTCCAACCAGTTGTGCACCCACCTTATAGTAGGTTCATCCTATGCTATATTTCCTTAATTTGTTCATGAGAATGTCATGTGAGATACTATCAAAGCTTTACTAATGTTGAGATACATGACATCTACTGCTTCCCCCATCCACAAGGCTTGTTATCCTGTCAAAGAAGGATATTAGGTTGGTTTGACATACTTTGTTCTTGACAAATCCATGTTGACCGTTACTTATCACCTTATTATCTTCTAGGAGCTTACAAATTGATTATTTGCTCCATTGTCTTTCCTGGTACTGAAGTTAAACTGACTGGTCTATAATTTCCTGCGTTGTCCTTATTCCCCTTTTTATAGATAGGTACTGTTTGCCCTTTTCCAGTCCTCTGGGATTTCTCCTGTCCTCCATGAGTTTTCAAAGATAATCGCTAATGATTCAGATCTCTTCAGCCAGTTCCTTAAATATTCTATGTGTATTTCATTAGGCCTTGCTGGCTTGAAGCCATCTAACTTAAGTAATTCTTAACTTGTCCTTTTTGTTCTGTTAGCCCCCCACCCCCTTTACACTAACATTCCGATCCCATTTGCACAGATGTTCACTATTTTGGTTGTCTGATCACTGCTAAACTTTTTGGTGAAAACTGAAACTAAAAAGGCCTTTAACACTTCAGCCATTGCTGTATTCTGTTGTTGTCTTTCCCTCCTCGTTGAGTAATGGGCCTACCCTGTCCTTGGTCTTCCTTTTGCTTCTAATGTATTTGTAAAATGTCCCTAACTAGTTCAATCTCGTTTTGTGCCTTGGCCTTTCTAATTTTGTCCCTACATGCTTGTGTTGGTTTTGTTTTTTTTTAATCTTCATCCTTCATCCTTTGACCTACTTTCCACTTTTTGTCTGACTCTCTCTTTTTGTGTTTCAGGTCACTAAAAATCTCCTAGTTAAACCAGAGTGGTCATTTACCATACTTCCTATCTTTCCTACACATTGGGATAGTTTTCTCTTGTGCCCCTAATAATGTCTCTCTAAAAACTGATGTATTCATTTAGATTTATAAAATATGCAGGTAATAGTATGTCCTGGGCACCCCTTTCAAAACTTCAATTCACAATCCTCTATAAAACCTATTGAATTGCTTGGGTCTGTCTCTCCATTGCCCCGAACCTTGTGTACTTGTTACACCAATGCAAAGTGGGTGAAAAATGTTACCAGCTCAGAATGATAATGACTTACATTTTGGTTCAAAGGTGGGATTTTCATATTTACCTCAGTGAATTAGGAGCACAAGTGTCACTGAAAATCAACCCAAATTATTACACAAGATGCAAAGGAATGAAGAATCGGGCCCTTTATGTGCCTTATAAATTGCCCTTGCATTTACAATCAGATTCTGCCACTAAATGCAATCCCTAGTGAACACAAAAATAACTCCTCCCAACCCTTAGGCTGCTTCTTCAGAAAGCACCCTAGAGAAAAGGCTTGGGATCAGATAGATAGGGGCCAGGCCTCTGTGTATAAAACTCACAAGGGCTTTAGTGGGAGTTCTGAGTGCAGAGCACTTATAAGACTGGCTGCAATGACTGATATCTTGCTTGCTTTCTATATCCGTGGGAGGTACACATGCGGCCCAAGGGCAGGATATTAATCATTTAAAATAACTGAAGTTGGCTCTCCAAGCACCTGATATATGAAATCGCCATGTTGAAGGCAAAGGGAATTCTACATGCAGAACACATCTGTTTGTCCATCTATCTACTCTGATGCACCTAAACTAATCTCTGATCCTAAGCATTTTTAAAGTACCCACTGATTATAGTATTTCCATGGAACGGTCAATTGCAGGATCAGGCCCTAATTCTTTAGAGTGGGAATGTCAAAAGCTCTCAGTGTTGAGCTTTCTGATCCCAGTGAAGCCTGTGGTAAAACACCCATTTCAGTAGGGGTAGAGATAGGCCAATGCTGAGCACCTTCAAAAACCTTTGCTAAACAATTCTGACCTCTCCTACTTAATGCTCCAATTACTCAAGATTTGTTGCATACTGTCCATCCACTGCCTTCTCTTTGTATATTTTGCCCCTGTCAGGTTATGCAGGATAAAATTAGCTAGTGTTCTAGCACTGGGTTTTTGAGATCTTTCTGGATTGGGGAACTGGTATAAGAAGGTACAGTGTGTGCTGTTTCAGAACTAGAAAAAAAGAGTGAATGGAGTAATTCTCAACAGCTGCGTATTTTATGAGCCCTCCCTCTCTGCTAAACAAAGAGAAAAGGGTTACCATTTTCTGCAGTGATAATGCTACATGAGGAAAAAATCTATTTGTTTTTTTGATAGTTTTATTCTCTTGCATGCTTGTCTGCTACACTCATGTATACTTAACTGAAAATGTCTGTTTAGCAACATAGTATATTTTATTGAGTTGATCCTGTAAGTGCACACATGTGGTTCTGTTGCATCAAAGGTCAAAGTTGTTCACTACAGCTTTAGGCCAGCATATTCACATAGAACAGATATTCATATCTCGGATCTGATGATAACCCATAATCCAGAAACACAGATCCTTTCACTCAGTTTCTTTGTTCTCCTTTTCCAATGTTACATTTCTATTTCCTTACTTCTGGTCAGCAAAAGGCTGCTTCTCTTAGTGCACAGAACCTGTGGTATCAGCCTTGCATCTTTCTGAACCTGTGTATAAATTAGTGCCATAAAAGCAGTGGCCCTTCAAACATTATTGTCTGCCCTACATAACAAAACATTTGCAGCATTCAAGGTATTTCCTATTGTACGTTTAAGGAAGTGCAAGGAAATAATGCAGATACTGACAAAAACGGATCTGTAAGGTTAAGGTGGCAGGTTTTTAAAGGCCATCCCTGGGCAGGACCTCCTGTTTATAACTTAGAACCCTTGTATGAGAAATAGTTTTTGAAATGCCATAGTTGAGGACTAGAGTATTGGAGAGAGAGGGAAAAGTTGAGAGAGCCTTGTGTAGGTGGAGTCTGAATGAGGTCTCCCCTAACACCTAGTGATGAGCTGGGGGAAGACTACAGGACCAGACCCTGTTTGCATAGACATGCCCACTCTGCCTAGGTGCGCAGCATGATGGAGCTGCTTTGCCAAAATGATTAATGTTGGCTGGTTTGGGGTTACAAATCACTCTAGTATTCAAATGCAGTGGTAAGGAAATGTTGTTATCCTTATTGTATGAGTAAAGGGCAGCAGAACTGTGCGTAGCATGCGCTGGTTGAAGGGGTCATCCAACCTAAATAAAACCTTGCTTGCTAAGCAGGGGGTAGGAATGCCAAATCCTAGTGAAGATGAGTGGCTGTCCCTATCCCTATCCAGCGGTGTGGGCTGTGCCCAAAGAGCCCTAGATGCTATTTGACCAGCTCCTCTCCAGTGTTTAATCGAAGAGCTGATTAGACTCAATAGATAGTCCTTGTTTCTGGTTGATGATTCCCAGAACTGATGTCACTGGTGAGCAGGTCTAGGAGCTAAGGCTTAGACCTTGTGTGGGGACGGTGAAAGACAACACAAAGACTGCACTAGCTGTGAGGTTCCCCACTGCTTGCTGAAATCACTAAGAGCTGAGTTAAGTGGCAGAACCTCAGAATGTGATGCTGTAGGAGCAGCAAGCAGAGGTGGCTGATGGCAGCAGAGAATGGTAGCAGACAAATGGTGGCAGCAGCAGAGGCATTACGTGATGCCCTCAGGGTGGGAGGTGAACCTTGTGAACACACCCCTGAATTCTGGGTCTTTGCTACCCAAAGACTGCCAACTCTGCGTGGGGTGCAGCAGAGGGAGAGGAAAGTGATGTATTAAAGGCACATGCGTTGAAATTTCACACTGCAAGGTGGGAAACTGAGGCAAAGGACACTGCGCAATGCACTGTGAGGTCAGGTTGCTTATGATCACATGCTTCTGAAGGTGGTTGTGGTGGTGTCACAAATTAATGCTTGGTTCCCTCTCCCTTTTATTAAAAGTTCTTTTTTGTTATACGCAGATTCAGTGCTTGCAAGACAGGGAGTATTGCCTCTAGGGATGGTGGTAGGGTTTTCCCAGATTACTGGGTGGGGACTTGAGCCTGTTCTGTTTTGTATTTTTAAGAGTAACTTCTAGGTGCTGCTGACTCCACTTGGCAGAAGGGTTACACTTGTAATGTTGAAATTTCTTAGCTTGTTATCTGTTCGTTTGGGACAGGGACAGTACAGCACCTAGCACAGTGAGGACCTGGTCCTGATTGAAGCCTTTAGTATCTACTGCAATAGAAATATTAAAAACTAATAATGCTGTATGGCATGTGTGAGATGGGAAGGAGGATGTTGGAAGAAAGAGATGGGAAAGTAGCACAGTTCTGGTCAGCTCCTCAGAAGTAGTGCTGGGTTGGTAACTTAACTCCTGATGGGGAAAAGCCCCAGAACGCCATGCCTGTTCACGCAGAGTTGCTTGCATGTACTCAGTGTTTTCAAACTCACATCATTACCCCAGGACATCAGTAGGAATTATAGACAACACAGACATCTTCAGCAATGAAAAATGGGATTAGAGGTTTCTGGTGTTAATCCTTTTGAAACAGATGTTAGTGTTAGCAATAGGTTAACGTTTGTCTTTATTAAGAGTAAGCAAATGTGTGATCTATTTCTCTGTAACGTAAACTCTGGTGAAATGAAGCTTTGGCTAAAATGTCAGCTACTCTAGCTAATGCTTGTGTCCAGTGTCTGTAATAACCAGCACTGAAACCAGCCACAGAACATTTGTACGTGATCTGGAGATTTATTCCAACCAGCTCAAGTCAACGTTTTTCTCTATATTCCCTTCCCCACTCGCTCCAGACATTTTGCCTGGCCTTTTCTGAGTTGTGCCACAGCCTTGCCACTAGCCAAGCAAAAGCCTTCTGCTCTGCAATTCCCTCCATCTGCAACATGCATCCTGCATTCCAGCCTCATAGACACTGAATACATTTCTCAACGACAGCTGAAAACATATGGTATCTTCTGTCTTTTTTTCTTTACCGTATTGTATCTCCAACTTCGCTCTGAATCTGCCATTGTGTTTTGTCTTATCACTCTGGACTGGATTAACTCTGAAGGTGACAAGAGGATGCAGTTTGCACCCCCTTTCAGCCCAGAGGGTCATTGGGCTGGAAAGGGCATTCAACCCCAGGGCAGCAACAGTATCCTAGAACTCTACTGGGAGAGGACATATTTAAAATTAGGTTGGAGCTGCATAAGATCCCGGCCAACAGAGACTGCCCAGGAGAGGAAATGAGTCACTTCTGTGGGCTGGCGCCAATTGATCGTGGGTTTTCCAAAAGAGTGGAAATGCAGGGTATCTTGCACTGCTAAGTCCTCTGGGCCCTGGAACCTCAGGGGTTAATCTGGCACTAAATTACACTATTGAGCTCTGTTAGAATAAAGATAAGCATCACTTTGGTTGCTCACCCAGTAATGGCAGTTAAAGCTGAAAATTATCTAAGGTTCATCCATCCAATTATTGCAAAGCACTTTTATCACCATGAGTTGATTAAGCCCAGTGCTTAATTGGTGCTGGGGCTTGCCAGGGCTGAGCCCCAGCACCTCTAGGCTTGGCAGTTCATAGCCCCAGTACCTCTGGGATTGCTGCATCAGTTTTGAAGTAAAAAAATTGCTTGAGCCCCAGCACCTCTTTCATTACAAATTAAGCCCCACAACAATCCTATGATTGTCAAGTACAGTAGGTATTCTCCCCTTCCCTAAACTCATGCAGCAAGTCAGCATCAGAGCCAGGACTAGAGCCCCCCTATCCTGAATCCCAGATATGTCTTCTAACCAATAAACCACACTGCCTTCTTAGTGGAGAGCTGCTGAGGTTTATCGTTTCGAAAAGAAGTGAACATATATCACTGATTTTTTAAAAAAAACCTTCTCAGTTCCAAGCAGAACTAACTTATGGATAAAAAGTGGCCTCCTGAAATAGTCTCAAAGTAGCTGCACATTTAAAACAGGGCAATATTTTTTTCCTTTGGATTTGGTTCCTAAAATCATGAGTTTAAATGGAGAGGGTAATAAAATCTCTGTTCTGCTCAGCAGTGTTTGGTATCTTATGTTCATTGCAGAGGATTTTACAGTTTTGTGTTTTATGGATCTTTCAGCTTTAACTAGAACATTGTAAAGAATTTACTGATGGTGTGTGTATGCAAACACACACATATAATAATATCTTGGCAGATTATTACTCAGCAACAGCGTTCAGCAAACAGCCATATTACAATAACAGAACATAAGTTTATAATTCCATAAGCATCTTGAGGAGGCAAAAAGATCTGAGGGCCCTAAGCCCAACCAAATGTAATTTGTTAGTTCTTTAAATTTTGGCTCTGGAGCTGAGTTGTGTGGGGGGGGAAGATAGCGTGCTCCAGAATTTCCCAAAAGTACTGTGTTACTCTGAGTTTTCTGGACTATTTAATGTTTTTATTTAAATGCCTTTCATGTCAGGGAAAGGTTCTGGTCAATGAAGTTCTCTAGGCACAGTCAGAACAGACAAAGCTGGCAGCAGCAGCGCTGGAGGTCGACCCAGAGCCTACTGAAATTGAGTCTTTCCACTGAATTCAGTGGGCATTGGGATGGGCTCCATGTTGCCACACATCGCCATGGCACTCTGCTTCAAGTTTGACTTCTACTAATGAAAAGGCAGTTTAGTCTCTGTACATTGAAATGTTGCCCTCTCAACTAAGACTGCCAACCAGCATGTTAGCTGGTGTCCGTTTTGGGACTGGTTTGTGTAAGATGGGCACCAGTCCACTAAAAACTGTTCTGAATACACCACCACCTCAATCCACAGATCCACCTGTGAGGTAGCCCAAGCACAAGGAATAACACCACCAAAATAGCTGGGCTCCATTTGCACATGGAGCCCCTCAGAAAGCAATCTGCGGACTATGGTCTCAAACCCTACTGGTGATCCCTGGGGATGTGAGGGGTGGAACAAAAGGGCTGATCCATCTATGCAGGGCTTGCTTATGGCTTTGGAAACCCTTTCAATGAGGTATAGAGGCCCTTAATGGAATGGGTTACAGTAAGATAAATCTCTCCCTTTCCATTTTAAAGATGTTTCTTCATCCCTAGCAAGGCCAGTTGAGTCCTAATTGCAGCACTGCCATGCCTAATTCCCAGCACATTGTTCCCCAGCTGAGCCCATTTCTGTGTTCCTCTTGTATTCCCACAGACTTTTTCTTGTCCTTTCTTAGCTAGGGCATTGTCTCCTCACCGTGGAGTTAACACAGGCTAGCTGCCCGCTGAGCAGGATGTAGCCTGGCCTCATGCCATGCTGATAAAGGCATGTGGTAGCACAAAGGCGCGTGGTAATCAAAAGGCGCTGCATAAAGACTTCCCATCACATGTTGATTTTTATTAGAGGTCCTCTGACAGCTCCGCTTACACTTACTTTACAAATGTGCGCATGGAACTTATCTGTCAATATTTGTTTTCCTAGTGTTTGCACAGCAAGTAGCCACTCAGCTCCAGGGAATTGGGGGATATTTAATAAGCCTATTTCAGGAATCAGCAAGCCTTTTACCATTTCAGTGCTCTTATCTGTTGCCAAGCCAGTGGCCAGGCAGTTGGCTATTTACTCTTGTATGCTAATTTATTTGAGTAACAATAAGTAATGTGAGGTTGGAGGCAGAGTGGTCACCTTATTAAAAAGTCAACATTTATAAACAGTTACCAGGATTGGTATTGTAACTGTAAACTGAAATATCTTGGATATATCTGTGTGTGAAGGTTAATGGTGACCACTGTAATTTACAATTGCATCAGGTAACTTAGGCTTTGTCTACACTGCACTTTCATCGGTAAAACTTTTGTCATCCAGGGGCGTGAAAAAAAACACCCCTTCTGAACAACAAAAGTTTTACCAATGAAAAGGACCCGTGTCATCAGAAGAGCTCTCCTGCTGACAAAGCTACCGCCTCTCGTTGGGGGTGCATTTATTTTGTTGGCGGGAGACCTCTCTCCCACCAACAAAGAGCAGCTACACTGTGCACCTTTTTAGTGGCATGGCTGTAGCGGCCCAGCAGTGTCACTAAAAGGTGCGTAGTGTAGACGCAGCCTAAGTAACATTAACCTAATATGTGCATAATTTCCCTAGTTATCGCCTGTATTAAGTGCAGGACATACTGCAACGCTGAGATACCATTATCTAATGGAAAACTACAGCCTTTTTAAGCACAAAGACATGTATGCTACTGTAAAACAGATTTCTGGGGCATGTACAATAGTGTGTTAATGTAAATGTGCAGATGAACTGGATAATGTGGTTCTTGGTCATCCACTAGAGAATCAAGAGCTTTGCTAGCCACTGTGTTACTGTTAACGATCTAGAGTTGAACGTTCATCTTAGAGGTTCAGGAGTGTGTCTGGGTCAGATGTTGTAATGACTTATTTTAATGCTGTGATCCACCAAAGAGAAGCAGTGATGCGTGTATTCACCAGAGTAGCTGGCAGGGAGAACTGGCAAATTATATTCTGAAACAGAGATGCAAAATCAGGTAGTGACTCACTGAATCATTTCACTGGGCAGACTGCAGAATCTACTTGAGCCAAAAGTTTAGTCTATTTATTTGTATTTTTCTAGAGCAGGGGTTCTCGCAACAAATTTTTTGGTGGCCTGAGAGTGCGGCCACCAACTCTTGGCGGTGACTGCACTGACACTTTTTTCCTAAAATTATTTATTTCTCCGAAAGTTACATCCAAATCATTGTAATTTATTTATGTAAGGTTTTGGGGTTTTTTGCAGACTCAATAATAAAAACCATCCACAGTTATCTCTAGTCTTTACTGGACCTAACAGAATAGAAACACAAATAAGGTGCTTTGCAAGTTCTTGTCTTTTTTTATTATTATTATTGTTTGTTTTGCTTTTTTAGTAAAAGTGGTTGTCTGTATAACAATTCTGAAGTAAATTTAAAAATGCTTTGACATAGAAGTCCAAGTAATAATGAAAAACATATCTGGGTGGCTTGGGTCTGGGGAGGGGAGGGAACGCGTGGCGGGGGGGGCTCGAGGCTTCGGCCGGCCCGAGCTCCTTCGGGCAGGTTTGAGGGGGGCAGGTCTCAGGGCTTCAGCCAGCCCGGGGCTCCTCTAGCGGCGCTCAGGGCTTCTCCGGCCGGCGGGGTGGTGGCTCCAGCTGCCCAGGGGTGGGGGGAGTGCGGGCAGAAGGGGGGGCTCCACCCACCGCCCAGGCACCCACCGCTCGCCTCTTCTCTCCCCTGCCCCAGACACCGCCCTGCCCGCCAGGAGAACTCCTCCCGCTCGCTAGTGGCTCACCGCTCACCTCCTCCGCTCGCAGCCAGACCGCGCCGCCTCCTCACCCTGCTGCTGGCTCGCCACTCACCTCCTCACTCCTCCGCCAGGGCCCCCCCCCGCTCGCTTGTCGCCTCCTTCCTGCCCCGCTCACAGCCAGACTCCCACCCCGCCGCTCGCCTCCTTCCTCCTCCACCGAGCCCACCCCGCTCGCCTCCCCACTCGCCTCTTCGCACACACCCCTGCTCACCGCCTCGCTCCCCCGCTCGCAGCCAGCCCCCTCACCCTGCTGCCGGCTCGCCGCTCGCTCCCCCGCCTCGCCGCTCGCCGCCTCACCTTGCTCCTTAAGTCTTGTGTGTCCCACCTGCGTCTCCGGAGAGGCGGCACATGAAAGGAGCAATAGAGACGAATTGGAGGGGCTGATGCTCCCCCCAGGAAACGGCCGTGGCCGCAGGGAACCCCCCTGGTGGCCGCATGCGAGAGAGGGTGTTCTAGAGACAGCCTGAATTTTCAAATGTGACTCTCTCTCTAGCAAAATATGTAGTCCAAGGGCCTGGTCACCTTCAGTCATTTACTGCAGCCATGCATCCTTGCCGTCTCTCAAGGGTAACTAACTTTTTTCATAGGCAAGTAAAAAATAATTTGATATTTTTATTAGCATAGTGGTGGATTGAAGGAGTCGTTTTTGTACCTGGGCTAGTAAATTTTGTAGAGAATTTTGCAAGGCTGAACAATGCATCTCAGACTTTCATCTCAACCAAGCAGTTCAGGGGATTGTTAGGGGCCTACTTTGCAATGTGTCCAAGCTGTAATAATTTAAATGAATGAGATTTCCAAATGATTGTGAGAATGAGGCTTGTAAATTCTTCTTCGAAGCACACACAGCAACACCTTTCCTTACTGAATAGAGAGGCTTCAGTTAAAATTAATCCAAAATAAGACCCTCTCCAATGAGGGAGACTTGGTAGATATAATCTTGGTAGCTCTGAGGACTATACCTATCCTTTCCCTTTTTGTCCAGGGGCATGTCAACACAGCATCTGAGAACGAGCCTCCCAGCCTGGGCCCACAGACCTGTGTTGGCAGGGCTCACAATAGCACGCTAAAAGTAGCTATGTAGACATTGTAGCTTAGGCTCTGAAATCTAGGATGAGGGATGGGCTTCAGAATCTGAGCTCCAGCCTGAGCCGCAACATCAAGGCACTGTCACACAGCTGTCTTTAGTAGGCTAGCATGAGTCTGTGGACCCAGGCTCACTCCCAGATTCAGTGTAGATACCTAGATGACTGTTCTGATCCTGGGACAGCTGAGTGCTAATTATCTTCTAAGGCTGCTGTCAGTGCCTTTGCGGTGACTGGCTAGGAAGTGGGTCAGGGGACTGGGATCCCTGTCACTTTAGCAGTGCTGCTGCTCTGCCGCCATCCTGGGAATAGGAAATCCAAAGTTAAGAGAGAGGTTAAACCCATATCTGGACTCCTAAAGCTTCCCTGCTGAATCAGAGTGTCTTGTCACTGTAGATGACTTCCTTTGCATGTGCGAAACTCTGGATTGCATTTCACAAGTTGCACATGTGAATATTCTGATGAAATCACTAAAATGATGGTGACTATGCACTGAGTGCTAATGAATCCATGTGAACAGTAAATCATTTATCACATTCCTACATCAGTTTTTTCCCTAACAATGTAGGAGGCAATCTCACAAGACAAGTTAAAAGAATGACAGTTTTTCTTGGGGGGGGGGGTGGTGTCAGTCAGCGGGCTTCTCTTCTTCTTCCCCCTTCTCTCCACAAAGCCTCAAATCCAGCCACCTTCCCCCTCCAAGAGGGTTGGACACAGCTCACTCTGGAGCCTATCAGTGCCTCTCAATACATCCTCCTGAGAACAAGATACTAGAGAGTGATGCCTCCCAACACTGGCGCTGAGCATTCTGTCTCTGCAGAGTTTACAGTTCCTGACAAATCAAGGAACATGAAACTTGCATCCTAAACACACTGCACTGCTGCTAGCCTATCAAGCTAGCCACAGAAATAACAATACGGAGAGGAAAAGCTCATTGGCAAGTAATGGGGTTTAGCACTGGACATTCTGAAGTGGCTCTGGTGGGCCAGTGACTAGAGGGCTGCAGAGATAAAATGTTAAAAAGGTAAACAGATTTTTACCCATTGTTTTTCAGCACTGAGCTAATGGTTGTCTTTCTTTTTTTCTTTTGTCTTCTCTCCAGGAACGAGTGGAATATCTCTTCCTCATAATTTT
Organism: Eretmochelys imbricata; assembly: GCF_965152235.1. Taxonomy (NCBI): domain Eukaryota; kingdom Metazoa; phylum Chordata; order Testudines; family Cheloniidae; genus Eretmochelys; species Eretmochelys imbricata. The sequence goes on along the minus strand of NC_135572.1, from coordinate 248,755,016 downwards.
TACAGTGGAAGCATTTTTAAAAGTAATAGCATATGGACTTCTCTTTCACCCCAATGCTTACCTCCGCAATGGCTGGAATTTACTAGATTTTATAATTGTGGTGGTAGGGTGAGTACTATTGTCTTTGAGTACACTGTACACATGGGAACATAAAGAGTTCATTTTGGGGTATCAGGAATTCCAAATGGGTACATTACAGAGGAGGAATGCATAGGCTTCTTATGGATGCTTGTTTGACTGACTGTACAGCATATCCTGTGTCTCTCGTCTCCACCACCCATCTCCCCAACTCATCCCACCTGCAGGCTCCCTTCCTTTACCAAACATAGAGAGAATGTACTGAATTCAGAGTCAGATCCTCCGCTGGTACAACTGGCGTTGCTGTGTTGACTTCAGTGGAATAGCGCTGATTTACACCAGCTGAAGAACTGGCCCACAATGTTTAATCTTGGCATGGTTTTTCTGGTATTGCGTACCTCCAGCTCTTTAGACCCCGTTCCGGGACTTTACCCATTTCTAAGGCGTGGAAAGTAAACCACTTTTTAACATCTGTGGAGGAAAAAAGAGAAAGCAACACAAGACTACTGGGCAATGTACAGCAGGGTCTCAGACTCCTCAATGTAATCCTTATAGAAGACAATCAGATAAATTAACCCTTGACAGCTCCATGAATGTGGGGGGAATAGTTCATGGGATGTACTTGTAACTTGTTATTTGTAACAATGGGTGAACCCCAGAGCTTAAGGTCCAACAAATATTTCAGAAAATAAAATGTTAAAAGATGTCCCGCATTGGTCCATTATTGGGCCTGACCACTGTGAGGGTCAGGCAGAGAGCGACATTTTCAGGAATGAGGAGCTTATTTTGATTAAAATGGCCCTACCAATTATTTAAAAAGCCTGAAACAAAAGCGGGGAATAGAAATACAGAGAATGTGTTGTATGGCCCACATTTTCTCTAATAGACTGTTTTTCAAAGTTTTCCATGTGGTATCAGCATATCTCTGAGACATGAGGAGCCTCTAAAAAGAGTGTGTGAGTTAGGAATTGAGCTTCGTCATCCCCTTATAGCCTCCTAAAACAGAACCTCTGAGAAGCCAGAGGAATTGTGAAGCCCTGGAGAAAAGCAGCCAGGCAGCAAGCTCTTCCTTTTTGGATACCTCACAGTGAGTTGTGCAATGCTGCTGAAGCTGAGATGAGTTGTCAGCTTTAGGAAAGGGGACAGCATGGACACTGTTCAACTTCTATATACTTTTTCTGAGTGGCCATGCTTCTGCTTCCTGACCCTCTTCCCAGAGAAGTTCCTGGGCCTCCATATGCAATTAAATTCTTAATTTCTGTAGGGATTAGAAGTACAAGAGTGGAGCAATATCTGCAACACTTGTAGGCAGGTCTCCAGTAGGTATCTCTGCCTCACTACTGAGAGCGGAAAAAGTCATGGGATGAGGTGAAAGGTTTAATGTAGGGAAAATGATGCATTAAATTGGGTTGAATTAGTTAAGGGTTAGAAACTTGGGAAGCAACATGACAAGCTGTTTGAATGGCAGTTAGATGAAGGAAGTGTAAGGTGGGATGAACTAACCCTTAAGGCAATGAGGCTGGGTCTTCTTCTCCTGAATGCATCTTCCCTTCCTATCCCAGCCTCATCTCCAGAGTGAGTTCCATGCCCCACCAGCATCCAGGCCCTCCCCTGTCCTTCCCTTTCCAATAGAAATCCTTGCCTCCATTCCCACACTGAGTACCAAAAAAGGGCAGTTTTAGCAGCCAAAGCATCTTATGCTTGATGCCCAAATCCATTGACCATCTGGCCACTTGTCTACTTGTATGGAGGAACTGAAAGCTATAAAACTCCTAACCATTCACCTTTGCCGCTGCTGCGCTACTTGATCCCTGCTGTTTCCAGAATGACAGGTGGAAGTTGGGGGAGGAGTTCCCATCTAGGAGGAGGTGGGACAAGTTGGAATCTATTCTTAGTCCCAAAACAGCCCAACGTCCTGCCTAGACTCTTCGCCCTGCTATTTTGGTGCTCTCATCTCCGCACCCCCAAAGGAGTAAAAAAATCCCACAGGAAATTAGTGACATCCACCCAGGAATTAACTGGTTTCCCAAGATAAGTCTGATTCTGCAACGTATACTCATGTAGCACTCAGTCACCTGACTAGGGACTGCTGCTTAATTATGAACATGATGGTTTTCATTTTATGTGGGTGTTTATGGAGACTTTTAAAAAGAGGACAAATATTTTACCCCCTTCCTATTGCTATGTAAAAGAACAGGGTTCCAGAAATGCTAGATCAGCATTACATGCAGTTTAACTTGAGTTTTCCTATTAGGCCTGTTAATCAGCAAGATGATATTCAGGCTGAAATTAATTCCCTTGCCAGTGACAAAAACAGCAGCTCTCCACTGTGCTATTCTGTCTGCTCTCATGTTCAGCAACACTTACTCTGTAGCTGGAGGAAACAATCTGACAGCAACTGCAACAGGGGAAAGATTACACATGTATAAATATGGCAAAGACTCCTAGGTCCCAGTTAAAGAGTAACAATTGCAAGCAGCAGATTCCACTTCAAGGCTAGATGGGTTTCTCTGATGTTTATCTATTTAGACTGGCTCATACAGGACCATGCCATAGTGTGGTGTGCTGCTTCCTCTCCTAGCAGACCCTACTTATCAGCAAATTCTGAGAGGCAATGCTGTTTGCCCCTGTTCTCCCCTGCTTGCTCCCTACTGTTTGTCTGAAAATTGCAGTGTAAACCCAGGCTGTAGTTACACCATATTTAAACTTGAATTGATTTTTATTGGAGCGGCAGGAAGTTTTCCAAATTTCTCCATTTTCTTTTTTATTCTGCTTCCTGCAAAGACCCCTTATTGACGTACCATTTTCTTCCATCTGAGGGGAGCCAGCCATGGCTTCCCCTGGTGTCAGTCAGTGCTGCTGGAAGTGATTCCAGTGCCAGCCTGAAGCAGTGGCTGGAAAACAAGAGGAAGCATTCACCTGACAGTGGCAATACATGCTGTCTACTGTGTTCCCAACTCAGCCCAGGCTTCCTTAACATTGAGCACAGGCTCATTAATGAGACTTCAGAAGAGAATGAGACACTAACTAAAAAAATGTGATTGCTAATCCTAGCCATGCTCAGTAGGGCTTCTAGACTGATGGATATGATGCTCAGAAACCCAGTTTAGAGGTAGCAAACCTAAATTTCCTTTCCCAGCTATTACCACCTCTGTCCTGAATACATGGGTTCTACCTCATAATACCACAGAAGAGGCCAAACAAAAATGGAGGCAAACAAAATACAAAAAAAGGCTTATGATTTTCCTTAGACTGCTGCACTCGTTAGAAATCTCCCACATCCTCCTCTTCATAATAGTGAAAGCAAGTAGACCACTGACCTCTTTTGACTTAACCTAACCTGAAATGGCAGAGTTTGGGGCTCATTAACTTTTTATGTTCCTTAAGCAAGACAGAACCAGGAAATGTATTATCCTAAACTCTTGACTAATATCAGTTGCTAAAACTAAAGACCTGGGTAATTTAGAAGGATGCAGCTCAAGGATGCTCCTGTGACTTTGTGGGCTGGAACTGCTTCTTGCTTTGCATTTGGAGGCCTCTGAATGTTACTGTTCTCCAGGGAATAAAGAAAAACTTGCCTTCCTGTGGCAACTGTTCTCTTGGGGCAGACTGATAAGGACATAGTTGTAGTATTGTAACAGAGGCCAGAGAAGATCATAGAGGTTCATGGGATGGCAAAAGAGGAAGGTGCTTTCCTGGTAATATTCAGAAAGTGTAACCTAAACCAGTAGTTCTCAATCTTATTTGATTGCCCCCCCACTTTGTGTCTTTAGTTGTTTATGCCCCACACCACCACAAGTACATAAGCCACCACCCCACTCTGAAGGCAGAGCGAAGAGCAGCAGCGTCTGCTGGCTGGGTGCCCCGCTCTGAAGGCCACGCTGCACCAGCAGCAGCACAGAAGTAAGGGTGGCAATGTGAAGAGTGAGATTTGTCAATATCACTTTTCACAGCAGATTTAGTTCCATTGCCACCCTTACTTCTGTACTGCTGCTGCATCCCGGGGCTGACAGATGGGGATTGGGGGATGGGACCGAGGGGGGGCAGGAGAAGAGCCTGAGCCTGGGCTGCCTCTGGTGAGGAATAGAGGGAAGGTGCAGGAGGAGAGCCCAAGCCCAGGTGGCTGGGCTCTGGCTGTCAGCCCCAGCGTGCTCTGGCTGTCCCCTTTTCCCTGCCTCCCAGATGTGCACAGCTCTTCTGCATGAGCCCCAAACACCCAGGGCTGACAGCCAGAGCTCTTCCTGCCCGCTCCCCCCCTCCCGCTGCAAAAAAAGCCCACAGCTTGCACCTCCCTTGACACATTCCTGTGCCTCCATAGTTTGAGAACCACTGACCTAAAGCATTAAAATTTTAAAAACTTTTTCATCACAGCTGTCATCTTGCACTCATTCTGCCATTGGAATCTTCTTCTTCTTTAAATGTTGATGGTTCTCACCATAGAAAAAAGAGTAGGGCTGGATGGGAAATGGAAAAATCTTACATACAAAGAATAATTCAGGTGTTATTGTGGCAAAAGGGAGCACAATCAAGGACAATGTCTAGATCCTCAGTCTACCTTAACTCCCATGTTTTTCCACCACATCAGTGCATGCAGCTGGAAGATCTATTAAGGAGAAACTATTTTGATATTGTTCATTATTTTCAGGTAGACAAGGAGATAGGGAATGAACATTCTAGAAAGCAGCCTACATGAATTCTTTATAGTACCCATTATCTGCTACACTTTATAGTACCAATTATCTCCCTGTCTTCAAAAGTTGGGTCATCTGCCGCCTGAAGATATGTGACTTCACTTTGAATGTGTAGTTCTAGGATGGTCAGATGAATCCATGTCAGGAAAGGAGAAGAGCATTAAAAGCAAGGACTATATCTAGACTTAAGGGAATGCCTTCTGAAGAAAGGATGCACTTTCAACTTACAGGCTTGTAACAACTTATCTGTCTTGCAGTTTGGTAGATCTGCTTTCTGAGCAGCTAAGTCCTTTAAAGCTTGATCTAGCTTATTCTCAAATAGCCTATGACCTTTCTGTGGCAGAGCCATTAAATATTGCTTTGAAGAAAAATCTCTTTGCGTAGGTGTCAATCATAAAGTTCTGTGTTTTAGAACATTGCTAGTTAAGAACAAAGAACACACACTCAAGCTGTCTAATGAGGCATATCCCACAACTGCTAATCATTAGTTAAATTGTTTCCTAGTTCCTTTGATTTTTTTTTTCTCCTTTTGGAAAATAAAGGGTTTTCTGATGCGAGTGTTGTCCTTGGAATTCATCATGACTTAGAAGGAAATTTCCTTTCCTGACAAAAATGACTTGAAAGTGTTGTGTTACAAGAATATTCTTCTTTCCAGACAGCATGTAATACATTTCCTAAGAGCAATATTTTCTGAGGACCCACAGTTTCTACAAAGAGAAAGGTATCTTAATTTAGAGAACAACTTTATTTAGACTGTGCACTGAAGGTATTTGCAAGGGGTCTGAAAATCTGAACAGATTCAAAAACTTAGGTGTAGAAATGAGCCTTTCCTTAGGCCTGTGGGGAATTTTCTAAAGGGCAGACTCAAGCACTTCCACATTTACAAACCCTTCCTGGAGTTAAAAAATAGCCATATTTAAAGGTGAACCGTAAAGCCAAAAACAAAAAACCTTTTGGCCTTTACTTTTTCTTTATGCTCTATAAAGACTCTCTCTCAAAGGTGTTTCTCTCCTTCTTATTTGCATTGGAAATATCAGATCCTCAGTTCCCTCTATTTGCAAGAGCCCCTTGACAAGATCTTCTCTTAGACCAGTGTTTCTTAACCTTTACTGCAGCCTGCACCCCTTTGGTTCTTAAAATATGTTCTCGCACCCCTTATCAAAAATTGTTGAAGTAGGTCAGTTCTTTAAACCTAGATATATTTTTGTTTGTATATTACAGTAATTGTTAAAAAATGTATGTTGTTAAATACATAGGTTTGATTAAACAAAGGAGTTGTACTGACGTGCCTGCACTTAATTTGTGTTTTTGATGATTTACTTTCTAAAAAAATCTGGCATGTCTCGCACCCCCAGAAAGGTCATCTCGCACCCCGGTGTGTGCACCCCAGGTTAAAAGCCACTGTCTTAGACTATAAGAATCAGCATCCCATCCACAAAAACAGGGGAATAAAGAGCTGTAGTACAGGTAGCAGCCTTGTCATGCCACTGTTGAGGTCCTCCAAAGATCTGGCTAAGGGTCTTTGGCAAAGAGAATACCTTACGGGTCAGACGTAAAAAAGGAAGCAGGAAAAATATTGGGGGGAAAAAAAAGAAAATTACAAGGATGTCTTCATACATCCATTGAGAAGAAGCAGAAGTCAACAATTAGTCTTTTATTTACTTTGTAGTTAATCTTTTAAGAAATGAACCAAAACTAGATGTAGTGACTCCAAGGCAGAGATTCAGAAATCATTTATCAATGCTCAAGAACACTACACAACAGTTTAAAATAGGTGGTGGAAAATATTGCATCTAGTTGGAAGGGGAAGTTAGGTTGCAGAATGTGCTTATCTGAGATGAAATAGGGTTGATTCTCATACTCTTTGGAGTGGTGCTATGGGATCTTCAGTAACCACAAGGGGGTAGAACCTTGCTTTTACATCTCATTTGAAAATGCCTCCATCAGCATAGTGCTCTCCCACATCATGCTGGGGCACTGTTTCAGCTGGTTCACCTACTGAAAGGAAATGTCAGGAACTACTGAATCAACCACCCCACCTTCTGCAGTATCTACTGTAGGTTTTTTCAAGAGGTTGTCTTGGTCTTGTTCATTAATTTGCAACATCCTCCTCTCACACTCACTACATGGTTGTTAATTTTTCAGCAATACTTTAAATTATGACTTTGAATTGAGTCAACTAGCTCCCCCATCATAGCTGCCAGGTTCTGTGTAGCTCCAGCTGGGACATTTGCAACTAACGTGTATATAACCAGCAACTTCAGCTTAAGAAAATTAGTGCTGGTGAAAGGTACTGGCCTGAGTGCTGTAATGAATGTTCCCTTCTTTTTATCTACCGGTCAAGCTTCCCGCACACATGGCCCTGCCAGCATGCCTCAACCCTGAACTGTGGGGATTTTCTCTAGAGGTAACAGGGCTATTTCATTCTCACTGGCCCACGCAGTTTTTGGCCTCTCTGCGGAGTCTGCCAGTTAGTTCAAAGCATGATGATGAGTTTGTGGCATCGTAACTGGAACTGGCACCCACCGAACTTACCTGATATAGCAGCACCATTGGATGGGAACAACTTCTTTAATATCTACTGAGTTGAACTGGATTCAGATTGTTGCCCTCTAGGTGAAAGGCTTTGTGGCTCCTTAGTAATTCCCTCAGACATCCACTCTCCGAATAAATGCTAATGTTGCACCTCAAGAATGAAGTTTACTTTGTTGAAAGATAAGTGTATTAAATCAAGTTCTGACCTTTCACAGGCTGGGTCTTCCACTTTCTACGCACATGAATAACATCTCCCACACACTGCTCTGCTTTCTTCAAACACACACTATAATTAAATGCCCCACCCTGTTTTTAAAGGGACAGCTCCTATTAACCCAAGTAAACCACTAAAAATATCATAATAAAACAAGTATGAGAATTCAAATTTGCCTCTTAATAAAATGTTTTGTAATATGACATGACATCATGTCAACAATTGCATTTTTCCAGAGTCTTCACACTAACTTACACCTACACTTTTACCCCCTTTAAGCCACCATTAGGGTTTGAAACCAGGATTTTCAGATCACAGACCTCTTCCATTTCATCTACACTTGTAACTGGTAGGGAAATATGCTGTTATCTTCTATTAGGACCAGCCCATAGAGTGAGCCATGATGCATACTTTGCCATGGGTTACACAACTATTGTGGAAATAGCACTGGAATATTTTAGGATTCATAGCTTCTATTCCTAGCTCTGGAAATAGAATGTGAATGGAAACAGCATTGCCAAATGTAATGAATGCTGCTGTTTGGTCCTCATGAAGGTTTGAAACGAATCTCTGGATCTAAAAGCATATCTTTATCTGCCTCATAAACTTCTGCATGTGATCTAACCTTAGAGGGGGTCAAAGAGCCACACTTTGTTAACATGGATTACACAAGCACATAATATGACATGGTTCTTCTGAAAGGCAGTAAATGAGACCTGAGTTCTATTGCCAGTTTCACCTGCAGTGACCTTGTGGAACCTGAGTTGGATGTAAAATAGATTGGGGGACTGAACTCCCTATGAATGGGGGACCAGATGGATAGAAGAGGGAGCAAGTTACAAAGACTCGAGGGGGCAGCTGGCTCCAGGCTGGGAAGTTATGTCCTAGTAGTTCCTATTCCCGTTCCTGTGGGTAGTGCCTAGTGCCCTGTATTCCCCTCACCTCCTTGGCAGCTGGCACCTGTGCGCCATTGCCTCCCATCCAGGTGCTGATACCCTGTCCCATCCCCCACCTCACACTGATGGCTGGTGCACACACTCCTGCCCTTCCTTGGGACTGGCTGTCTCTGCCAGGACCTGCAGTGGCGGGAAGGTGGGACCTGGCTGGGCTGGGGAGTCCTACCTGCTCCTCATGAGTCAGCTTGATCTTGTGGCCTTGGCAGCTGCTACAGCCTCTCCTCCAGATCCTGCTCTCATATCTTCCTCTATGTGAATGCAGCAGAGTCCACTTCCAGATATTGCTGGGTAGGCAGAAGCATAGACCGGCACACGCTTTTTCCATTGTAGAGATGCTAGCCCCCTCCCCCACCCCTGGTTCCACTGGCCCTGAAATGGTTGAATAATTGCCCTTCTGCAGTAGAGCATCAGTTAATAAAGGTTGCAGACTGCACAGAAGTATTAATAGCAATCAAAGGAAGAACTGATATTAGAACTTATGTCTCTTGCCTTACATCTCAGTTCCCATTCTAAGACTACAGGATATTGTATAGGGGAAATGTCTCTTTCTCCTCCACTACATATGACTATCAAGTCAGATAAGTGATACATCTGGTGGGTTTGTGCAATATGAGGTAGTTTCAATGGTATTATGATGTTAATTAATTTTCTGTTTAGCCTAAGCCTTGCTGTCTGCCTACAGCTTGTTTCCTCTTTCCTTTTTGCAGGCTTTTTAGTGCAATTTTAGAACAAGCAACCAAAGCAGATGGGGCGAATTCAATAGGAGGGAAAGGTGCCGGATTTGATGTTAAAGCACTGCGGGCTTTCCGAGTGTTACGCCCCTTACGACTGGTATCTGGAGTTCCTAGTAAGTAACAATCATTTTCCCATTTTAAAACTTTTTTTTTTGGGTGGTGGGATAAACACAGGGGCAGGAATTATTTTTCTGTGGAAAGATGTAATGTGAAGCAGATGTTTTGGGGACTGGGAAGAGAGAGACTGTTTTATGTTAATGTGGCTACGTGGTCAGTATGACATTAAATTAAAAGATGGAAGAGTCAAACCTGAGAGGGTAGGTGGGCAGGAGGGGGTGTGGGTGAGAGAGAGATTTATTACACAGTTACATAAAGTCTGCAGTGTATGATCAAACAACCTCTATAAATAGTGGAAATTGCAAATCAATTTAAAACAAAAGTAAATGAAGTTGTAATCTCTATAATGAATCTAATATAAATCAAATGAATCAAACAACTGGGATTCTGGCTTTGACGTCACGGTATTAGTCTTGCAAATGGCTGACCTAATGGAACAGTGAATAAACACTCTTGTTCATGGGGAGGCTGTTTCATAAAAACTCCATTCTTCCTACCTGTCCACCACCTGCTGCTCTGATCAAGAGTGTTCAGAGTAATTCAGAACAAACTGTCTGTGGGACAATAAATAATCATGATTTCAGTGAGAATCATATTAATTTAAATAATGTTGATGACTCTGAGGAAGCCTCCAGGCAATTTCTGATCATCCAGTTTCTTCTGTCATACCGCCAGGGAAGGTTTGACTGACCACAAGCTGACTTGTCCCATTGTGGAAATGGCATTTGAGCATTGTTGTGTGGCAGGGCTATACCTTTTGAGTCAAGAGTTCTGTTTGAGAATGAACCAGTGATTGGTCTTTTGGGTAGGGGGATAGGGTGAAGGAGCCCATCCAGTTCCATAGGGGTGATTGATCTAGTTGGCAGAAATGGGGGGGGATAATGTAAGGAGTAGACTTTTGGGGTTGGGTCATTTGGTCTAGAATGGTTGTGGAGAGGGGGCTTTCTATACTTTTATTTGGGGAGACTTCTAGGTTGAGGGCTTATTTCAGTATTGCCAACCTCAGTCATTCAAAAATCATGAGCTGGGCCCTCCAAATATCATTAGATTGTCTTAAAAATAATGAAATGAAATAAATAAAACTTGGGTTCTTTTCACTTGACTTGGTTTCTGAGCCCTTAGGTTACAGTGGGGTCATATTTTCAGGCTTTTCTGGTCAACTATGATGGCTAGAAACTTACTTTTCAAATGAAAGTTAAGATTCTTAGCTCCAGGAGCTAGGGCTTTAAAAAAAAACAATAAATATTGCAAGAGTTGGCAACACTGCGGAAGATCCTTGCTCATGCACGCAGATGTGACTGCTGTAATGGCCATTGTAGGGTGGGAAGGATGGTTGAATAGCATTTCTGTACACTGAGGAGATGAAGGACCAAAGAGGGGCTTCCTGCAAGAGAAGGGAGAGATGGTATCTGCCCCCTGGACTACGGGGGCAGGCCCATCTTTTGTTAACAAAGTTGTGTGCAGTGTTGTTGTAGCCATGTTGGTCCCAGGATATTAGAGAGACAAGGTGGATGAAGGTAATATCTTTTATTGGACCAATTTAGCGTTCGAGCTCCACAGAGCTCTTCTTAATAAAGTTGGCAATCTAGTAGTCCTGCCAGCTCCGCCACAGCTTTTGAATACCCAGATAGAAGCAGTAGCCAAGAGTGCTTTTTTTAATATGTGCTCAGTGAAGAAGGTTGCGCCTCTCCTCTCAGATGTGCACCTCACAACAGTTATCAGTGCCTTAGCCACCGCTGGGTAGGATTACTGCAATGTTTTTTTATATCCAGCCATTCTTGAAGACCTCTCGGAAACTTTAGTTAATACAAAATGTGACTGCTCATTTAGCTTACAACCCTAAACAAGCAGATCAACGGGGACATTGGTAAACTGGCTGGCTGATTGGCAGAGGTGGTGGGGGCTGACAGAGGATGGGAGCAATAGGGATGGGAATTGTTGTTTTGACTTGGGAGGGACTGTGGGAGGTCCTTCGTCTTGTAAGATTTGCAGTTGTAGTCCATGCTTGAGAGTCCAGTCTTGTCAGTCTCTGGAGGCTCCAGTTTGAGCTAGTATGTATGAACCTCTCCAGGCAGTGGTACTTTTTTCTGGAGGTGTTACAGCCTGAGTGAATTTGCCTAATTGTCCTTTGTCACTGTTCAGGAAAATTGCACCTGTATTTCCCCTCTGTGGTTCAGCAAGGGCACCCACTCTTGGTTTTCAGCTTCACAGCTGTTGCCTCTCATAGGTGGAGACATGTCTCTCTCTCTCCCTTCTAACCGGGTATTCAAGTTTATCTTTATTCCATAGGGGTTTTTTCAGGATGTGACAGGTTGATAATATCTGGTCACATCTCCCACTGTTCTTAATTCTTGGAGGAGCTGCGGTCACCCTCCCCCATGGAATTGCATACAGTCCCTGGCCCATGATGATACATAAACTTAATACAGTAAGAGCTCCCAAAAATATTGCAGGAAATTGTCACATCTGTCACACCTTCCTATTCACATAAATCTATCCCCTCTTTGTGGCCTATCCAATGTAGAATCATAGAAATGTAGGGTTGGAAGAGATATTGTGAGGTCATGTAGTACAACTACCTGTGCTGAGGCAGGATCAGGTAAACCTAGATAATCCCTGACAAGTCTTTGTCCAATCTGTTCTTAAAAATCAACAATGACAGGGATTCCGCAGCTCTCATGGCAACCTATTTCAGTACTTAACTATCATTATAGTTAGACTTTCTTTTCTAATATCTAGCCTAAATCTCCCATGCTGTAGATTGAGCTGCTTAATGCTTTTCCAACCTTCAGTGGACATGGAGAACAAGTGATCAAAATTCTCTTTATAACATATTTGAAGATTGCTGTCAGGTCCCCACTCAGTCTTTTCAGTGTTCTTTTGTCAAGACTAAACATGCCTAGTTTTTTTTTAACCTTTCCTCATAGGTCAAGTTTTCTAAACCTTTTATAATTTTTGTAGCTCTCCTCTGGACTCTATCCAATTTGTCCATATCTTTCTTAAAGTGTGACTCCCAGAACAATACTCCACATAAGGCCTCACTAGTGCTGAGTAGAGCAGGACAATAACCTTCCACATCTTACATACAACACTCCCGTTAATACACCCCAGAATATTAGCCTTTTCACAATTCCTTCACATTGTTGACTTATATTAAAGTTATCCACTAGAACCCCCAGATCCTTTTCTGCAGTACTGCTGCCGAGCCAGTTATTCCCATTTTGTGTGTTTGATTTTGCCATCCTAAATATAGTATTTTGCACTTGTCTTTACTGAGTTTCATCTGGTTGATTACAGACCAATTCTCCAATTTGTCAAGGTGGTTTTAAATTCTAATCCTGTCCTCCAAAGTGCTGGCAACCCCTCCAGTTTGGTGTCATCCAGAAATTTTAAAAGCATACTCTCTGCTCCATTATCCAAGTCATTAATGAAAATAATTAATAGTACTGAACCCAGGACAGATGCATTCCCCAAGTTTGACAGCAAACCATTGAAAACTACTCTTGCAGTACAGTCTTTCAACCAGTTTTGCACCTACCTTATAGTAATTTCGTCTAGACCACATTTCCTTAGTTTTTTATGAGACTGTCATGTGGGACTATGTCAAAAGCCTTACTGAAATCAAGATATTTCATGTCTACTGCGTTCCCCCCTCCACTAGGCCAGTAACCCTGCCAAAAAGGGAAATTGGGTTGTTCTGGCATGATTTATTCTTGACAAATCCATGTTGGCTATTACTTATTGCCCTATGATCCTCTAGGACTTAGAAATTGATTGTTTAATAATTTGTTCCAGTACCTTTTAGATATCGAAGTTAGGCTGACTGGTCTATAATTGCCCAGGTCCTCTTAGTGCCCCCTTTTAAATATAGGTACTTTATTTGCCCTTCTGTAATCCTCCGGGACCTCAGCCATCTCCCATGAGTTCTTGAAGATAATTGTTAATGGTTCCAAGATTGCTTCAGCTAGTTCCTTAAGTACCCTAGAATGAATGTAGTCAGGCCCTGCTGACTTGAATATATCTAATTTATCTAAGTATTATTTCCCCTGTTCTTTCCCTAATCTGACTTGTGTTCCTTCCCTTTGTTGTTAATATTAATTAAGCATCTGATTACAGTTACCTTTTTTATTATCACTAAAGCAAAATATCAGAGGGGTAGCCGTGTTAGTCTGGATCTGTAAAAGCAGCAAAGAGTCCTGTGGCACCTTATAGACTAACAGATGTATTGGAGCATAAGGTTTCGTGGGTGAATACCCACTTTGTCGGATGCATGTAGTGGAAATTTCCAGAGGCAGATATAAATATGCAAGAGTCAGGCTAGGGATAACAAGGTTAGCTCAATCAGGAAGGATGAGGCCCTCTTCTAGCAGTTGAGGTGTGAACACCAAGGGAGGAGAAACTGCTTGGGAGGCAGGCCAGTCCTCGCCCACAGACATCCCGCCAACCTGAAGCATATTCTCACCAGCAACTAAACACCGCACCAAAGTAACTCTAACTCAGGAACCAATCCATGCAACAAACCTCGATGCCAAATCTGCCCACATATCTATACCAGTGACACCATCACAGGACCTAACCAGATCGGCCACACCATCACCAGTTCATTCACCTGCACGTCCACCAACGTAATATACGCCATCATATGCCAGCAATGCCCCTCTGCTATGTACAGCGGCCAAACTGGACAGTTCCTATGTAAAAGGATAAATGGACACAAATCAGATATTAGGAATGGCAATATACAGAAACCCGAGGGAGAACACTTCAATCTCCCTGGACACACAATAGCAGATTTAAAGGTAGCCATCCTGCAGCAAAAAAACTTCAGGACCAGACTTCAAAGAGAAACTGCTGAGCTTCAGTTCATTTGCAAATTTGACACCATCAGCTCAGGATTAAACAAAGACTGTGCCTGGCTAGCCAACGACAAAAGCAGTTTCTCCTCCCTTGGTGTTCACACCTCAACAGCTAGAAGAGGGCCTCATCCTTCCTGATGGAACTAACCTTGTTATCCCTAGCCTGATTCTTGCTTACATGTTTATACCTGCCTCTGGAAATTTCCACTACATGCATCCGACGAAATGGGTATTCACCCACGAAAGCTTATGCTCCAATACATCTGTTAGTCTATAAGGTGCCACAGGACTCTTTGAAGCAAAATAGGCATTTAAACACCTTAGCCTTCTTGATGTCACCAGTTCTTAGCTCTCCTTTCCCACTAAGTAGTGAACCTACACTTTCCTTCATCTTCCTCTTGCTCCTAATGTATTTATAAACCCTTTTTTTGTTGCCTTTCATGTCCCTTGACAGGTGTAACTCATTTTGTGCCTTAGCGTTTCTGATTTTGTCCCTATTTACTTGCATTATTCGTCTGTACTCATCCTTAGTAATTAGTCTATGTTTCCACATTTTGTAGTATTCCTTTTTGATTTTCAGGTCATTAAATTGCCCCTGTTGCAGCCATATTGGCCTCTTACTTTTCTAACTATCTTTCCCTTGCATCGGGACAGTTTGCTGTTGTTGTGCCTTAAATATAGTCTGTCTTTGCCAGGTCTCCTGAACTCCTTTTTCCCTTAGGTTTTCTTCCTAGGGGACCCTACCTATCAGTTCTCTGAGTTTGTTAATAGTTTGCTTTTGGGAAGTCCATTGTCCTTATTCTGCAGCTCTCTTGCCTTCCTTTCCTTAGAATCATGAAATCTGTCATTTCATGATCATTTTCACCCAAATTGTCTTCTGTTTCCAGATTTGCAACCACTTCCTCCCTATTAGTCAGAATCAAGTCTGAAATGATTGCCCCACCCCTGTTACTTTCTCTTCAAGAAGTTGCCCTCAACACATTCCAGGAACTTACTGGCAATTTTGTGTTTTGTCATAATACTTTTCCAGCAGACGTCTGGTCAGTTAAAATCTCCCAATACTACCAGAACTTGTGTTCTGGATATTTGTTATATGTCCTAGAAATGCATCATCCACTTCCTCCTCCTGATTTGGTGGTGTATAGTAATCCCCTGTCAAGACGTTACCCCTATTTTCCCCCTTTTATCGTCATTCATCAGGGCATGTCTACACTTGCCTCCGGAGTGATCGATCCAGCAGGGGTCGATTTATCGCATCTAGTGAAGATGGGATAAATCAACTGCCGAGTGCTGTCCCCTCAACTCTGGGACTCCACCAGAGCGACAGGTGCAGGTGGAATCGATGGGGGAGCATCAGCAGTCGATTTACAGCAGTGAAGACACCACATTAAGTAGATCTAAGTACGTCAACTTCAGCTACTTTATTCATGGAGCTGAAGTTGTGTAACTTAAATTGATCCCCCCCACCTAGTGTAGACCAGGCCCCAGAGATTTATAACTGGTCTGCCTTTCACCTCTTTCTAGACATCAGAACAAGAGTATATATTCTTGATGTACAGTGCAACACCTTCCTTTTTCCCCTGCCTGTCCTTCCTGACAGGTTTCAGAGTAACAGCCGTGTTAGTCTGTATTCGCAAAAAGAAAAGGAGTACTTGTGGCACCTTAGAGACTAACCAATTTATTTGAGCATGAGCTTTCGTGAGCTACGTAGCTCACGAAAGCTCATGCTCAAATAAATTGGTTAGTCTCTAAGGTGCCACAAGTACTCCTTCTCTTTTTGTCCTTCCTGAACAAGTTATACCCCTCTATACCAATATTCCAGGCATGAGTTTTATCCCACCTCCTCCTTCACCTCTCTTACCTGCTTCCTGAGGGATATCCCTACAGTATCCCAGGTAGATCACCAAACTTCATTAAGAATAATCCACTATTTTAAAAAAAGGAGTACTTGTGGCACCTTAGAGATTAACAAGTACTCCTTTTTCTTTTTGCGGATACAGACTAACATGGCTGCTACTCTGAAACCTGCCACTATTTTAAATACTTCAGTTAGCTGCTGTTATGCATTGTGTTCATATTATCAGTAAGATAATCAGTGGAGTACCCAAATAGCCATAGGGATTTGTGTGTGAAGGAAGACGTGCATACCCTCCTCAGTGTTGTTATACAGTAGGTATTTTATCAGACAATTTAAAGCTGAACTGCAAACGTTGTTTTTAGTAAAACTAGGGCTGTGGCTTCCTCAGGATCTCATTAGTTCTCCTCTAAATTCTAGTCAGAGAGGGTTACTCGAAAGCAATGCAAGTCTCCCCCTTATACCACTCCCTTCCCCCACACCCGCACAACCCGCTGCATTTATAACACCGCAGCCCCTGATTGCCTGGAAACAGAGAATATGAGCCCAGGAATCAAAATCAGAGCCTCTTCATGGTAGCATATGTTTCTGCTAGGCTGTCAGTCTAGTCAACTCACCAAATATCTTTTTAATGTAAATTATCTGTGGCCACCATTTTCAAACATGAAGGCCTAAAGTTAGGCACACACATCCATATTTAGGTATCTAATGAAAAGCAGCCTGTTTTTCAAAGAAGCTGAGCACCCTGCTGCTCCCACTGAAGTCAGTTGGAGCACATCCCCTCTGAAAATCAGGCTACTTTCAATGAGGTGCTTACATATGAATGTAGGTGTCAAATTTTAGACACTCCCTTTTGAAAATGTTGCCCCATGTCACTACAGTAATCTTCCATTACTCCCTATGATGCCCTCCTCTTAGCTATTACACTTTCCCACAACTTCCTACAATTGTCTTCTTACTCTTTCAATGCTCCCTCCCCGTATTCCTTGCGAAACTTTTCTCCTTATTCCTTTCTTTGAAATTCCCTTATGCTATGTCACATGGATATCCTGCCCCTTATCTGCCATATGCTGTTACATCCAAACTGTTCAAACCAGTGAGGGGTGGTCATGTTAGTCCTGCCGGCTCGACAGTCTGCAGCACTCTTTACATATGACAGCACATTCCTCACATGCTGCAACAAATATGGGGGATTATAAAGTCTCAGAGCCTTCTAATAAAGATTAAGGGTAGAGACAGTATTTGCAGTGTAAGGGGAAAGTAATTTATGCCTTTGAAAAACTCCAGGGCAGAGAATTGAATCCCAGCTGTGTACTTTATGCTGGGTTGACATACCAGCAAGCATCTTAGGGGGTTACAGCACTGGATTTTTTCCTGTCTCTGGATTCTGCTCGAGTGGAATGCTCAGTTAGGTATATTGCACTTGCTTGCTAAGTATGGCAAGATTTTTGAGGGAACAAAGAGAAGAGGCTTGCAAATGTTGTCTCATGTTTAGAATCTAATCTGTTTTTTCCAGATATAACTTCTGTGATCCTATATCTAGAATGGGAATAACTTTCCTTTTCTTTAAGGAATTTGTCTAATAGTGCCAGATCCTTGGAGAAGTATAGCCAGAGCTCCTAGTGTTCCATCCATCCCCAGCCAGTGCCAACATAAATTAGAGCAGCCATTAGGCGTTAGGAAAACAAGAGTAGTGGCTAGCTGGGGACCATGAAACTCAACAGGTTGGCCCTCAAAGAGAAGACCAATTATTTTTCCCCGACATAAGCAAATGCTCTGTTCTTTTGTCTGGTTTCTAGGTAAGTCCCCTCCTACATTGCTTATCTGAAGGGAATTTGAGTTTCTACAGCTCCTTTCATACCTGACATATGCAAAATGTCTTTTGGAGCAATGAGTTAGGTACTGGTACTATATTCGGGGCTTAACCCTGAGGTGCACCTGAACTGGGATTGCTGCAGGTGATGGGAGGGAGAGTAGATGTAGAGTTACACCACTTTTCTGTACCAGTAATCCTGAGGCTGGCCAGAGGCCAATGTAGCTCCTATTTTAAATTAGAGAAGCCTCAGGGCTGCTCTAATTTATGTTCACAGGCAGCTGTTCCACCAACTGAGGATCAGACATAGTGCTGTGTGCTCAAGCTCTGCCTCTAGCTGTTGCCTCTCAAACCCTTATATACTGTCTATACTAAGCAGGGAGGGAGTGGTGGGTGATGTTATGCTATACCAGTGTTCCCCTGTGCAGGGGGAATCCTTATCTGCCCATATAGAACATCTTTAAAGTAGCTTTGTGCCATTCTGGAATGCAAATTTGACCTTACTGTGGCGTACAGATGAGGCCCAGAGGATTTATACCTGTGCTTTCTATGTCACAAAGCATCTACCCTTCTCCTTATCCTAACATGCAGCAGTAATCTCTCCCCTTCTGTAATCCCTACCCTGTCTGTGTCACCCCCTCTGTTATCCCTCATCCACCCATTGAAATAAACACAGCTGCATTTATTTCATTGATTACACTCAGTGCAATTCTTTGATTCTAAATGTCTACATTGGGTTATTTGAATGCGCAATCAAAATTTTTATTTGTATTTTCTTTTTTCCATTGCCAAGGAAATTAAATGCAGAACACTGTGTTAATTAACTGAGATTTTAAATGCACAGGACTCCGGAAATTAAAAATTCTGGTTTCTGCAGAAGCTATAATGTCCTCACTGCACACATACAGTACATTACATAGGGATGTGAGAAATCCACTTTTTTTCTATTTGTTGGATACATTTATTAAGCATTAAGTTTCATCTCATAATAAGTACCAGTCAGGGTCACACATTTTGTTCAGAAATATTTTCCTCCGGCAGTGCATAGTTGGCATAACCTTTCCCATTGTTTGCATGCATACAATGTCACTGGTAGGTCAAGGGGATGAGTTTTCTCACCATAAAGTACCTGATGATGTGGTAGAAATAAAGGATGCTGGGGAGATCCTGAGCTGCCTTCAACGGAGGTGATCTGAGGAATGGCTTGATCAAAGATGCAAAATATGTCCTTGTATATTTGCATAAAGGAGTTGATTCAGCTATAGTTGGAATCAATATCTTTGGCTAATGTCTGCCTTCGAATCCATGTGTTCAACACATGGATGCCAGTTGCCATGTGTATTTGAGGGCAAAATTTGGCTTCCAGTCCTTAATGCTGAACTGACTTTTGTTGATGCATTTACTAGCGTGGCAGCCACAAAATCCAGCTTTTTTCCTGTCTTGTGGGCTCCCGTACTGCAGGGTACATTGCACTGTAATTCAGATTTCCTCCATGCTGCCGCCTCATTGCTGAGCAAACCTTCTCAACCATCTGTCCTGTCTCTGTAGCATACGCTACACCATGTGAGGACAAGCTACGTCACCTTTCCCAAGTAATTGCCTTGCTGGTTTTAATCTCAAGTGGCCAATTTTTTTTGCTTTCATTACAAAAGGAAAAAGGGGAGGAGGGAGGGAACAACATGAACCAAGTGTCCTGATTTGGCTTATTCATTGTATTTAAGCTTAAAACTGTATCCAAATTAAAAGCCCAATCCTGTAAACCCTCACTCCTATTAGGCACCCTTACTCGTGAGATTGATGCCATTGATTTCAAGGGAGCTACTCCCTGAAGTAAAGGCCACTCACATGAGTAAGGGTTTGCAGGATCAGGACCTAAATTCTACATTTTTGAGGGGAAAGCTCATAGAAGGATGTGATTTTCAGTGGAAACTGTTAATTCAGTATGATAATATGCATTTAATCTTAGCAAGGAGGATTGCTCACAGAAACACAGACTTCTTGTCATAATAAAGATTTGTCTCATATTGAAGGAATGCCAGTGAAAACAAGGAAATATTTATTATTTGAGTTTCACTACGCAGCTCTTTTAAAAATAGTAATAACTAAGAATGTATCGAATAACAGTGTCATCATTTATCTTACCAATTTCTGTGCACACCTGCATGATTATTAAAACAGCCTTTGTGAGAGAACAAGAAAAATAAATTACCAAGACTGTGGCTAAGGAAGTCAGGGCCTAGACAATCATTTCAAACTTCCTATTGGGAAAAAAAGGGTCATAAAACAGTTAAAACAAAATGGAGAAAGAGTGTAAAATAATCTCATTGCTCAGTATGAGATTTTCAGAAGTTTTCAGTGTGGGCCTAACTTTGCACCCAGTACTGTCAGTTTATTTTTAATGTTGTGGTAGTTCTCAGAGGTCACAATTATGGGGGGGGGGGTTCCATTATGTGGCGCTTTACAAACATAGAAATAAACACAGTCACTGTCCCAAAGAGCGTAATATCTCAGAATAACCATCTGGCTTATTCTGAGTATTGTTGACATAATTGCATAGCTGTACTTCATCGTCTGGACCATAATGGAACAGCACTAGATACTCAGATTGTAACTAGCCATTGACACCAGCAGTGGGTTACCAGCTGCCCACTCATAATTAATGGCTTTCATTACCCCAGCAATGGGGGAAGGAGGGCTCTGCCATATCCAATCAAAATAGTAGGTATATTATCTGTTCCATCCTTTTCTTGTATCCTCACCCCGTTGACATCTCCTCTTCTTCTGATGGCAGTCCCAACCGTATCATCAAGTGTCAGATCCTTTGTTGGTCCTGAATGTCTAATTTTGCACTACTTACTCATTTAGTGTCATGGTTTGAAGTCTTTGTTCAGTTTCTCTAAAGTGAATCGCTGTTTGCAAATGTTACACAGTCCAAGAAATTTCAGCAAGACAAATCAGAGGCTTTTTTGTCCTACTTATAAAATTTGGCCAAAACCCAATGGCTTGCAGAGGCAGAACTGGTTTGAACTGGAGCTAGGAAACAAGAAAGATGATCTTGCTGGGTTCATAAGAACTTTTTTTAAAAAACATGCAGATTTAGTCTAATGGTGTTTCAGTGACTCATTAGCATCATTTAACATGTGGAGTTTTTTGTTAATCTGAGTTTCCTAAAAGATTATTAGAAATGGATTGTCATTGAAGTGCCCTACTTTCCTGAGTATTGCCAAAATGTCAGCGAGGCAGAGGGCAGCGCAGCAATCAGGTAATTCACTCAACACCTGGAAAAAAAATTGAGTCTCATGTTCAGCCTCCAAAGAAATTATTTTTGACAACGACCTGGAATGGGGCCAAATGGCGCCTCTGCAAATTCAGAACAAGTGTCACAGGAGGAAAGAGAAACCACCGAGTACATAAGAATAAGAGGAAACAAAATTTGAGAAAATGGTAAAGATGTAAGCAGCTTTTTAAATCCACCGGAGACCTTCTCTCTTTAATGGATCCCTTCCAATCCCGCTCTGCCAAAATCAGGCAGTACATTCTGTACTGTGTTGGCTCAGCAATGGCTCACACATTGCTGTGATTATCTGGGACACAGGTGTGTCAGCTGGCTTATATTTTATTTAGTTATGTATTTATTTACCTACTTATTGGTGGAGAGAAGAGTTCCCCATGGTTAGAACAAGGAAAATGTTAGCATCAGGGAAAGTCCAGCCAACCTAATACACCCAGTCCGCTAGTGGTTTATCCAAAGCCTATCTTCCTGCTTTAAAAAACATTCTCACTTTCTTCTTTTCCCAGAATTAAACCCAGGTCCCTCTTTAACTCATGTACACTCTTTCCCCAATAACGTATCCAATATGTTTGTTACCCTTTGCTTCCACTAGTTCTACCTGAGTTGCCAATTATCCCTCATTTCTTCAATTTTAGACTATATTTTCCTAGTTTATAAGCTCACCAAGGTGAAAAATGTTTGTCCTGCCACCTCATTAATCCCATTCATAATTTTGAAAACATTTGGAAAATGGCTTTTTGATTAAATGGAAATTTTCATGAAAAAAATTCTGTTTGATCCAAATTTTTCACAGGAACAAATCTTTTAATGACTAGAGCTAACAAAACCTCCTTCAACTTTGCCTTACACAGTGGCTATGGCTAGACTGCACAATGAACCTGAGTGTTTGATACCTGGGTGTCAGCGTCCCCACTGCAAAGCCCTGCCCATGTTACTCTGTCCTCACCCTTTCTGCATTCACTTGTATCTGTCTATGTGTCTGCCTGTCTAGGGGCATATCCCAAGATGATTCTTTATGCAGAGAAGCTCTAGGATTCTTTCCCTGTCAGTTGTGGAAGAACTTGTCTGTCCTTAAAGGGGAATTGTGAGAAGGGTTTGGAAAGACTATCAGCACTCTAGTGTTTTAGCCTGTGTCTTCACTGCAAAGTGGGTAGGTTCCAGCACATGTTATAGCAGAGCCACAGTTCTAACCCTCACCTTCAGCCAGGTAAGCTAACCCAGGTTTAAAGTACCTTTAAAACCAAGTCAGAGGGTTTTTGTGTGGACAGTAGGGAGGTTAAGTCTAAAACACAGGCAATACAAGAGTCTGGGTTAACTGTGTAGTGTAGACTTACCCTTAGATTCTTCTAATCTAGTATCATTAATGCTCTACCCTGCCCCCCCTCTGTAAGGCAACAATATCATTCCTGTAGCATGCTGGCCAGTAGTGCACACAGTATTTTAACTGGGATCTAACTAGTGCTTTCATATCTGTGGTTTTGTATTCTTTTCTGTCTGACTCTTAACAAAGTAATCTAGTAGCCTGTTTAACATTTTTCTGCTTTGAATTGAGCTGATGGGTTTAATGATTTCTCTACAATAACCCCAATTCCTTTTCCTGATCAATGTGCTGAACAATTATTTTATTTAACACGTTTCCTAATTTGGTACCTTCCTCCCAGACTAATTATCTTACATTTGTCTTTCTACTTTAAAATGTATTTAGCATCCACCAGTCAGTCTCCTAAATGATACAAATCCTTTTCATCGTTATTTGCATTGGTTATCCTACTAGCTTTACACTTTATAGATCTTTGAACAAGTGATAAGTTAAAAAATTAGGAAGGGACGGTGGGAAATTTGATTTTTTTTTTAAATAGAAATGGTCCCCAACTGGAAAATTTGGAACCAAATTTCAACCTCCACCTCACAAAGTTTGTGGGGAGGGAGTTTGGAATCAGGTTTTTGGTTTAGACATATCTGTTTTTTAATAGTTTGATGTTGAAATTTTAATCCCACTTAAAAGTTTTACTCTTCATGGGGCCAAATTCTGTACTGATTTTTATCCCATGTGGCTCCAGTGAAATCAGCACAGAATTTAGCCCATGCTGTCTAGTTTTCACCATTCCTGTCCTGCAACAACAAATCTCCATCTATGTGTCCACCCACGTGACAGTTTACGAATGCGTAAGGGAAAATTCAAAATAAATAGCAACAGCCAGTGTAAATGCATTCCAATAAGAATATGTAAAATGGACAACGTTCTTGTGAAGAGTCCAGAAGATAGGAAAGCCACCAAGAGAGTGCTCCTCTGTGACAAATGCTTTCCAGGAAGAAATTTAACCGTGGATCTTTCTATCCAAACGTAGTATGGCTACCTACAGCACTAAAGGAGAATATACTTATTGTGTCAATAATGGTCTTATTTATTTGAGGCCTGTAAGTAAAGTTTTCAGACAGAGTACTCTGATTTATAAAACAGAAGGAGCAGCCATTGCTATTTTCGAGCAGAATAATACTAAAGTGTTAGTTATTTGAGGTAGAGACTCATCCATCTAAGTACTAATTTGGCCCAAACACATTTAGGTTTTGTGTGTGTGTGTGTGTGTGTGTGTGTGTGTGTGTGTGACCTGACCTGCTTAGGCATGTCTGAAAATCCCTCTAGGTGCCTATCTGCATCTCTAGGTACCTAATTATCTGGCTATCTTACCCCTTAGGCGCTTTTGAAATTGTTACACTGTGTTTGGATGGTAGTCTCAATTTTTCTATGTGACCAGTGTAGATATACTAGATGAAGTGGCAAAATGAGTTTTTTGTTGCTTTCCCAGGTCAGATTATTTTTCTTCCCTCAAATATCACACTGAGGTTCTGTGCAACTAGTCCTCTAAAGATGATGTTTTGGAGTTTAGCCAACATTTTTGCTCCATTTTCTTACACAAGAAAGGAAAATGCAGCAGTGGCTGATATGGTAGTCGAGATAGACTTCAAGTGTAGAATCCTAACAGTTCCCCAGAAAGATCTTTCTATATTTGACTAAAACATGTCCCCAATAAATGCTGCAGTCTTCCCAGGAAGTAAAGACTGCTGTAATATACACATCCCAGAATGCACTTTTACATTTACAAGATCATTGTTTGAATTTGTTATACTATTAGCTTTTACGTTTTACAAACCTCTGTGCACATGACAAGTTGCAGTTAAGGAGGATTATTGCTGCAGGAACAGGATGCTGCCCAGAATGTGCCCAGAGCTCACCCCAACTAAAAAATTCTGTGGTATTTAGAGGACATATAAACTTGTTGAATGCAAACCATAAGAGCTAAAATCCTTTCACTTCAACGGGCTAAGAGTATAAGTGAGAACTATATAAAAATAACATTTTGATGTGCTCCCCAAAATTGAGGAAACAGACATACTGGGGAAAGATGCTTGTAACCCAAACTCCACGAGCCCTCCACTCAAACTTTGATGTATTCAAAATCCTGATCCATATCTTGTGCCTGGAGCCTATCTCTATTACTATCCAATGCTCAGAGCATAATCTTGAAACTGCCACTATTCTTTATTTCAAAACCCTCTTTCTTCAAATAAGGCAAAGCATGCAGTCCCTTTTCAGAGTTATGTACATGCTGCATTTACAGTTCTAAAAGTTGTTTTATAAGCTGTTTTATTATTATCTGAGTACAAAAAGCAACCAAAACATTTCTTAACCATATTTTTTCATGCTCACATAATTCAAGCCTGGCTGCAATGCTGTATGTCAAACTTTCTAAACAAATGGCTCCCATTGGAGTCAATGGCAAAACTCCCATTGGTTTCAGTAATTGGGTCCAAAATTTGCTTCTATGTTTGAGTTCCAACCTCTAAAGTACTTTTCTGAGAAAGCTGTGATTGAGTGAGAACAGGATCAGAGTAGAAGTGTCACTGAATTATCTCAATGAGTCATTTTTCAGCCTTGGGGCCAGACTGTTTGGATCTGTGTAGATGTGCCAGGGGAGGGCACAAAAAGCCTGTCCATTGGTGGACCTGTGCAGGGACCAGCCACAGCCCTAGTGCTTGTACTGAGCACCAAGACTTCTCCAGTAGAGCGGTGACAGTAGTGTCCCCAGAGGAATCGTGGCCCCACACTGAGAGCTGGAAGCCCATGCTACATCTTGGGAAAGGGTATGACAACAGTCATGCTGACCTGCAAGCTCCCAAAGCTTCTGCACGCATTATACCTACCTCAGTGACAGCACAACTCTTAGAATCCCTGGTAGGGTAATAAATATCTGCATCCCTTCTGCCCAGCTGCATGTTAAAGGCACACTCCAGGCTTGATTCAAGATATTCTTCTAGTTAACTTACAGCATTTGTCCTGTGTTCGTGGCCAAAATAGTCTTCTTCTAACGGTTTTCAATATGCTGTGTGTAGTTGGCTGCCACATTGCAGCCCAGACATGACTGAATTTTACTGATGCTATGTTATTTGCAAAGCATAATCTTTTAGGATGAAAGACTATATATACAAGACTTGTGATGGGGTATAGGTACCCCATTGTTTGTTGAATGATGAAGGGGTTAAACCTTCACTGGACTGGAATAGCTCAGTCCATAGGGGGACTGCCTT
This sequence comes from Eretmochelys imbricata, assembly GCF_965152235.1. Lineage (NCBI taxonomy): Eukaryota > Metazoa > Chordata > Testudines > Cheloniidae > Eretmochelys > Eretmochelys imbricata. The sequence goes on along the minus strand of NC_135572.1, from coordinate 248,729,288 downwards.
AGGTGTGGGCCTGGAGAGAGGGGCAGAAAGCTTTGGCCCTTAAGCAGTTGATGCGTGAAGCTGACAGCTGAGCCTCATGCACAAGGAAGTCACAAAACCCCTAAAGCTTCCAGTGGGGTAGAAAGGTGGTCCCAAGAAAGGGGAGTAGAGCTTTCTTCCAAACTGAGAGGAGAGATCTGGAGCCTAAGGGAGTGGATCATAGCACGCCCTCTTCTTTGTCCGTTCTTTTTCCTTACACAGGGTAAAACTGGGACTGCGTGGCCACCCTGCTGAGGGGAATTTTTATTGTGTGGTTGTTTCAGTTAGGTCGCCCTGACAAAAAGGGAACAATGAAAGATGAAGTGCCTCCTAGGAAGAAAACAGACTGAAGAAAGAGCTGGGTTTTGTTTTTGTTTTGCTATTCCTTCCTGGCTTAAAAGGATTGAGGTGACGACTGTGTTACAAGACTCTATAAGTATAAAATAATTGTATTCACACACACACACACACACACACACACACACACACACACACACACACACACACACACCCTTGTTTTCTATTCTTCTCTTTTTGGGTAGATTTCAATTTGAAAATCAATTAAAAAAATTAGAAACCATAAAGAAGACATGACACCATGGAAGCACACGAATCAAGAGTATCCCATTTTACCAACGCACATGACTTTTTAAATGGTGTATGCTGAAATTACATTACTAGTCCTGCAACAACCAGTGTGTTCCATCCTGACAGTGTCCACCACTGCCTCTCCTTTGCCTTCTGCACCTTAAGCCAATTTTCTGTCCTGTGCCCTATTTTGCCTCCTACTCCATGACCTTAACCATTGAACTCTGATGTGAAACCTTGTCCAAATACTACGTCTGTCGATTAATGGCAGTTAACTCACGTGATTAACTCAAAAAAATTAATTGTGATTAAAAAAATTAATCACGATTAATTGCACGGTTAAGCAATAGAATACCAATTTAAATTTATTAAATATTTTTGGATGTTTTTCTACATTTTCAAATATATTGATTTCTATTACAACACAGAATACAAAATGTACAGGGCTCACTTTATATTATTATTTTTATTACAAATATTTGCACTGTAAAAATGATTAACAAAAGAAATAGTATTTTTCAATTCACCTCATACAAGTACTGTAGTGCAATCTCTTTATCGTGAAACTGCAAGTTACAAATGTAGATTTTTTTTTTTTTGGTTACATAACTGCACTCAAAAACAAAACAATGTAAAACTTCAGAGCATACAAGTCTACTCAGTGCTACTTCTTGTTCAGCCAATTGCTAAGACAAACAAGTTTGTTTACATTTACAGGAGGTACTGCTGACTGCTTCTTGTTTACAATGTCACCTGAAAGTGAGAACAGGCATTTGCATGGCACTTTTGTAGCCGGCATTGCAAGGTATTTACGTGCCAGATATGCTAAACATTCATATGCCCCTTCATGCTTTGGCTACAATTCCAGAGGACATGCTTCCATGCGGATGATGCTCATTTAAAAAATAATGTGTTGATTAAATTTGTGACTGAACTCCTGGGGGGAGAATTGTATGTCTCCTGTTCTGTTTCACCCTCATTCTGCATATATTTCATGTTATAGCAGTCTTGGATGATGACCCAGCACATGTTCGTTTTAATAACATTTTCACAGAAGATTTGACAAAACACAAAAAAGGTACCAATGTGAGATTTCTAAGGATAGAAACAGCACTTGACTCAGGGTTTAAGACTCTGAAGTGCCTTCCAAAATCTGAGAGGGATGAGGTGTGGAGAATGCTTTCAGGTGTCTTAAAAGAGCAGCACTCCAATGCAGAAACTACAGAACCCGAACCACCAAAAAAAGAAAATCAACCTTCTGCTGGTGGCATCTGACTCAGATGATCAAAATGAACATGTGTCGGTCTGCTCTGTTTTAGATCGTTATCGAGCAGAAACCATCATCAGAACTTCTAGAATGGTGGTTTAGGCATGAAGGGACATATGAATCTTTAGCACATCTGGCACATAAATATCTTGCAAGGCCATCTACAACAGTGCCATGTGAACACCTGTTCTCACTTTCAGGTGACATTGTAAACAAGACGGGGGCAGCATTATCTCCTGCAAATTGTAACCAAACTTTTTGTCTGAGTGATTGGCTGACCAAGAAGAAGGACTGAGTGGAATTTGTAGGTTCTAAAGTTTTACATTGTTTTATTTTTGAATGCAGTTATTTTTGTACATAATTCTACATTTGTAAGTTCAACTTTCATTATAAAGAGATTGCACTACGGTACTTGTATTAGGTGAATTGAAATATACTATTTCTTTTGGTTTTTACAGTGCAAATATTTGTAATCAAAAATAAATATAAATTGAGCACTGTACACTTTGTATTCTGTGTTGTGACTGCAATTAATATATTTGAAAATGTAAAAAATAATCCAAAAATATTTAAATAAATGGTATTCTATTATTTTTTAACAGTACGATTAATCACGTGATTAATCGCGATTAATTTTTTTAATCACTTAACAGCCCTAACTTTTGAAAAGCAAAGTATGCCATGTCCATTGAATTTCCATTATCCATCATGGCAGTAGTATCGTCCAAGACTCCAGAGGGTTAGTTAAGCTTGACCTCCCCTGCCTGAATCCTTGCTGTAGGACTATCCTGAACTAAACAGTGCAGTTCCAGGTTTTCCTTGCCACAATAATGAGGAAAGTTTCCAAGATTTTCCTTGCAGACCGTTTTAAATGTATTCATTTAAGATGGTCTGTGAGGAAAATCTTGGAAACTAGCCTCAATACATTTCCTGAAATGTATTTATTTAAAATGACCTGCATTTGTCTCTTGACACTTTGACAAAATAATGGAGTTATTTGTGTCACATTCCAATCTTCCTCTGAAATCTGGATCAAATCTGCTATGCTCTTACAGATATCAGTTAAGCACTCCCCAATTTCTTAGCCGAGCCCTGTGTATATTCACTGATGAACCCCCACCCTGTGGTGTGTTATCGATTATCCATCTCGTGCTTTGGAAATGATACTGTAATGGCTTTCTTCAAGTGGGTCATCACAGAGATGCACCTTAAAGAATGGTGCATAAACTGTACCACCCCAGGAGTAGACCCCAGAGCCATTCTGACTCAAACACCTCTTTAGTCTCAGTTCCCTCCATTTCGTCCTTGTTCCCAGGTGTTAGTTTTCTGTTGGACGATACCAGTAGCAAGTTACTACTGCCCATACCCCTCTCCCTTGCTTTCTTTCCTCTTCCTCCTGGTACTGGCTTAGCTGCTTGGCCAGGATAGGGGCAGGAGGAGAGCCAAGACTCTACCCATTCCACAGCCATTTCCCATTCACCTGCTCCAGGGAGTAAGTGGTGAGTAGCTCCATTTTTTTCTGTGTGCCTGGTCCCAAGCCAAGGTGCAATGGGAGCTCTTACTCACTTGGGCAGGTATGTAGTCTGAATAAAAATCTAGCCCTGAATAAAGTGACAAGGAACTGAGGCAGGGAGTGCTGCGCGCTAGTTCAGACTGAAAGCTTTGTAGGAAAAAAATGGATGATTAATAAGATTAAAAGAAGAAAACACCACACCCAGTAAACCAGGTTTGGTCCAAAAGTAAAGGTAGGTGAAATTGCCAAAGAGAGCTCCTCTTTAAAAGGCCCAGTTGCCTTTTCTGAGACCAGCATTCTACTAGTTTCCCTGGATATGTTTCACAGAGCAGCAGTGCCCAGGGATTTTTAATGGTTGGCTCCAGTGTTCTCGTTTGAGCCACAGTGTCTGCTCCTGCAGGAGATGAACAGAGGACCCAGACTCCCCCTCCCCTGACAGTGCAGGTCTTCAGGAGTCGAGCTTCTACAGCGTGCTCCTCTACACACTACAGTAGTGCAGTAAAAGCCAGGGAGGTTGATTCTGTGAGATAATTCTGCCTTAGCTCCTGTGCGGGTTTCCAGTCAGAAATCTAGGTAGGGATCAGTCCTGCAAGGTGCTGAGCATTCTGCCCAAGGTGCAAAAAAGCGCGTAAGCACGTGCTTAACTTACAGCATGTCAGTAGCCCCGTTGCCTTCAGTGGAATTACTCACATGCTTAAAGTTAAGAATGTTCTTAACTGTTTTGGGGCTAGAGTGCACCTCACAGGATTGATCCCATAGTCCTGAGGGGAATATACAGCACCAAGCAACTGCTCCCTGAATCCACCCCTCCCAGCCCGGCTCTGGCATCCTAAACCTACAGAGGACTGTCCATAGCTTTGAAGAGGGACCATGCTGTATTTGACCCCAATCCCTCCCTTCCACAGGCATATGGGTGGTTTTGTACACTAAATCTTGCTTCTTTGCTTTCCTCTAGAAGGTCATAGGGACCTTGATCTGGCAAAAAAAAAAGTGATGTTGTTCCTATATAATAAATATTTTTTACATTTTATCAGTGTACATAAATACTGTAGTCTGGGAGCCCAGAGAATGCCGCTAACATGTTTTGCTTGCTGAAACATTTATGGAGTCAATTTCAGGCAACAGCATGCAGCCACACTAGTCTGCTAAAGGTAAACAGAAGTGCTTTGGAAATAAACACTAAAAGGTGTTTAAAATCTTAAATTCTTACCAGAATAAAAGAGTAGGCTGAAAAATTACAAATAGTTTATTTTTGTGATTTCCCTTTCCTAGCCTCTACCCACCTGTCTATTTATCCATCCCTGAGAGCTTTTCAGAATAGGTACCATCCCTTCATGAATGTGTAAGAGTGTCTAGCACATTGTGGGGGTTTCCACAAATAAATATACTGAAAAACAACAAATATTTGAACATCATTTCATATTCACTTGCCAGACCTAAGGACTCTCTCCTTCTCCTGCATTAGTGAATGGCATCACTAACCTCTATAAAGCAGTGTAAGCAGTGGTACAGGAGACATAGTGGGGGTGCTGATGGTGGAAACCATGTGATTGGGTTGTTATTACTACTTCAAGCCAGAGGGCACGGCAGCACCTCCAGCATCCCTAGTTCCAGCACCTATGAGTGTAAAGATGCAGCTCTCCGCTCTGCCGTAGTGGGACAGTTGATGGTATTCCTCTTTTTTAAATCCAGAATCTGGAGTTTGGTCTTGCCAGATTTCAAACCGTTCCAGTTTAATTTTAAAATGTATTTATGAGTAAATACTACCCATTTTCTCTGTTAGTGGCATATCCTGGCACCTTCTCCATGCCTGCAGGGGGAAACTGTAACTTGAATGGTTCGCTGTACAGGAGAATGGGGACTGGATGAGGCATAGAGTGGTGGAGTGGGTTCACTCCCTTGCATGTTGTGAGTTCCCAGTTTGGGTGAGCTCTGTGCATGGCAGCATGGGGAGAGTGGGAACAGATGGAGCTTGGGGCAGAGGAACAGTTTAGATGTGGTTTCTCCCATCCTCTCCTCCTCCAGGGGTTTGCAGGGGCTCCTCTAGCCACTGGCGGTCATAGACTCTGGCCTGCGGTGGAAACTTTGTACCAACTTCCCCCAATGCACAGACACATCTAACCAGTGGCAGCCCTCCTATTCAGGACTGGCACAGACCTCAGAGTTTGCCTCTTTAAGATTGAGACCATTTCAATGGCTTTTTTTTTTTAATTTTAAAAAGAAAATCTCTTTGTACTGCTGTTTCCACTGTCCTCCCTCGACTACTCCCATTCTTCTTTCTCTGCTATCCCTCTGTCTTTCCTCTGCCACTCCATGACTGGGTCCTCAGACACCCCTTGTGAGTCAAAGAGATCTGTTTGTGTTGCAGGGCTGCAGGAGCTCAGAAAAATAATACTGTGATAACTTGTCAACAATGCCGGACACCTGGTGATAAATGTTGTGAGTGATTTTTTTTTCTCCTGCAAGTAGCTTCTGGCATTATTTTTTTGAGCTGACACCTCTAAAGTTGCTACGTTGTTAGCAGTTTTCAACTTCTAGAACCTCTGTGAATACTTTAACAGTAATGTGTGTACAATTTGCTAATTAATGGAATCATTTGGATTTGAAAACAGTTTGTCCTAATGGAATACTGCAAAGCACTTGCATTAATTCATGATAACATTATTCAGTAGCTTTTCTCTTCTTTTCTTCAAAGTTGGTTTATTATAGTAGAGAAGCTTGTTCTAAGTAACCAAGTAGAAGCCCATATAAATCTCTTGGTGATACCAGTTCTCCCGGGCTGTCTGAACTCCTTACCGTCTCCTGTTTATGGTGAAAGCTTTTGATTTTTTACAACCTCCACTTTAACAGAAGGTGCAATGGTTTGAACTAACATTGCCTACCCAGTATATCTGCAGTATACTTGAGCACTTTAATGGAGAGGTTGATGATAGACATACATTTTGTATGTTTAAAAAGAGATCACTTTTTATGCATCATCATGGTTATCTTTCCTCTCAAATGCTTTGGGGAAATCCTCTTATGAATGTTAAATAAATTAATAAAAATAATAATTAATGATTAATAATATAAGACTAGGGTCTTAGAATACTTGACCTCCAAGTCTTGACTACATTTAGAATTGGTGAGGCGTCAAAACTCATTGACAATTAAGAACTTCCTTTGCTTACTTGTAGGATATTATAAAGCCGCAAATTTTGGATCCTGATCTGAAGTTTCATAAAGTTGTTGGAATTAGACAAATTCAGGGTTTGGTTCAGACCTCTCTCTGCCGTTTCCCATGTAGTGATTTTACATTGTGGAGTGGGAAAGTGGTTTTTTATTTTACTGTGAGATTCCTAAAAACATTTGGGATTAAATTTTTGTCTGGAATAAATTAGCACCATTTTCTGGCATGAACTGTAATTAATTTTCTGTATGTGCAGGTAATTCAGTCTGGTGGGGTGAACAAAATGAGCAATTAGAGAAAGGAAAATCATCTCTGACTGACTCAGAAAATAACTGATCTTCTAGGTGGCCATAGCCATATTTTCCTCCTGAGCATGGCTACCCATCCATAGCTAATCTCCAGTGGGAATACCACAACTGAGCTGGCAGAACATCCTTCTCTAGTGTGAGGTGAACATCTGATAACATCAATATTGTATTTCATTTACGGATTACTTTATGAGAAGCAGGGTATTCCATGCTGAATACAGCACACCTTGGGACGGGGTGTGAATCATAAAACTGTAAACCAAGTGACTATAACCACTCAAGAAGTGCTCTCTGAAAATGGAATCAATATAGCGATAATAATATTGGGTGCTGGGATGATCAGGTGAGCAAATTAGAAGTCCCAGTCTGCTCTGTCAGTGAGAAGTGGTTTGCACATAAATGTGAACATGCTTATTAAAAAATGTATTATCATCATTAGAATGCATTTAAATTAATTGTTAAAACAGTAGTAAAAACTTAAATGCCTAGATCTTAGACAATAGATTTGAAAAGTTAAAGGTTATCGCAAGCTCCCTTGGTAGGTGTACAGCAGACATTTACAACTCAAGTCACATGTTTCAGAAATCACAGCTAATATCAACTTCTTTGATAAGATGACAGAATTTGTAGGAGACATGAATGGGTTAATTCAAGGATAACAGGTATTGCAAACCCTAAGGAGCTTATAATTGTGAACTGGCTGTTTCTCAGCTGAAGGATAGTAGATACTTAAGACATCCATTGGGAACCTTCTCCTCGCTCTCAACATTAATAGCATAATAATGTTGTGCTATTTATTGTATTTTCACCATCCAACTGAGGATTTATAACTTTGTAAACATTAGTGAATTTCCAGTAACCTTACAGTGTTCCTGTGATGTAGATATTATTATTCGTGTTTTAGAAGTGCAGGAACGGAGGCACAGAGAAGTCCAAGGTGCTGAGAACCTTCAGGTCCCATCATTTTCAAATGGAGTTATGGATGCTCAGCACCCACTGCAAATCAGCCCATAAGTGACTTCCCACCGTCATGCTCTGTGGCAGAGCCAGAACCCTGAACCCAGATTTCTTGATTCCCAGACCCACAGGCACTGGCTTCCAATTGTCCCAGGGGGTGCTCAACCCGCACTTCCCCCAGGCCCCGCCCCCACTCCACCCCTTCATCCAAACCCCCACCCCAGCTCCGCCTCTTCCCACCCCCGCTCCGCCTCTTCCCGTCCCTGCCCGCCTCTTCCTTGCCTCTTTCCGCTCCCTGTCCCCAAGCGCGCCTCGTCCCCACTCCTCCCCCTCCCTTCCAGAGGTGGACAAGAGGCGCTGAGAGGGAGGAGGAGGAGTTGATATATCCCCTGAGGAACACCTTATAACAGAGTTTTGGGAATCTTCAGAAACAGCTGCTGTGTTCCATCCCAGAGGTGGTAGCGTTCAGTGGTAGGTGAAACGATCCCTTCAGTAGTTTACTTTGTAAGTCAGGTTTGCTGTGGTAAGTTTGTAGAATACTCTGGGCTCACTCTGGATGAAAGGTGCTGTATAAATGTAAGTCACTATTATCAGTTTAGCAAATGCTGGGGGACGGGGATTGGTATTATATGCCCAATAAAAATGAAGCATTTGTCTGTAGTTTACAGTCCTCGATGGCTGTGTTAGTTTTGGCTTGTTCTCTTATTGATAGTGTTGCCTTCTTCCCTCTCTGCAGGTCTCCAAGTGGTTTTAAATTCCATTATCAAGGCTATGGTCCCCTTGCTGCACATTGCCCTGCTGGTGCTGTTTGTCATAATTATCTATGCCATCATTGGACTGGAGCTATTCATGGGGAAGATGCACAAGACCTGCTACTTAGTGCAAGGCGGATTACCGGGTAAGAGATGTGTTACGTGTGGGGGAGTGGGTTGGAGGCTTGATTCACTGTTGCCCTGCACCTTGTGTAACATTTACCCCAGTGCAAAGAACATAAGCACATAAGAACGGCCATACTGGGTCAGACCAAAGGTCCACCTACCCCAGTATCCTGTCTTCCATCAGTGACCAATGCCAGGTGCCCCAGGGGGAATGAACAGAACAGGTAATCATCAAGTAATCCATCCCTTGTCACCCGTTCGCAGCTTCTGGCAAACAGAAGCTAGGTCACCATCCCTGCCCATCCTGGCTAATAGCCATTGATGGACCTATCCTCCATGAATTTATCTAGTTCTTTTTTGAACCCTGTTGTAGTCTTGGCCTTCACAACATCCTCTGGCAAAGAGTTCCACATGTTCACTGTGCGTTCTGTGAAGAAATACTTCCTGTTGTTTGTTTTAAACCTGATACCTATTAATTTCATTTGGGGACCCCCTAGTTCTTGTGTTATGAGAAGGAGTAAATAACACTTCCTTATTTACATTTTCCACACCAGTCATTTTATAGACCTCTATCATATCCCCCCCCCTTAGGCATCTCTTTTGCAAGCTGAAAAGTCCCATCTCTCCTCATATGGTAACCGTTCCAGACCCCTAATAATTTTTTTTGCCCTTTTCTGAACCTTTTCCAATTCCAATGTGTCTTTTTTGAGATGGGTGACCACATCTGCACACCGTATTCAAGATGTGGGTGCACCATGGATTTATATAGAGGCAATATGACATTTTGTGTCTTATAGCTATCCCTTTTTAAATGATTCCCAACATTCTGTTCACTTTTTTGACTGCCACTGCACATTGAGTGGATGTTTTCAGAAAACTATCCCCAATGACTCCAAGATCTCTTTCTTGAATGGTAACAGCTAATTAAGACCCCATCATTTTATATGTATAATTGGGATTATGTTTTCCAATGTGCATTACTTTGCATTTATCAACACTGAATTTCATCTGCCATTTTGTTGCCCAGTCACCCAGTTTTGTGAGATCCTTTTGTAGCTCTTCGCAGTCTGCTTGGGACTTAACTATCTTGAGTAGTTTTGTATCATCTGCAAATTTTGGCACCTCACCGTTTACCCCTTTTTCCAGATCATTTATGAACATGTTGAATAGTACTGGTCCCGGTACAGACCCTGGGGGGACACCACTATTTACAGCTCTCCATTCTGAAAACTGACCATTTATTCCATCCTTTGTTTCCTATCTTTTAACCAGTTAACAAAGGATGGGAATAAATGGTCAGTTTTCAGAATGGAGAGGGTATCAAATGCTACTATTATGATCTGGTACTGTTTAAACATCCAGCAGGCAGTATCTGTGCACTGGTGTGTATATGACAACAAAGGGTGTAGAGCAATGATGAATTTGGCCCTGATAGTGCAGGGAGGTACTTGGGTGCTGCTGATTTACCAGCTAGAAGAAAGCAAAAACTCTAAGGTTTTGCTCCAAGATGCTGTGCTGGGTTTAGACAGTTTCACAATTTCCTTTGCACTATTTTGGGAATTTCGTGATTGATGTGTGTGTGTTTGTGTGATGCTGGTGTGAGTGGCCCTATAGACAGCTCTGGAATCAAAAAGAACAGTTTGCTACGGTATTTGTCTAATTTAGACATTTATATATCACCACTCACTGCTGAGCTAAGTGGAAACTTGAGTTTCCTACACTCTGATTTTTGCAATTGTTTTAATGGGATTTTCCAGGTTTAGAAGGATCTAAAGCCAACCATCACCAGCTAAGACATTTTTAAACATGACTGTCTTTGTCCAAACTGAGGGCAAAATGATGGTAACACCCTTATAGTTAAAATGTTTTAGTGAACATGTTTTCTGCCACAATGCATTTTTCCGATGTAGGCCATGCCTGTGAGGCTGCATTAGGGAAGTGTGAAGTGCCCATTCTGAAAATGTGTCTGTAAGCTTCTGCCTATGGCTGCGAAAACAATGGATTTTTTGCTTCAGTGGCATGTTAAAAAATTTTTTTAAATTAGTTTTGGGTCAAACCAAAAACAATTTTTTTCAAAATTTCTTACACATCAAAAAGTTAAAAAAAAAATGTTTTGGGTCAACCAAAAGCTTCATTTTGATTTTGAGCTTTTAATAAAAATTGAAATTAAACTAAAGGAAATTTTAAAACAAAAAGTCATTTCAAACTGAAGCATCTCATTTCAGGAATGTTGATAGGAAGGAAATATTTTGATTTTTTTCAGAATTTTTTTTTAGGTTTTTTTTTGTTTGTTTTTTTTTAACCAAAGCAATCTGACTAAATTCATGAAAAGTTTCAGTATTGACAAATCTGCATTTTTTACTGGAAAAAGCTTTCAGGCCAAAAATTTTGCCCAGCTCTACTTCTGTCCCCAAAGAAGAGAACATGTAGCCTTTGGCATTTAAGGCTTTGGTATTTAAGTTTGCACAATTTTTCTGTTTACTTTATCAGAAAAATCTGCAGACGCCTTTAAACCAGGGGTGGGCAAACTATGGCCCTCGGGCCGCATCTAGCCCTTCAGACGTTTTAATCCGGCCCTCAAGCTCCTGCCGGGAAGTGTGGTCTAGGGCTTTCCCCACTCTGCAGAGCTCCCGGAAACAGCAGCATGTCCCCCCTCTGGCTTCCATGCGTAGGGACAGCCAGGGGGCTCCGCACGCTGTCCCCACCCCAAGCATCACCCCCGCAGCTCCCATTGGCTGAGAATCAAGGCCGATAGGAGCTGCAGGGGCAGTGTCTGTGGACGGGGAGGTGCGCAGAGCTGCCTGGCTGCAACTCTGCATAGGAGCCGGCGAGGAGACATGCCGCTGCTTCTGGGAGCTGCTTGAGGTAAGCGTTGTCTGGAGTCTGGACCCCTGACCCTCTCCAGTGCCCCAAACCCCTGCCCCATCCCTGATCTCCCTCCCACCCTCCGAACTCCTCAGTCCCACTCTCCTGCACCCCAGAGCCCCCCCGCCAGCTGCAGCCCTCACCCCCCCCACCCGCACCCCAACCCTCTACCCCAGCACGGAGCCCCCTCCCGCACCCTGAACTCATTTCTGGCCCCACCCCAGAGCCCGCACCCCCAGCTGGAGCCCTCACCCCTCCTGCACTCCAACCCCCAATTTTGTGAGCATTCATGGCCCGCCATACAATTTTCGTACCCAGATGTGGCCCTCGGGCCAAAAAGTTTGCCCACCCCCACTTTAAACAGTTCAACAGAGGGATATTTGTCCATAAACATACAATGTAATTAGGAATACAGCCAAAGGAAAACAAATGAAGATGAAGGAATGAACTGAACAGAAACATCCCTTTGTATTTTCCTTATGCGAGCCAGTTCCTTTCTCCTTCTCTGTTTTCCATGTTGATTCATCACCAGAATTGGGTTGTTTCCTTGGTCATTCTCTTTAAGCCTCATCTCTTCTCTAAGTCCTCATCCTTCAGAGTCCTTGTGGAAGCAGAAGCTATGCTTGTTAGGGCATCTTTATGGGCTTCACCATCACTGGCTTGTCGTGTTAGAGTGTGCGTCAAGGAGCACTGCACCAACAGCAATTGCTGGAGGCATTCTGCTTGTGAAGGAGAGAGGGAGAGAGAGAGAGAGTAGGCTGATTGCCTCCAGAGGACCAAGTTGCAAGAGTGTGACCAGGCAGCAATATTAAAGCACCCTCTGCACAGAGACACAAGTGAGAGGGAAGGACCAGCAGCCTGCATGCGAATATTTTCCAAGTGAGGCTTTCCCAACATAATGTAACTTTCCCTGAATTAGAACATTTAAATGAATTTAGCACTGTTGAAAGGTGCCTGAGTGCCAGCACTGGAGATAGAGTTCTCTAGCTCTCCACAAAACACGTACAATATGGGGAGCAAAAATGGAAACTCCTTCTACTCTGCCCCATAAACAGGACTCAACTTTGATATGGAGAAACCAGCTATAACGGTGAGAGTTTAGCTCAGTCTCCACAGCCCATCCAGTCATTGGCCTTTCTGTTGAGACTTCCAGCAGAGTTGTCAATTCCTGATGAGTATGGTGGTGCTTTTTCATGTGGATGTTTGCCATTTGCAGCTGGGCTGAGACCTCCAGTTCATTTCCCATTGACTAAAGCAATAAGACAGTAATGACTTTCTCACCAGCAGACTGAGTTGGATTTGAGTCAGCAACATAGAGTTGAACAACTCACCTATTCTATAACGACTCCAGGCCCCAAATATACAATACTGTAAACTTTAATAACTACTATCATGGCAGAGGAGTTTCTAATCTATGATCAGCCCTTCCCTTTTCTCTCTCAGGATGTGTCTGTGGTTAGAAAGGAAGTTATTCTGAAAGTAAAAATGAATTAGTGGGAGGAATCCTGCACACAAAATCCATCAGGAAATACCTCCTAAGAAAATCCAGTAGACTGTCACTTACACATCTACGCATCTGCTGTTTATCATTTGATTTATTTGACCTGAGCATCAGTGATCACCGTGAGATGCTGGGTACTAATGACTCTATCTCAGTCACAATCATATAGCGAGAAAATATCATACAGAGGGAAATTGCCACAAGAGTTCTTTAGTTTCTACCTTCTTATAAGGTCAGCAAATTTCAATTGCTAGAAAATGTACTAGAACTGTAATGACCTGCCATGGATTTTTACGCTCTGTTAATATATATATATATTATCTTTCTCTATGGTAACTACTGAAGAGGCACCTCATTCTGATCTTCCTATTCCTGATGTACTTTGGCGTAAACACTACCAGAACTTTTGGAAATCTCACAAGAACAAGCTGTCTCATGAAAAAGATAGTAGCAACAAATAAAATAGATAGAAACAAACAAAATAAACTCCCACATATCTATTTTAAATGTAGGGCCTTATCTTGCAGTCCTAATTCAGGCAAAGCTCCCACTGCTTTCAAAGGTAGCTTTGCCTGAATAAGGACAGCAGGACTGTACTCTTACTGATCAATCACTCTCATTACATATTACTATGGTCCCAATATTAGTATTTGTGTTTATTTGTATGTATTAAAATGTTTTTCATGGGCTTTTTTTTAATGCACCGGAGAGTTGAAACAGATGTGTAGCTTGGGTTCTTAATTTTACAAATTGGGAGAAACCCCAAACCTATATAGAATAGGCAGGTGATTAATCAGAAGTTATGGTCCTGCAGAGCTTCTGAGCATCACAGGACCTGTGGATAACATTCTGCAAAGCTTCTGAGCTCCAGAAATGCATCACAGCAGTTTAACATTAGTCCAGCATCCCTTAGCAACTCCATAGCACTGAAGCTTGAAGCTTGGTTCCTTTGAGGTAAGGTGTTCCACAGGAAGAGAGCTTCAGTCAGTTCAGTGCTAGGGGACATAAGTGACCTTAAGTTAACCCAGACTGCCCGTGAATATGGAAATGGAAAATCATAGTTGCAGTGTGCACACCAAAGAAATGCAACTGATGTAACCTAGCATCTCCTCATGTATGAGTGCACTCTTTCTTGTTTCTGGAAGGTTGTATATTGAAAAACATAATGACAATTTTGATTGTCATAATTGGTAACTTGTCTATCCTTTGCAAAATAAAAAGCCAAACCAAAAAATGCACCGGCGCCTGGTTAAAACCAATACAATTTTTGGTGGTGCCTTCAAATAATGTGTCAAATGCACTGCAAAAGTCTGGTCTCAAAAGCAAGTATCCTTCTTTTGCCTTTCCAGTGACTCATGCAGTACTTAATAATTTTCTCATTCTTGTTTTCCCATCATTTATGATACACCTGCAGAAGAGGACCCCTCTCCTTGTGCTCCTCAATCAGCGCATGGACGGCAGTGTCAGAATGGCACTGTGTGCAAAGCAGGATGGGAGGGGCCCAAGCATGGCATTACCAATTTCGACAACTTTGCCTTTGCCATGTTAACTGTGTTTCAGTGCATCACTATGGAGGGCTGGACAGATGTCCTTTACTGGGTACGTATCCGAAAATGACCAATCCCTGGGACCAATAGTGCTGTCCTGCCATGCTGAGAATATGGGGCTCTGGCTTGGTCTTTATTTTGCTCACTGGTTATGTGTGGTAATGGGAGGGTTAATAATATATGGCTTTAATTAATTTAGTGTGTCAATGGGATGACATGGAAGCTGTTAGCTGTCATATTTTTTAAAATTTAAATGTGAACTTTCTATTATATTAAAATGTTAAAAGATGGCAGGTGGCATTTTGGTTTGAGAATCTGCAATGTACCTTTGTTGAGCTGGGTGTCATTGAGTGACCCTCCCGATGTGTCAGCTATCTCACACCAATCCAAATTACTAATGCAGCAATATTTCTAATGAGTAAAGATAACCATGTAGTGGCATTGCTGTTAACAAAGGCACTAGAATGAAAAGACCCATGGATTTCATCAGGAAGTTCAGAAAATCCTTCTAGATCTGCACTCTAATCCTAATTATGAACGTCATCCTGACCCTAATTCTTACCCTGATCCTAATTCTGATATTGACCTAGATAATGACCTGAATTTTTATCTTAATCATGACCTAAATTCTATGTTTAATCTTGATGTTAACCTTAAAATTAACTATCATCCTCACCGTAGTCCTAACCTGGAGACTTGCATTCAGCTTCTTTTGGCTTTTTTAGTCCCATAGTGTAGTTCCTGTTATGTTTGGGGACCTGGTAAAAGCATAGTAGTCCAAAATAAGGATTGATCTTTCATTTTAAACTGGACCTACCTGGGCTCCTGAACTATGCTACTGCCTTGAACTTCTGCAGGGTTGCAGCATGGTTCAGGAACATGCTTAAAACATGATTTAGTCCTGACTATACTGTTAGAGTCTGGATTATAGCTATGTTTAGAGACTTCTGGTTCCCCCAGTATGATAGGAATTTCAGTGTAAATAGAACCTGAGGCTCAGTGCATAGTAGAATTAACACAAGAATATTCTAAGGAAAATAGGGAAAAGATCTGGATTGGGGTAAGCTTGTGCTGTTAATCAACACCCCCATCTCCTTTAAACTTGATCCTGAAACTGCACTCCACCTGCCACTGGGTTAGAGTTTAAAATATTTCTCTTTGAAGATTTAGAGTGTCTACAGTATATCCATTGCACACGGACGGGACTCACACAGATAATGATGGTCTTTTTACCCTTTTAAATTTAGATTAACCTTGTGATGCCAGTTCCCTCCTAGTGACTAAGATAAGAGGCAGAGATGAAAATATTTGAGAGCAATCTGGGTCTTGTGAAATGAAAATTAGATTTACTTGAAACAAGAGTATACATTAGTAAAAACCGTGAAGAAAAACCTAAAACCAGAAAAGAAACCAGGCAAAATTTCTCAGTATTTGATACAAAGAGTATATCTGTCTGTCATATTTCAATAGTATCCATCACTATAGTATCTGAGAGCTGTATGTCTGGGTATTCGAGAGAGACTTACGGGCCGTTCAGTTGAGAGAATCCAAAGCAAGGTGAATAAGACAATCAGTAATAAATAGGGATGCACTTGTGGCAGTGTACACTGTTAATTCATATGAAATGAATCCCCCAAATTATCATTATTTTCTCTAACGGTAGGTTTTACAATAGACCCTCCCCGCGTCTCTACGCTCTTGGGTCCCTGCATCATTCACATGACAGGGATGAAACACTTGGGATACAGTCATCAGTTCTTATTCACCTAATATTAGGAGCCAAAAGCATATAGCCACCGATAAATGCTCTTCTACTGTGATTGCTACAGATTGCTTCATTTTTCATGGATTCCCTAGAGCAACCTAGCTTTTGGCTGTTGGATTTTGGTTTGGTTTGAGCTACTTTCTGAAGTTATTTTTTTCCTTTCATACAGTACAGTATATCGAGGCCTCAAATTATAATGAATTGTTGAGTATTAGTTTTTCCGGACAACCCTGGAGCTCTTAGTCTTCAGGGTGTGGATATATAGAACACTTGCTTTGGAAGGAAAAAAATATGTTCTTCTTGTTCTCAGTTCTAAATTATTCCTAGACAAAAAATCTTAATTAAGCTCGGTGATAGGGTCTTCTGTGGCCGGGCAGCCTAGTGGCTAGATCAGTGGTCTTTCAGTCTGTAAGGCCCGAGGCCGTAGTAGGGGGACCCAGACCCTCCCTCTCTACTGGGTCCCATCCCGGGGCCCTGTATAGATCAACCCCTAAACAGGGGTAATGGGGTCTCTCATCCTAGCAGGGAGTTAAGCCCCACTTCCCCGGGCTACTTCCTACCATTCTCTTCAATTTGGGGCATGGCCCCGCTAGTCCAGTTGCCCCAAGTGCTGGGGCTTATTTGCAGCCTCCCCTTGGCAGGGAGCCCTTACTTGCCTCAAGTAGCTGCTCTGGATGGCGGATTTCTGAGCTGTCCCTTCGAGCAGGCAGAGACCTCCTGCTTCCTCGCCAGTCAGCCCCCAACTGAGCCTGGCTCCCTTCTTTTCTCTACCCCCCGTCCCATCCAGGTCTGGCATTGGCCGCAGGTGTAGTGGAGCTGGGCTAGCTGCACCCAAAGGTTTTCTTTAACCCCTGCTGTGCCAGATGGCTGTTTCTCTGCTCCCTCACAAGCTGGAATTAAGGTTGTAAATATAGTATCAATAACAAAAGGGTAAAATCTCGGTAACTAAAAATAATCCACACCATCAACTTCTGAAAGCCAGGTAATGCAAAGTTCAGGTTACACTTTAGAAAAAACACTAGGAAAAAGACACCAGAAATGATGGACATTTAGGGCTAAGGTGATTCAAAGAATCTTAACTGTGCCCTTGTATCCACACCACGGTTTGACTTTGTCATGTTATATAGATACATTGGCCACCATTAAAAAGTCTGTGTTTGTCAGCAGTTGCCATATAGTAGTATCTGAGATGCCATGATTATTTTGCGCTACTTAGAAGAGTGGTATTTGTATAGCAAAAGCTAACTTTCAATGTTGACTACTGTACACATCTATGACAAGTGTTATAGCTATAATAGTTGGCATGTTGAAACCCTATAAACATTGACATTTCAACCGTGTCTGCAGATGTCTTAAAAAACATGCACGGGTTTATGCAGTAGAGTATACAAAGCCGAAGAGCAAGGTATAATGTCTTTAAGATACCTACAGCAACATGGAGACTTAACATTCTGAATAGTAAAGCGTTAACAGGGTTCCAAAATTTCCAACCCTCTGGAATGAGTGAAGTATTTTAGGAAGTGGCATAGGATATAGGTAGGTCTTGCCAATTTAAGTACTCAGAGTGAAATCCTGGCTCTATTGAAGTCAATGGAAGAATTCCCATTGACTTCAATAGTGTTAGGACTTTCCCCCCTCACTTTTTAAAATCCTGGCCTTAATCTCTCAATGCTCCACATGCAGTCACATGCACAAGACCTGGACCCATAAGAGCGTATTTGGGGATGGGATCTATTGTAATAACTATCTTCTGAGCACAGGAATTACAGGTAGGGAATTTGCTTTGCTCTCCCTTCAAGTCTGAAAAGGAAAGTATCTGTCCTTAAACTCAGTAGATCAAGTCAGAAGCCTTTGAGCGGAATTAGTTGGTTGGAAATGTTCAGTCAATTGAGCAATTTCCTTGACTGAACATTGCTAAGTGCCTTGTAATATTCAGTTTTGCTTCCCCCTTCCCCTCCACTAAGGACAGATTCTGAGAGGTGCTGAGCACACACAATTCTTATTAAAATCAATGGGAGTTGAGGATGCTCAAACACCTCTCAGAATCAGGTGCTGAAAGAACAGCGAGCCACTTAGGAAAACTTTTGAAGTCTGACTGTCTGTCTGTCTAGAGTCTTATGACAGACCCAACAACACCCTGGTACCAGAGTGCAATAATTTGCCAATTTCCTGTTCAGTCAGGATAAAATTTTCACAAGTGACCTAGGAGCTTAAGTCCAATTGGCTTTTCATTAAACTTACACTTCTAAGACACTTTATTGCAGATTTTAACCTCATTCTCTCCTGCATCCTCTCTCACACTTGCTGTTTTTCTCATCTTCAGTGAAGCCTATCCCTTCCAGCTCACAAGATTGTTTCCCTGCCTATAACCTGCCTGCCCATGAAAAGTGTCAGAGGCATTTAAATCAACAAACTTTCATTCCATAGCATGTTTTTTTTAAAGTAATGTCAATAAAATCAATAAGCTTTCTAAGCTCCTCTCTCACCCAGTGGATAGTGTGTGCAAATAGGTTGGCTTCCTTTGAATTTTTAGAAAAAAATGATGCCCCTCCTTAGTTTTAACATTACTTTATTTGCTATTATTATTGTTGTTATTTATTTTTTATTATTATTTTATTTTATTAATTTACTGTGGTCCAAATTCTGCATGCAAGACAGTGAGGTTGCACAGGCTGTAAATCTGAGCAGAACTGTGCCAAGTAAGCACCAAATACCTTCTGCATCCTTCATGCATTGAAAATGCTACCCCAGCACTGTCACTTGGGTGGCAATGTCCAGCAAAAATTCTGCTGCCTCCTTAAATAACATTTAAAGCCCTAATATTAACAGTCCCCTATCTTTAAAAGTAGAATTGCTGAGGCCTTCTGTTGGAAAACAGCATTCCATGTGGAGTTTGCTTGTGACTTTCTGAACTTGGTGAAGTTGTCCTAGCAAGAGAGACATTGAAGGGGCCTTATGATTACAAATAAGACCACATAGGAAATTGATCATTTAAATATTCCAAATAAATAGTTCATAATACAAATCCAGAGAAGCACTGAAAACCCACAGCTCCCTCTGACTTCAACGGGGGTGGTGAATACTCAACACCTTTCAGAATAGACTCTGACTGTGAGGTTAACTCAAGTTAGGGTGACCAGACATCCCATTTTTAAAGGGACAGTCCCTTATTTAAGCCCTCTTGCAGGTGTCCCGACTTTTTCTTAAAAACAGGCAAATTGTTCGTATTTTCTGTCTCTCTCTCTCCCACCCCCACCCCATCCGTACTGGTGGATCCTGCTGCTGGCCAGATCCCTGCTCGCCAGCCTCCTGTCCACCAACGGTGAGTGGGGGGGTCCAGTGGCCGACAATGGGGGTGGGTATGTAAGGCTGGTAGCAGGGCTGGTCGCTCCCCCTGCTGGTCCATCAGCGCAGCTCCCTCTGCATGCCAGCTCTCGGCCAGCAAGGCCCTGCCCCCGTCCCGTTTCCGGCTGGCACTGGCTGTGATCTGCGAGCTGCGGTGGCTGGTGAGTGTGGGTAGGTGCCAGGCGAGGGCTGGTTACATGTTGCCTCTGCTGCCCACCAATCGGCCCTTTACATGCTCTCCCTCTCACTGTCCTCTCCCTGCTTTGCCCCTTTGCCTTCCCACAAGCCCTGCTGCACCTCCATATTTCCCCTCCCCTGGCAGGGCACATCCCACTCCCAGAGCTGTGTGGAGAACCAGCCCCTGGTCAGAGCACTCAGCTCACTAACAGTCTGGCTGGCAGGCTTCTTCCTTCCCCAACTGCCTCTGGCTGGCCCAGCACCCCAGGAAAGCCCAAGACCCTCCCGCCCCGGGGGTTGGCCAGGAGGAGCCAAGCCCTGCATGTGCCAAAGCCCTGCACAGTGGTGACATGGGAAGCATCTCCACCCCTCAGCTAAGCTCTGGAGTGGGGTGGGGAGAGCGATTTCCAGCCTGTTCATGCCCTGAACCTGCAGGCTCCACAGCAGCACCCCAGGCAGGCGGCTTAGCACCCTCTTCACCTGCCACCCGCCCCCCTCCCTGGGTCCTGCCCCCAGGGAGCACGGGGCTGAAGCCCCTGCAGTCAGGTTCCCTGGGCCCTGGTGCACAACGCATCCTTAGAGCTTAAGCCCTTCCTTCCCATGCTGTAGCCAGGGGACAGGATGTGGCTGAGTTATGTCATTGGCCAGCAGCAGCCAGGAGGTGTTAGCTGCCTTTCGACACTTTGTGAGCAGAAAGGGTCAGTCAGTCAACCCTCCCCCGCCCCCAGCCCCGTGAGAGAGGTGTATGGGAGTGTGTGTGTGTGTGTGTGTGTATGTCACCTCTCCCTGTGTGAACCCTAAAACCTTAAAGATAAGAAAGTAAATAAAAAGAATCCAATTATGCAGTATTTCTTTTTAACAGGGACTCAGTCAACTTGATGTTAATTTGAATGTTTGTACTGCATAGTTCTGATTGCCATTGAACTTGCTTAAAAACGAGTACCTGTATTCAGGGACATATGGGAAATATGGTCACCCTACTATTTATTATTATTACTAAGCATAATATATGCAAAGAGGCCCCAATTTAGCTAAGGACTTAAGCACATGTTTAATTTTAAGTCCCATTGAAGCCAATAAGTCTGAAGCACGTGCCCAAATTAAGCATGTGATCAGGTGCTTTGTTGAATGGGGATAGACTGTTGAATCAGGGCCACAGTGATTTCTAGCTTAGCTCCAGCTTACAGTAGTACATCTCCTACATTGGCTGAGCCAGATGGAGGTTGTTCATTTTTTTGGTTTACATTGTAGAACTTCTTCCTATGAACTATGGAGTTTGAGTCTCAGATGTATTAACATTCTGGACACCGAAAGTATCCCAGCCACTGAATCATAGACTTGAGTTGGAAGGAATCGCTAATGGTCATACTATTTCCTGTTTATCAGGACAAGATTGACCTTATCATTCCCATATCCCCTCTGAACAGATGAGTGTCTAGTCTCGTCAGCTCATTCCATTGCCTAAACTGATTTTATGAGGTTTTAAAGTAGGGGCAAGTCTGACCAAATCCCATTCAGAACACCACTGAATTTTAGGAACATTTAGAAGAAGACGAGATCTAAATGTTATAGATTGCACCCGTCTTTCTTTTAAAGTAAATCTCTGCTGTAGCTCTTTATTTCTTGTACTCTGACTAATGGGAATAATTAATCTCTGTCTACTTTATAACATCCCATTTAAGTATTTGTAGACATTTATCACGTCTCCTCCCAATCTTTCTCCAGACTGAACAGATCCAATTCTCCTAACAGGGCTTACTTTTAATTATTTTTAGCAGTTTTGTTGCTCTCCTTTAGGGGAGGTGTCTCTTACCAGTTAATATGCTATAGACTAAGGCTAATATCTAGAATTGGTGTTAAACTTTGTATACGGTCTGCCCCTTCCAGCTTGAGCTATGGGACACACTGCATGTAGACTGCCATGTGCAGCATTAGGCCTGGTTTGCACTGAAAAGTTACATCAACGTTGGTCAGCGGTGTGAGAAAAACATCCCTGACCAACGTAGCTATGCCAACAAAACCCCCAGTGTAGACATAGCTAGGTCAATGTAAGAGGGCTTCCTATCTTCAATCAGGTGTTCCTACACTGAAAAATAACCCCCTTCTGTCACTGTAGACTGTGTCTAAACTATGGGGCTATGCAGACATAGTCTCTGTGGTATAGACATAATCTTAATTCTGGAAGTCTAGCTCTCCATTATGCTGCACCTAGAGGTATCATATCCACTAGTCCAAAGTGAGTGCAGAGTGGGTGTGAAATGCTACCAAATCAGAATGATTGCACCCACTTTGCAGTGGTGCAATGAATACTTACGGTGCAGAGTAATGGGGAATCAGGCTCTGGGATGATCTGCATGCAGTCTGGTTCTTGCAGCTTGAATTCTAGGATCAAGCAGAATGACCACTTTTAAAAAGAGCCATTCAGCCTACCTCAGTGAAGAGGGATTTGTTTTGTTTCCCATAATTCATGCAACATTTCTGAATTCTTGGCCAAAATCTCTGAAAACATGACATTGCAATGGCAGTTTGCACTGGGGCTCTGACTATAAAGTAATAGTTGTAAAGTAAAGAAGGGCAGGTTTCACGTGAATATAATTAGAGATGGACATGAGCTAGAACACTCGATCTGAACCCTCCTGGACTTTAGGCAAGATCAGTGTTTCAGACCATCTGTCTAAGAGGGACCTGATCTGGAATGGAGGATTTCAACCCCCTCAAATTTAAGAGGACCAAACTTCATAGGTTGGCCCAATCCCTACACAGAATAAGAAAACACTCTAAGAGCAGTAATACAATGGAACAGCCACCAAGACAGCACAATGAGTTTGAATCAGTGGAAATGTTCAAAAGTGAGTTAGATGACCCATCCCGGGGTATCATGCGCTAGATGCAGCAGGTTAGATGTGCTGTCTTAACAGGCCCCTTCCAGCATCAGTGTCTATGAATCTATGAAATCATACTTCTGAGATGATTCAGTAAATGAGCTTGAAACCAGAGCTCACAGTCACCCTGGAAACTCCTATCAGGAAATCAAATTGGGGAAGAAACCAAGCAATCGATATAATTTACTTTGCTGACAGCCTTGACGTGCTTTGTGAGCTTTTCTCATCCCTCCACAGCCTGGTGAAGCCCGATGAGGAAGATGTGGTGAGGAGTACAGTGATATTGCCATAAAGTGGAAAATGTTAAATGCAAAACTGCAACCCCCAATTTTCACCAGCTGTGTTGTGCTTTCTAACCCTTTATTCTTACAGCGTTCAGGCTTGAATTAGTAAGGCTTTCCGCACAAGGGAATGATCTGATTCTCAGAATATACCTCTCTCTGCTCCACAGCATTTATTTTTTCCAGAAAGTGCTGGATTTTTATTGCGGGGTTTTATGATCATGTTGACAGGATATGGCACGGAGGTGAAAAATAACAAAAAAATAAATAAATAAAAAAATTAGAGCACAAGCAAACGGTCTCACTGATCACAAAGGTTATTCCACTTTCATCTGCTGTAACAATGCCATACAGTGGGGTGCCCACATGTTGTGGCACTGAGGGGCCACAACATTGACTTGTCAGAAGAGTAATGGCCAAGCTTACAATTTATGGCCCAAGCAATAAATCTGTTTTTCACAAACAAAGGCATATGCAACCATAACAGTTGCTTGTACTTTTGTCTTCCTTGAGCGATTAATAGGAATGGCTTGTTGTTTTACTCCTACAGCAAAAACCTGGCTCCATACAAAGAGGGTGCACTTTAAGACTCCAGGTTTCATGTGACCCTCAAGCCTCACTTTGGGCACCCCTCCTGAATATGTTAAGAGGCTCTCTGTTTAGGATAAGCTTCTTTCTTGGATATTTATGGGTTGGTGTTAATGGAGTGCCTCTGCCCAATGCTCCTGCTTGTGAAGGACTTCTTTAATAGCCCTGTTTTTCTCTTGCCCTTCTTTACCCCTCTTTCTTCCTTCGCTCTTCCTCAAACTCTCACCTAATGATGGCTTTTTCTCTACTGTAGAGACCTTCCTGTCCCTCAGCTTCTTCCCAAACCTGGAAAATTGAGAGCTTACCTGGTGGGACAAATATTTCAAAAGTTACAAGAGATTTTGGGTGCAACAATTCGTGGGTTCCCAACTTGAGAGTGGCCAGATTTCCAGAAGACAGATACTCAATACTTTTTGAAAAATCAGGCAAGTCAAGTTGAGCATCCAAAAATTGAAGCCCCTGAAGTCATGGTCACTTTTGGAAATGTTGTCTTTGGTCCATCCGCCAGCCCTATGACTATGAGGTAGATATGTTGTTTGTCAGATGTCCCCAGAAATTGAAGCTCTAGAAATAGATGATATAATTATTTGATTTGTTTCCAGTCTAATTTTGTTTTAATGAGTTGCTTTCAAGACTTAGAGCCCGATTCTGGTCTCAGTTACATGTATGCCAATCTCATTGAGTTTGATTGGAACTTCACTCATCCACTAACGACAGAGTTGATCCCTTAGGATTGGCTCCTGCATTTCTCATAGAGGCAAAGTCCATTGATTTCAGTGGGAGTTCTGCCTGCAGGAAGACGTGAGGATGAAATCCTCTGTACTCTCTTATGAGTGAGTGGCAGAAAGCTGCACACTTTGGGGTGACTGAGCCACTGGTAATGGGGACCCAGAGACAGGCTTGACATAAAGACAGGAGGAGCCTGGAAATGAGAAAGGAAATGAGACGCCATTGGAATTCAAGACCCAATAGAGTGAGAAGTTATTATGAAACAATGACATCCCAGGGATGTTAACTTTTGAGAGCTATTGTTCTGTTACTCATAACATGAATGATTCTTCCATTAGGGCCATAATAGAAATCAGACTTTCATTTACTGCAGAGATTTTCCTTTCAGATGGGTATTTTAGTACCTTTTGTTGCTAATAATGCACACAAGCATAGCAGAAGATTCAGCCTTGTCTATAGCGGTTGCAATCACAAGTTTAAGTGTGGCTTTGCTGGAAATGTTGTAGCAGTTGCATTGCATTCAAGAGCTCTGATTATGGTTTCCTCAGTAAAAGTCTAGCAGTTGTATTATGTTAATGAGGAGTTAGTAGGATAATCAGTGAAATGTGTAGTACCTGTACGTTATGAGCTGTGAGTTAGCTTTCATCAGTACAAGTCTAGATATTGTATGTTATATTTGTGAACTGTGAGAATAATTTGTGAACTGTCATCAATAGAAGGTGGTCCGTGTTTATGAAATGTGAATATGGCTTCATCGTCTAAAATGGAAAGGCTGAAGTCAGTTCATTTGTTGGGAATATCATGGCTTGAAAATTAGCTCTGACAGGAAACTGGGATATATTGATCAGATGGAAATTAGAAAAGTTGACTGTCGTGCCTCCATTTAGTGAAGTGAGTGTTTATCAGCAGTTTTAACAGCTTATATTTTAATGCTTCTCATTATCTTTATTTTTAAGAGCTTAATTGACTATGTAAATCAATTAACAGCATGTACTTGGATATTTGTGTGCATGCAGCAATCAGCGCTGTTCTGATATACCTATGGTAGTATCTTGTGTCAGCCTACGTAGAAAAAGCACTGAGACAAATAGAAGAGGATAAAAAACAGCAGTACAGTGAAATGGGCAGCAAATCCCTTTCTGGATAATCAGCCGTGTAAATGTAAACACAAAATAAAGACAGGAAGGGAAAGCCCTGGATTTTGAAATGAAATAAAATCTGTAGGTCTGGAGGCCTGCTATCCTGAGGAATATTTTCATGCTTGAAATTAGCACTTTATCTTTGCAGAGTGAATTTCCAAAGCCTTTAAAAGATTAAAAGGTTTTTAAGCAGCAGAGAGCGATGGAAGTGCTATGGTGTCTGTAATGAAAGAACTATCAGCCCCCTGGGTAAATACTCTTTGGGCCTTTTTTCAGAGATCTTTACATGTTTTTAACACACACTCACTTAGGAGCAAGGTGACCTGGCAGGTTAACGCATTAGGTCTTTTGCCTCTGGAGATCTGAATTCAAATCTTTATGAAGTCACATAAGTCAAAATAATTTTGGAGGTCACTAGAGGCCTATATGCAGATGACAAAATCACCACTGCACACAAATATCTTGGCATAATCAGCAATCTGTAATAGGGAGGATGGGAATAGTAACGTGTGACATTTATCTGGATTAAGACCTGGTCTTGGCAGAGTGGAGCTGAGAGTCCAACAGCCTGAATTTCCTTTTCAGTTACACTGGTGTAAATGAGACAAGAATCAGGGCACAGAAATGGAATAGAAAGATTCTTCTTTGAGTGCTGGTCCCTATGTGTATTCCACTGTGGGTATGCATATGCACCATGGTCCTCAGAATGAAAGATTTTGGTAGTACTGTCCATTATTCCACACCTGTGCTCTTCTTCTCACGTTTCAGACTGAGACCATAAGGGGGTGCAGGCCGTCTACCTCTCCAGTTCCTTTCTACTACCACATGGTCCGAGACAGAACCTCTAATGTCCACGGAGCTGCTGTTCTGCCTTTGAATCTCTAAATATTGTAGAATAAAATTTTGTTAATTAAGTATTAGTTACTTAATTAGATTTTGGGGATCCCCCTCTGGGGCAGCCCCACTCCCAGTACAGGACTCAGATTATGTCCAGGATTCCAGACTTCAAGAACTGCATCTCCTGCCCTCCAGTCCCTCCTGGTCAGCGACAACCATCAGCGGTGCTTATGCTGCCTTGGATAATCTCATCTCTCTCCTAAGTGCAGGATCTTCCACTCCTTCCCCAGCAGAACCCAGCAAATGCAGAGATTCATAGATTCCAAGTCCAGAAGTGACCGTCTAGTCTGACCTCCTGTATAACACAGACCCTAGAATTTCCCCAAAATAATTCCTAGAGCATATCTTTTAACAAAACGTCTGATCTTGATTTAAAAATTATCAGTGATGGAGAATGACCACAACCCTTGGTAAATTGTTCCAATGGTTAATTACTGTACCCACCATTAATAATGTATGCCTTATTTCCGGTCTGAATTTGTCTAGCTTCAACCTCCAGCCATTGAATTGTGTTATGCCTTTGTCTGCTAGATTGAAGAGCCCATTATTAAATATTTGTTCCCCATGAAGGTACTTACAAATTGTAATCAAGTCGCTCCTTCACCTTCTCTTTGTTAAATTAAAGAGATGGAGCTCTTTAAGTTGATCACTACAAGGCATGTTTTCTAATCCTTTAATCGTTTATGTGGCTCTTCTCTGAACACTTTCCAATTTTTCAATATCCTTCTTGAACTGTTGCCACTAGAACTGGATACAGTATTCCAACAGTGGTTGCACCAGTGCCAAATACGGAAGCAAAATAACCTCTTTACTCCTACTCAAGATTCCCCTGGTATGCATCCCGGGATTGCATTAGACCTTTTGGCCACAGCATCACACTGGGAGCTCATGTTTTGCTGATTATCCTCCACTAGCCCCAGATCTTTTTAATGTCTCTTTATACAGCACCAGAAATACTGTAAGCATGGAATAAACAATAACAACAGAGTAGGTCATCATGAAAAGGATCATGAAGGAGAAGCCAGGATCCTATAGATCCTGTTGAGTAGGCTGAGAGGGTGTGTCTGGCTCTTCAGACTTAGGAAACCTCTCATGGAGCATTCTATGAGTTTCCAGTCCGATCTAGGGTTGGCAGATCCCCCTGTACTTTGGGCAGAGACATCAAGGAGTGTGCCAGCCAGCAACACTACCTCAGATTCAGGGGCGAACAAAGGTAGCGCTAAGGACTCCTCTTCCCAACCTCACCATGAGGGTGCAAAGCCTTCTCAAAGCCTAAAGAGAAATCCACTTTCAGAAACATCTTTAAGAAGATGGCTGTTTCCCCAACTTCTAAGTTGGGTGATTCTTTGCACCTGGTCCCAGCAGGCTCTAGAGCCCATATGGGTCACAGTACCAACCCACAGACACCGAAGAGTAAGAGTGCCTCCACATCAGCACCATCAACAGGAGTGGGATCATCAGCACAGAGCAAAGAGAGACATAAGCCAAGGCCACGTCAACCACAGGTACCAACAAAGGGTCCCAAAAGCCACATGCATTGCAGGTACTGCCAAGGGCATATAAGAAAACATAAGCTTCCAAGAGCACTTCTACACCAGCTCACAAGTGCACAAGAAGAAGACTCTTCACCCCAAATGATGACTGACAGATACGCCAGTCTGGAGGATATCTTCATCTTTCCAGACCCAGAATCATTCCTTCTATTGGACCTGATCCTTACCAGGGAGATTCTAACACCATCAGTCCACAAACAATATGAGAGATGTTGATCCCCTATTATGTCTATTAATTGTGGCATCCCTACATTGACATTACTGAGGGCATCACAGTCACCCACATTTCCTCTTTGGGGGAATCTGGCATGAAGGAAGGACCAGCCTCATCTCCACAAGAGATGAAAACCCAGATAGAGGTTCCAGAATCACCTGGACCCTGCCATACCCTCATAAGATGGGGCATCCCCTCACCCAGGACTGCTGGTCCCCTTGCCTTGGGAACCTCCTCAGCCTATGTTGGATCTCTCTCACTGACCTGATTAGGAACCGTGGGACCCATACGTGCAATATCCAGAATCAGTACGGTCTCATTAAGAATCAAACCATCTCTTTCTCCCACCCCCAGAGATCAGCCTGTGCTCCCTCAGGAACCCATGGAAGAGGAGGAGGCAGAACCAGATACAGCAGTACCATCAGTCACAACAGGAGTATTATTAGAATCACCCGAGGAGGGGGCTGCCCCAGCCTTGCTGTCTCATCCAGATGGCCATAAACAGTTTCAAGCTTTGGTGAGGAGAGTTGTGGATGAGCTCCAGATTCCTCTGGAGGAAGTTCAGGACCTCACGGGTTTCTGGACATGTTACAGAGTTCAGAAGCTAGTCGAGCGGTGCTCCCCGTTAATGAGGCCATCCTAGAGCCTGCCAAGATCATGTGGCATACTCCAGCAACACAGGCATCTGCTTCAAGGAGGGAAGAAAGCGGGCACTGTGTCTCAGCCAGGGGAGCAGGGTTTTTATTTATTCATCCTCCCCGCAAACATGTCAGTGGTTCAGGTGTCCACTGAAAGGAGTAGACAACAGCACCCAAAGTCCACTCCCTCGGATAAAGAGGCCAAACATATGATCTTCCTTGTGTAAAAACAAAAAAAGGTATTGACATCCACTAGCCTGCAATTCTGATGAGCCAGTTTCCAGGCTTTGCTATCAAAGTATGATTTTTGTCAACTATTCAAAAATTTCAGAATTCAGAGACAAGCTCCCTCCAGAGGACAGAGCACAATTTCAGGCCCTTATTGAGGATGATTGGTGCTAGAACATCTCTACAAGTTGCAATTGATGCAGCTGAAAAAGCCTCTAGGTCAATGGCAACAGCTATTGTTATGTGTTGTTAATCCTAGCTGTACTCCTTGGGATTCCCCAGAGAAGTTCAATCAACTGTAAAGTATTTGCCCTTCAGTGGGAATAACTTATTTAGTGAAAAGACCTTTACAGTCATTGAAGGACTCCAGAGCAACCCTCCACTCCCTGGGTATGTATGCACCAGCATCAAAGAGGAAGTATCATAGACAGCCTTCTAAACTGAAGACCATTGCCACAACCATTCACTATAGGTCCAAATTATTATCAGTACAAGGTGTTCTCCTTTGGATAAGCAACAAAACCCAGAGTGTTTACGAAGGTGCTTTCTGTAGTGGCAGCACACTGCTGACACCATGGCTTGCTAGTCTTTCCTTACCAAGATGGCTATTGACTGAGAGATCTCTTTGGGAAGTAGTGACATCAATCACATCTCCTTTCAATCTCCTAGTGTCACTGGGAATCTGCATGAGCACACAGAAGTCCCTTTTAGTTTCATCAGGGACCATGGAATTTATCGGAGCAACTCTGGACTTGGCCAGAAACAGAGCTTACCTACTTCTGCACAGGTTTAATCAATTAACTGTGACAGAGCCCTCAGCCATCAGTTGGGGCATATCTTATCCTCCTAGGTCACATGGTGTCCTGTACATACCTGATACTCTTCACAAGACTTCAGCTTCACTGTCTGCAAGCCTGGCTTCACTGTCTGCAAGCCTGTCTGCAAGATGGCATACATCTGAAGTAGACATGCTATGAACAAGCTAGTCACACTCTCCTCTCACAGTGAGAGACTCTTTTGTTTGGTGGTAGAGCAGAGAGCAGAAGTTCCCTTCATTCTTCCCCCACTCCAGAAGATATTGATTACAGATGACTCCCTCCTAGGATAGGGCACCCATCTGGACAAACACACAGCACAAGGAACATGGAGTTTCCGAGAGTCCAGGATGCACATAAATCTCCTGGAGCTGAAAGCTGCCCATGAGGCCTGCAAGCAATTCTGACCACTCAGACAATCCCAGCATATTCAGATTATTATGGGACTGTCAGCCCCATCCTCACAATCTTACCCAGACCTCTTGACACAGGGCAGGGACAAGATCAGACATCCCAATCCAGAGGCTCTCCACCTCACAACCTGGTATTTGGGTGGATGTCAGGCAACATGACAACAGTGTTCTACATCAACAAGCAAGGGGAAGACAGATCCCTCCCCTCCTATGCCTGGTGGTCAATCTGTGGAACTGGTGTATTTGTCACCAAATCATCCTACCAGCAGTACACCTCCCAGGAATACACAGTAGATTAGTGGGCAGCCCCAACAGACACCTTTCAGTCACCAACAAATGGGATCTACATGATTCTGTAGTAAAGACTATATTCCGGCAATGAGGATTCCTATCTCGGGACCTATTTGTGTCACAAGAAAACAGGAAATGCAAGACACACTGCTCCAGAGGTGCACAGGGTCAGGACTACAAAGGGGGTGCCCTCCCAATCTAATGGGAGAGGCCCTTAGGGTACACCTTTTCCCCTCAATTCCTTTCTTACTGATTCAAAAGGACAGGGCAGTGATCATCCTCATTGCTCCCAGATGGCCGAGACAGTGTTAGTTTCCCAACCTTCTCCACCTGTCAGCCCCGTCCTCGCATCAGCCTCCAATCTTTCCCAAACCTCTTGACACAGGACAGGGGCGAGATCAGACATCCCACTCCACAGGCTCTCCACCTCACAGCCTGGTATTTGGGTGGACGTCGAATCGAGAGCAGACATGTTCAGTAGCAGTTCAAGCTATCCTAAAAATAGCAGGAAGGAACCCACCAGAAAGTGCTACTTGTCAGCGGAAGAGATTTCCTGTTTGGGAACATCATCATCATGTTTCCCCAGAAGAATCGGCCTTTCCCACCATTTTAGATTATCTGCCCATCCTGAAGTGCTCAGGTCTTTTCCTAAGCTCCCTTTGAGCACCCTTGGAAGCAGTTAGCATCAATTAGTGCCACAGAAGTACAGGTGAGGACTGAAGTGCATTGGCAGAAATGTTGTAGGCAAGACTGGAAAAGAAGCAAGTGCTGAAGATCTGGATTGGTGTGCTTTTACAAGTGATGTGCATTGTATCAGGGTGATGTTTGCCCCACTACACACACACACACACACACACACCCCATTTCTGAAATGCAGTTAGCACCAGATTATACCTAGCCCTTGTGCAGGTGGACAAAGGAAGCAGATTGCATAGATTCTGTCCTCCAGCTATACCCGCTGCTCAAGAGTCAAGCAAAATAGTTAGTGATAAGGCAGACTACTGCTCCTGTTGGTGTTAGCCTCTCCAGAGGTAAAAGATGGGGACATGGTCATAGCCCTGTCAGCCCTCCAGAGCAGCTATCAGAACTGACCAGGGGTAGAGGAAGGCTTCAAGGGTGGCATAACAGCCACACTATCTCGGTATTTATTGGAGCTCCCAGAGCCATTCTGCTTGCTCCAGGCACATCTTCTGGAGCTCTCACTTCAGTAGAGTACCTGCTCACCTTCCCCTACATGGGGCTGTGACTATATGTCACAGTCAATCCCTTAGCAGAGAGCAGGTGATCCAGGACCCCATAGAACATAGGTCACTTTTATGTTGTAAAACATGAAAATCAAAATTTCATCTTTGGACAATCCAGCTAATCTTTTATAAGCTGTATGGTTGGGAAGAGTGTTTGTACATGAGATACTAGGATACTGCTTTTTCAAAAATGTATCTGTGTTATTGTGTGTGCAAAAATGTGTGCAGAATTGCTTGCCTAATTTCTGTGAATAACTTGCATCCGATGAAGTGAGCTGTAGCTCATGAAAGCTTATGCTCAAATAAATTTGTTAGTCTCTAAGGTGTCACAAGTCCTCCTTTGCTTTTTGCAGATACAGACTAACACGGCTGCTACTCTGAAACCTACCACAAGTAGGAATTTTTACTTGCAAATGGCCAGTTAGTTGCAATGGCGTCTGTGACAGTCCATTTGTGTCACTAAATTGGGTACTGTATTTGCAGATGCATTTTTGAAAATCAGGCCCAAAACACACTTATTTTCAAGAAGGGATCAATGACAGTCCAAGAAGTATTTTATATTCATTAGACAGTAAGTGCACAGAGTTTTAAACTGCACTGGAATCATTTCAAGCTTTCTGTATTCACTGTTGATGTTTTAAAAGTATACCTTACCAAAAGATATCAGGCTCAACAGATTTAATAGGTGGCATAATGGCCCCATTGTATGTTATGGATTATTTGAGTTGGAAGCGACCTCCTCTGGGTCACTTAATTCACCCCTTGCATTGTCATCGAATTACTAAATTCAGCTGATCGTTCCACTTCTATTAATTTGTTTCATTGGCTTGTCTCATTTATAGAACTTGCGTTGTCCCAAAGGTTCCCAACATACTTTGCAGATTGCAGGCCTGATTCTGATCTCTCACTGATTTAAATCCAGAGTAACTCCACTGACTTTAATGAAGTTACCAGTGCAAGTGAAATCTGAATCAACCTTCTCTACAGGGACCCACCCCTGAAATGCAGCCGCTTCTGAGGCAGAATTCCATGAACCATCTGTGCTTGCCACATGGCATAACAGGGTTTTTAGGAGAGAACATGACGAATTACTTATCCAGTTGAAACTAGAGGCAAGACTTGAGCTGAACTGAAATTTGGCCTGGGCAAGGAGGCTAACACCCCGGATGTCACAAAAAGTTCTTTGCAGACCTGCAGTACCAGGATTAATTCACCCACTGGCTAATCTCAGCCATGTGGTTTTAGAACACACAAACTCTCAAAGAGGACACCTGGGGTGTATCTAAATAATCTTTTTACTGACTATTTCAAAAACAATACAGAAAACAAAACTTGGTCATTGATAATCTTTTTAAACTACCTGTGGACAATAATAAAATAACATCTACCATCATATCACAAATACTTCTTCCTTAAATTTCTGTGGAGGACTTGTCCTGATAATTGTAAGCGAAGCAGCCAATTACTCCGTGCTACACTGTACTGACATAAAATAAAATAAAATATTTTTTTCTGTAATTTATTAACCCTGGATGAGCTGGAGAGGTGATCACATGTGATCTGTATGACTGATGGAAGTCTCATTG
This sequence comes from Eretmochelys imbricata, assembly GCF_965152235.1. Classification (NCBI taxonomy): domain Eukaryota; kingdom Metazoa; phylum Chordata; order Testudines; family Cheloniidae; genus Eretmochelys; species Eretmochelys imbricata. Next base: position 248,695,892 of record NC_135572.1, on the reverse strand, counting down.
TAATCCAGAACTTGGCTGCATTAGGTGTACAGAATATTAGCTGTGTAACTAATATTTTCAGTAGGAGTGCACTGTGCTGTGGTCTCACAGGAAGGCAGCATCCTCACCTCTTTTCTGAGTATAGTGATGTAAAGGTCCTACAACATAGTGCAATAAAGTGTAGGAGATGGGTGATGTATTTGTGACAGCTTTGATTGTTTCTCCTCTCTCCATGCTCTGAAATACAGAAATTGCCCACTAATACATTGATCAATTAAAATTAAAATGCTTTGGTTCTCTAAGCCTAACTAAGTACCCTGTGCTTCTCAAATAGTCTGTGCCCCATGGTAATCCAGGTCTGAGTGTAGTATTATTGGTATCATTTAATCTTCTAACTTTATTGGGGGGAACAACAGTACACTCATCTGTTCTTTCAGATCACTAGAGTTCCTAAATGTTTAGGCTTATATTTTTAAAAGGGGATATGGGGATTTATCTGCCAACATCTATTAACATCAGTGAATGTTGTACTGTTACATTCCTGAACCTCTTTCAAAATTATGGGTTTAATTAAAACAGGAACTAAACACACCTGAGCCTTGTAAAGGACCAGTATTCTTTCCCATCACAGCCTGCTGCAAAGCATACTAACATGCCATCAAAATATATGATCTGCAGGGATTTTCAGCATGAGTATATTGCAGTGAAAACCAGTTCAGCTGACTCAGTATGTACACAGATATTTTGACCTTCTGGCCTTTGAATACACATTTTAATTCTCTTCCTGCACATACACATAACACATACAAAGACCTTATAATTCTCACAATAATGTGGGCTTTTACTGACATAAGAACAGAATGTTCAGCTGAAGCAAACACACCTGGAAAATGAAAACAGAAACTGACGAAAGAGTAAAGCAATGTCATAGAGTCCAATGTTTAGACGCTGAGGACTAAAAAGCACAGCTGAAGGCCTCCGTGACAGGGTAGAATATCAGTAATTTAGGGCTAGATAGTCAAAAGATGTTGTTTGTTAATATGTGTTTTGGACTTTGTACAGCATCACTCGATTGGAAAACCAGACACATCCTTAGGGGATGTAACCAATGATGAAAATGTAGCTAAGTACTAGTGTAAATAGATATACTTGACTAATTCTAAGTTAGAAAATCCTGATGGCTGCTCTAATTTACACCAGCGGGCTATGGTCCCCCAGTGATCACACACCATATGGAGATAGCCAGAGCATATCACTCCCTATTCTCGCTTCTCACTGCCCCTGCTCTTCTTCCCCGTTCTCCCTCCCCATGCCCTTCCTTCCCAGAAGATATTTTAAGAAAGGATCTAGGTATCTGTCTTATGTTTTTTTATTAAGATTATTTGTAAAATGTTTGAATCCATATACTCAGATAAAGTGGTAGAAGGGGCCATATAAGTAAGTACTAGATAGACCTAAGGAGGCAAGAGAGCATTACTTAAGATTTCTTGTCCTAACCTTGGTACTTTGAAATAAAGTGAATTTAAGGAGCAAAGCAAATAACCACTTTTAGCAGCAGCAGCAGCTAGTCGAGTGCTCTCTCCCTTTGAGTGTCATTGGCTCAGAGTGAGGTCTTGGGCTAAGCTCTCTAGTCCTCCTTTTCCACATCAGCAATTCTACTATGTTGCTGAGTACAAAATTATTTTTTAAAAGTAGTAAGGTTGAAATACTATCTTGATTCTTTTAAGACAATCGGGAATGAAGTTTTATTTTTAGAAAGATGTCCTATTGAGAAAAGAAGCAAAAGAGTCAATTTATTACTGTATTTTAAGGTATTCAGCAGCAATTTCATCCAGTCATTTTAGGATCTGTAAAAATAAGTCTTATTTCTTCTGTTGCTTTTTTCCCTGCCTTTGCCTTGATTCAGCTGTGAAACCTGCAGTTCCCCTGTCTTATTACCTAGCTTATAGACTCTGGAATGCCAAAAGTGTATTTCAGTTTGATAAATTCTTCTCTTGGTGCACTGAAATGTCACTTGTCTGGTCTGAAATGTCTAATACTCTGTTACATAACAGTGATTTTTGGTTCATCTGTCTCATTCTTTTTTGACTCCTTCCAAGGAACTGGCAGAAAATAACCTCCCCATAATGTATGACCCTCAATCCTGAACAAAGCCTCAATCAAGAAAAGCACTTAAGTACACGTGTAACCTTAAGCATGTGAATAGTCCCTTTGGCTTCAATTCTACTGGTAACAACTCATTGACCATTGACTTCAATGGGATTAATCATGTACTTACAGTTATGCACATATGTAAGTGCTTTGTTGGATAAGGAACCAAGTGAGAAAACCACCTAATGGGATTGTATATAGTGAATCTCTGTGGGAGCTGAAGGATGAAATCCTTATCCTGGTCCTTGGGGCAACCATGTCAGTAGGCCAAATCTAGCTCTTGACGGGTATGGTGGGAAGTAGTAGAAGTAGTCCTTTGTTCCCTCCTATATGACTTTTGGGCCATGTGTGTTATGCCCAGATCAACTGGTCACATCTCTTTGCAGGTCTGGTGGAGATCCACCATGGAAGTTTCATCCACACACAACCTCCCCCTGCCCCCTTTTGTGTACATTCTTTACCACTTTGGACACAAGCACACCAGAAATGCATCATTTAGTTGTTCCAAAGACATAAGCAGGCTAAGGAGTTGGGGGTTTCTACTGATATACAACCAGCCTCGGGCTTTGTCCTTAGATTGAAAAAAAGACTTATGGAGCCAGGGAAAGAAATGTCATGGATTTAAGTTCTATGTCCCATTCACTTTTTCCAATAATGAGCTGCCTGGGGATTGTTTCTCACCATCTATACTTTTGTGAAGAAGAAACAAGCTCAAGTTAAGAGCAATGTGGTTTGGGATATATTGTAAGGTGCATAGTTACTACATTTATCAGGACATCTACAAAAAAAGGTTACATTCTAAATAGTACTGTTTAAGGGATGGTGAGAGAGATGCTATTCAAAATCTGTCACCAGAGTTTAACCAGTAAAGTTATAAATTTAGACATTGGATTATTCATATAATAAATTACATAATCACAGTTTGAGTCAACAAAGAACTGTACAGGAACCACCAAGGAGCTGGTTTACTGTCAGATGTAATTACACTTTTAAGAACAAAAAATCTTAGAGAGGAAGGGAAAAGTCAAACTTTCCTTTCATAGCAAGCCTTTTGCTTATGTTGATTGTTAGCAAAATCCACAAACTCTTAAAAGTCGAGAAGTCCCTAAAACAGCATAGTCAACACTAGCGCTGAGTGACTGATTTGCTGGAAATCATTTCCTCAAAAATTTAGCTTCTTTTCTGTTTGCAGAATGTTCACATAAAGATCATGACCTCCCCAATTTAGTTTTTATTTGAATTGTCTCAGGGCCAGATTATGATACAATACCTTACTCCTCAGCTAGCCCCCTGATGTGATGGGACTACTTGTGAAATATTATCTAGTGTGAGGAAGGATGTCAAAATCTGGCCCCCCAATGAATATTTTTCAAAGTGCTGGTGGGTTTTACTATGTGGATCTATCACAAATAATGCACTGCAAGTATCCAATACTCAAACATTTGACATTCAAAGTGTGTTGGTTGTATTTGATTGGTCACAGCAGTCACAAGATATTGTTTTAATTCCCTGATTGGGTGAGCCTAACTGTTGTAGTCAGGAAGAGGGTTTGACAAAGCCATTGGAGCTTTAAATATCTCAGGGAAAAGCTGTGTTATAAGGAGAGAGAACAGATAAGTAGGAATTCTTGAAAATGATAAACCTTTTCTTCTCTTGGTCACACGGGCCTTGCCTGAGGCATCTTCCCTAGGAAATATAGGCTACTGTAAGATTTACTGGCTTGGTGCAGTTGAGATTTAGTGTTTCTCATCACATTGTCAGCATCACTTTTCACAGCTAAGGCAAAGTTAGATTCTTTTCTAGTTCAATGAATTGCTTCTGTGCCAGGGCTCTTGTAAGGGGCTTCGGGAACCCTGTCCCCTTGTAGTTCAGAGCAGTGTCTCATCTCACATATAGCATTTCCAATGCTGAGTCTCGAGCATGCAATCTTAAGATTATGTTTCCATGAGTATACTTGTGAATAAAATGCAGTCACTCAAATATTCATAGAAAGAGAAGACAAGTGGGAGTACGGGCATGGCCAAAGAAAATTCATTTTTTAAATCCAAACATTTGGGCCTTCTTATTTTCAGTAGTCTACCATCTGGAGTCAGCAAGTGGCCTTGATAATCTATAATTGATAAAATTATTACCTCAAATTAATAAATCTGTGGCCCTTTAATGCCTAAGACCCCAAAATTACCAAACAATGGCTGCAAAATGGCCAGTCATTCACTATGGGAACAAAAGTTTGGCTATATCAGATAAGACCATTAGTTCATTTAATCTGCTCTCCTATCTCTGATCGCAGTTGAGGAAAGCACTGTGACACATGCTTAAAATTAAGAATGTGTTTAAGCACCTTTCCTAGAGATAGGGATGTTTTCCTGAATCAGGGCTTCTGGCAGGGAGCTCATGTCACAGGAAGTTAAATTTTCCCCTGCCCCCTACTGTAGTACACTTGACCAGTTATGCAATGCTGTCCCTAGGGATGGGGATTCTTTCTAAACCCCCAACAGATAGGCCACTTCAGGAAAAATGATGTTTTATTTTCCCTTATCATTGCAAGCATACCATACTTGCAGCTACAGATGATGTTGTTGGTCATAGCCCTAGAATTTGGCTTGACCACTTCCTGAGGCAATGAATTCCACAGTTGCCTATATGCTGCATAAAGTAGCATTTTTACTTTTGAGTTCTACATTTACTGCCTTTTATTTCACTGAGTGGACCATTATTCTTGATTAATGGTAGTCTGCAAAAGGCTGTACATCTTATTATGAAGTACTTGAAGCACTTGACTTATATTTTAAAAAATACAATCACAACATTCCACAGCTATTAAAAATCAATTAGCATTTTTTGCAGCAGATAGGAAGTTAGCCCTGGTGTCCTACTTAAGTTACATTCTGCCAACCTAGAGCTCTCCTCTATTTTTCACTGGATACAGTGTTCTTTTGCTTTCTTGAATTGTTTCAGTTTAAGAGCTGCTGCTTTATTTCCTTCCTTTCCAGAGGCAGTTGCACTTCATTGATGGATGAAGTGATTCCCGTATATTTAGTTTGTCCTGGCTTTGTAGAGTTTGTCAATTGTTTTGAGACAAGCATTGGCCCAAAATGTAATTGCATGTTTGTGTATCCTAGAGGCACCATAGTCTAGTGGATTGTTTCCACCTCAGCCACTGACTGGATGAAAGACATTCTGTATATGTCTGTTGCTGTTACTTGTTACATAGCTGAGGAAATTTGATGTGCCATCTGCCTTACTGGTGGAGAATTACCCGTTCCAATATGGTGGTGAATAATAGCCATTCTGCCATAAGCCCACTGCACCTGACAAGAGACGTCAGTATATGAATTTCATGCTTGTAAAATGTGCCAGATTAGCAACCCTTGAAACAGAAGTCCTCTAAGCAGGTAAAGGATGCCAGTAGTGCAAAATGCCATGCTCCACCCCACCAATATGCCTCAACCCTGTTCTGGAAGAACCACCAAACCATCTCTAACAGCCAGATGGTAGATTCATCTCAATGTCTTTTCAGCTCTTGGCTTCAGCTGAAAATGCCAGTTGTGGTTGTAGTTTAGCAAACTCTACAATTAAAAGTCCCAGCTGTTGCTGCTGCTCACAGACATTTTCTGCGTCACTGGGATCAAAGTCTTGAACTGAAGTTGAAAGCTGAGATGCCGTACCCATGACAGCAAACGAAGGCTGCACTGTAAGAAAGGAACTGTTATCATAGAATCATAGAATATCAGGGTTGGAAGGGACCTCAGGAGGTCATCTAGTCCAACCCCCTGCTCAAAGCAGGACCAATCCCCAATTAAATCATCCCAGCCAGGGCTTTGTCAAGCCTGACCTTAAAAACTTCTAAGGAAGGAGATTCTACCACCTCCCTAGGTAATGCATTCCAGTGTTTCACCACCCTCCTAGTGAAAAAGTTTTTCTTAATATCCAACCTAAACCTCCCCCACTGCAACTTGAGACCATTACTCCTTGTCCTGTCCTCTTCTACCACTGAGAATAGTCTAGAACCATCCTCTCTGGAACCACCTCTCAGGTAGTTGAAAGCAGCTATTAAATCCCCCCTCATTCTTCTCTTCTGCAGACTAAAACTCTGTGTAAAACAGTTCTACGCTGGCAGAATAGCTGTCTGACCTCTGCAACAGAAGTCATGACAGTGTGAATAGGCTCCTCAACTACCAACAACCCAGAATTGTCAATAAAATGATTTCAAAATTCATATAATCTCTTCTGTACTGTTGTCAAGGTTCCTTCCCCACTCTGAACTCTAGGGTACAGATGTGGGGACCTGCATGAAAAACCCCCTAAGCTTATTTTTAGCAGCTTAGGTTAAAACTTCCCCAAGGTACAAACTATTTTTCCTTTTGTCCCTGGACTTTATTGCTGCCACCACCAAGCGTTTAACAAATATAACCAGGAAAGAGCCCACTTGGAAACGTCTTTCCCGCCAAAATTCCTCCAAGCCCTACACCCCTTTCCTGGGGAAGGCTTGATAAAAATCCTCACCAGTTTGCATAGGTGAACACAGACCCAAACCCTTGGATCTTAAGAACAATGAAAAAGCAATCAGGTTCTTAAAAGAAGAATTTTAATTGAAGAAAAAGTAAAAGAATCGCCTCTGTGAAATCAGCATGGTAAATACCTTATAGGGTAATCAGATTCAAAACATAGAGAATCCCTCTAGGCAAAACCTTAAGTTACAAAAAGACACAAAAACAGGAATATACATTCCATCCAGCACAACTTATTCTGTCAGCCATTTTAACAAAACAGAATCGAACGCATATCTAACTAGATTGCTTATTAACTCTTTACAGGAGTTCTGACCTGCATTCCTGCTCTGGTCCCGGCAAAAACAACACACACAGAGAACCCTTTGTTTCCCCCTACTCCAGCTTTGAAAGTATCTTATCTCCTCACTGGTCATTTTGGTCAGGTGCCAGCAAGGTTGTCTTAGCTTCTTAACCCTTTACAGGTGAAAGGGTTTTTCCTCTGGCCAGGAGGGATTTACAGGTGTTTACCCTTCCCTTTATTTTTATGACAGCTGTATTGAACGATATTGCCAACATAAACAGTGTTGTTTATTTCACTCCTGGGGGGGAAGAATGACCTGATGTTTGTTTAGAACAAGGGACTTGTGTTGCACACCGTAGAATGTGAGACTTACCTCACCTCAGAAAGGTAATTATGCAAGAAACGTCGATCTGGAATACAGGATTGTGTGGAATTCTGTAATACTTGCATAATATGTTGACTGATATGCAAAATAGTCAAAATTATTCCCAAAGTGTACAGCTGTTCTCCAGATTTTGCAAAAAGATAACCCATGTATAACTTCCCACAGAGTCTCACTAATAGCAATACAGGTGAGTCGCATCATACACGCATTTAACTTATGCGAATTCAACTCTACGTGATTGGCAAAAAAAAAGAAAAATAACAAGATACCTGTAAATAGTGCTGGCGATTCCGCCCACCATTCCACTTAATGAGCGTATGCCCCGGAGCGAGCATGAGATGGGAGACATGAATCTGCTATTCCCTCAGTCAGTCTCAGTTCCCACGTGCCTCTATAGTGTGAGCATCTCACCGCGCTGAGTGTGATTCTAGTGTTTAAAGATACTGTATGTATTTTTCATACAACATGGCCCCTAAACGCAAGCCAACTACTTCATCTGGTGCTCAACCGAAGAAACAGCGATCTGTTCCAATGCTGGAGGAAAAACTGGCTGTGTTGGACTTATTGAGACACGGTATGTCGGTCTCCACTGTGGCGCGTAAATATGACTGCAATGAATCTAGCATCCGTGCCATTTAGATTCGAGAGAGAGAAATTCGTCAAGCCGTGGCATCAAGTGCTCCAATAACTGCTAAGGTGACAAGCCAGGTGAGTGATAAGACTTTAGTGAAGACTGAAAAGACATTAAACTTATGGCTGGAAGACATGAACCGTAAATGTGTGCCTATCGATGGCAACACGTTGCAAGAAAAGGCTCTTGGCCTCTATGTGCTGTTCAAACTTCCCACCGAAGAGGGACAGCCTTCTGATGAGAAGGAATTCAAAGCCAGCCAAAGTTGGCTTAACAGTTTTAGGAACCGCTTCAACCTCAAAAACGTGCAGACTACTGATGAAGCTGCATCTGCCAATGAAGAGGCAGCAAAAGCCTACCCCGAACAATTAAAGAAAAGCATAGAAGAAAAGGGCTATCTTCCAGAACAAGTTTTTAATGCTGATGAGACTGGGCTCTTCTGGAAAAAAATGCCCAACTGCATTAACACTTCAAAATCAGAAAGACAAGCCCCTGGCTTCAAAGCAGCTAAAGACCGTGTGACTGTGTTGTTTTGTGGCAATGCGGCTGGGCATTTAATAAAGCTGGGCTTGCTCTATAGGGCTGCAAATCTCCATGCCCTAAAAGGCAAGAACAAAATCTCCTGCCTGTGTTCTGGCAATCAAATAAAAAGGCTTGGGTGACGGAAGCATTATTTCTGGATTGGTTCCACAAGTGTTTCATTCTGGAGGTCAAGCGGTACCTCTAAGAGGAAGGACTTGACTTTAAAGTGTTGCTGATTGTAGACAATGCTCCTGGATGCCCTGCAGCACTCCAGTTTGCGCATAACGACGTTGATATAGTCTTTCTCCCCCCCAATACCACCTCCATTCTCCAACCTCTTGACCAAGGTGTGATTCATTGTTTCAAGACCACGTACACAAGGCTTACGTTCTCACGGATACGTAGCACCATGGATGCTGATCCCAATCTTAATGTGATGGAGTGTTGGAAGTCCTTCAACATTGCCAATTGCATCACTTATATTAAACAGGAAGTGGATGCAATCAAGCCTGAAACAGTCAATGCATGTTGGCAAAATCTATGGAAAGAATGTGTGAATGATTTTAAGGGTTTCCCGACCATTGACAAAGAAGTGAAACTCATTGTTCAGGTGGCCAGGCAAGTGGGTGGTGATGGCTTAGTCGACATCCTTGAGGAAGAAACTGAAGAATTAATTGAGAGCCATAGAGAAACATTGACTAACGAAGAGTTAGAGGAACTGATAAAATCGTCTATAGAAGACGAAGGTGATGACAATGAACAGGAAGAGCCAGCAAGTTGGAATCTTCATAAATTTGCTGAAGTGTTCCAAGCAGCGAAACACTTGAATGATTTAATTTCTGAATATGATCCCTCTATGGAACGAAGCCTCAAAATCACACATAGTATTACGAACAATTTGACACCATAACAAGAAATGTTTGAGCAGCTCAAGAGACAACAGTGACAGTTGCTGATCACCATGTTTTTCAAGGAAAACAACCAGCAGCAGATGAGCCTACGCAATCAACTTCTCGAACTGAACCAGAGCCAACCACTTTGTCTACGACTCGCTCTCCATCACCCAAACTCTCTGTCTCCTGGATCAACATCAAGCCCTGACGACCCTCCTGTAATTACCCCCTGTAATTAAAAATACAGTACTGTAAAATTATATTTTGCATATGTACTCTTTATTATATACTGTACATTACTGTATACATTATACATTTATACATATTACTGTACAGGGTTGTATACACAAAACCATATACAGTATACTATACTTATGGGTGATTTAAGGGATTTTGAAGAGTAATTTTGACTATACGCGATTTTCGCCGTATGCGCTGACTTTAGAACCTAACCCCCGTGTAAGATGCGACTCCACTGTAGTGCTTTGCACTGCCATAGCTCTTTACAAACATTGATTTAATCTCTTAGTACCTCTTTGAGTTAGGTTAGTAGCCTATTTTGCTGATTGGGAAGCAATGGTGAGATGAAGTGACTTTCCCAAGGTGACCCAGTGAGCATGCAGCAGAGCTGGGAATAGATTCTGTGTTTCCTTACCCCAATTCTGTGCCTTACCCATAAGACCATCTTTTTTAACAAATGATACATCAAAGCTAATGTACAATAATGTACTAACCTTATTATGATTCCTGAGAGTAGTAAAATATATGCATCTGAGGATGTGACAGCTGAGAAAGGGTAGGCATTTTGACATGGGAAACAGAATGATTTCTGCAAACTATCATATGTAGGGTCTCACCTGCTGTTAGTTATGAGGTCAGGTGGAAATACTATCACATGCAATCTTTCGCATGCAAGCTTGCAGTCACTATGCCCTCTATCAGACTACATAATCACTTAGCCTACATAGTATAATAGTCCCATTGCAAAACTGTAAAGTTAGTAGATGATCCGCCTTTCCTGTTAAGGCTCCTGGTTGATAATAAATGTTTACCTGGAGAAAGATAAGGGAAAATTTACCCTGCAACCAGGAGGCCCAGACAGCTGTAAAACAGAAACTGGAAATGTAACCTTTAGCATTGCCTATGCCTATTCTTACTAGACAGCAGCCACGTAAACCATCCTGAGTCTCAGTCTCCAAACTGAATGGCATATAGACAGTAAATCTCTTTCAAGTCCTGCTGTGACCTTGTGCAGCTTCTCCACTTCAGCAGGATAATTAGCAAAAGCCAACTGTACCAGTCCAGTAAGTTCTGCAGTGACAGCCTCCAACCGCTGTCAAGGGGTATGTTTGAGATGAATGTCTGAATGTTCACCAAGCTTTGAAAAATAGCCAAGAAAGATTTTGGACTGGGCACAGATTCAATGTGCTTTTTGATACAAGTAGAGTAACATTGTTCAGTTGAGAACAGTCTATCCCAGACTTTCAAGACAGCTCCACTTTACAGGAAGAATTCCCAGATACATGGTGACATGCAATCTTAGCTGAGGATATAAGGCCTTCCTGAGTGATAGTACATTAGTGCTGTTGTTTTGGGCAAGTGTATGTATTTTTCTTTCCACCGTCTGTCAAACAGTCCATAATCGCTACCCTATCCCTTCTTCCCTCCCCCAAACCCGGAAGACATTCTTCATGGGCAGGTAAAGTAGGTGAACCTGTCTTTTTAGCATTTTAAACGATTGCACCAAGTCTTAGCAATACAGAAACTATTGTATTGTCACTGAACACCTCCTTTCTTCTTTTGCCTGTCCCTTACAACCCAATCCTACAGTGTTTGGAAAACTTTCCCCTCCACTTGAAGCCAATGAGACTTGAGGGTACTCATAATTTAGCAAGATGCTCTATGATAGAGCCCAGGAAGAAACATAGTAAATAATGATCAGCTCCTTACCAAATACCAGTGATTTCTGTACACCCAATGAATTATTATAAAATTAATGCTGCTTTCACTCAGCTTTTTCATTCTACATAAGACTGTACATTGTAAAGGAGATGAAAAATTGAGGTCCTGATCACTTAGTATCAGAATCGCAGATGTTCTACAGTGCCAATGTGTGGCTCCCTGATTCTCAGGGTCATTCTGTGCTGACTCCCATGGTCAACAGTACCAAAGGGACATACACTAGTTAGGAATGTTAGGAGTACAACATGCTCTGGCCATGCCATTCCATTCCCTACACTAGGATGGGGTTGGAGCTGACATCTCCTCCATGCCAAAACAGTACAAAGGCCAAGAATGCACCAGTGAATCTGGCCCATAGCAGTTAGCACACACTTAAATCAGCTTTGCAAAATTCTCCTCAACCAGTGTTCTAGGCTGAGTAAAAACATTTTGATGGGTAAGTAACGTACTGTTAGTTTTTTTCATTATCATCGACCATGATTAAGTGCTGTCAAGTCATTTTTGTGCCTATGCTGGTAAATTTTATGGCATTTTTCCAAATGATTTATCGTAATTAAAAATCCCATGCCATTCTTCATATAAGTAGGGGTGTTAACTCGGATGTTCTGGCCTAATTCCAGGTTGGGCAATAACATTCAACCCAAATTTCCCTCTGTGGTTTCAAATGGATATCTTATTCTTCCTGTCCTGAACTGCTGGGTAGTGCTGCTGTGCTCTTGAAATAGTTGCTGTGTTTCACTGCAGAAGTGACTGTATTTCAGTGCGGGGAGAAGGGAAGTCTATATCGTTTGTTTTATTGCATAATCCTTCCAATCCATTGGGATGAAAGATACTAGGTAAATAGAAGACATTATTTCTATTATTTATAAACTAATGTAATAACAGGGAACAATTCTACACATGTATTCAAGAGAAAACTTAGAGAAGGTAGGAAGAGGAAGCCCTGCACTTGTGAAGGGAGGAGAAGAGTTCAAGAGCTCTTTTCCAGGCACAAAACCTATAAATCCTCTTGGGAAGAGATAGTTTCACTGAGACAGATTTTGAGTTCATTTTTAATGAGTTCTTTCCTGTTATGCTGCAGTTTAGGGATCCCTGCATAGACATAGATTTCCCTATTGACTGTGGACTATTGCCAAAGAAAGTCATCAAATTACAGTTGGAAAGTTATGAATTTGGGACTTTAAAGACTGTACAATGAGAGGGATATGGATGAGGTACTTTTTTTCTATAAAGAACTCACTCAACAAGTGTTACTTTCCTACCTCGGCCTATTGAAGATTTGAATTCTTTTCCTGAGTAGTTATGTGGCTTAGTTGTCTTTTCTAAGTTGGTAATGTGTGAATGCCCATGAGCTGAAGAATTTTATTATCTGAAGGAAACAAATGCTTAAGTTGCCGTAGGAGGAGCAGTTTCTATACCATACAGCATAACATTTTCAAAAGCATGGTCAGTGGGACTTAGGCTCCTAAATGACGTAGGCACATTTGAATATGGAACCTAGACTCTCAGATAAAACACTTTGGTACTTTTGAAAATTTTGCCTACAGTCTATTTCTTTGATGGTGCCATCTCTGCCTTGGAGATAAGTGTTTATGAAATGGGAAGGCTAGATTAATGCATCAAACTATGAGATGTCTTCACTTGAACATCCCAAAATATGAATTTCTAACAAAACTTTTAAGATAAGGGTGAGCCCTTGAACATAGTATTTGTATGTACCTGAATTGATATGCAGGCTGCTCTTCATATAGTGCAGGTTCTGTGCTCAGATGACATTATACTTAAAACAGGCTGCTCTATTTGAAGTCACCTGCATTCATGTCAAAGGTGGAAATGCACTCATGCCATTCAGTTGCAGGGTCTCCGACTGACATGTGCAGGAATCACTAGGTTGCATGGATGGCCTCTATAGACAGAAGGAAGTTTAGAAAGTGCTTTACAGCATCAGAAAATGGTGGGCATTGGCAGGGCTTTCTTCTCAGGCCTGGTCTACACTTAAAAATTAGATAGCCCAGAATGATGTAGCTAGGTCTGTGAAAATTTCACACTCTGAGCACTGCAGTTATGTCAACCTAACCCCCAATGTAGATGCAGCTAGGTCAATGGAAGAATTCTTCCATCAACCTAGCTACCGCCTCTTGGAGAGATGGATTAGGTACATTGATGGAAAACCCTTTCCATTGATGTGTGAAGCATCTGAGCCTCAGTGCTACAGCTGTGCCACTGTAGTATAGACAAGGCCTAAAGGACACAAAGACTGCCATGACTATGGTAATCAGTGTGAGAATAACCAGGAAGTTGCCATTAAAAAGTCAGCATTTGCCAACAGTTACCACTTACTACTATCTGAGGTACAACAGTTCTCACTCTACTTAGAATGAGAAATTACTTCTTATCTGAGATCACAATGTGTGGTATGTGTTGGCAAAAGCTGATTCTATAAAGGTGACCACAGAAGGTCATACCTATGTGGAAACAGGTAGAGAACAGAGGAATCAAAGGGGAAGAAAGAGAAGTGATGATATCGTAAAGAAGAAACATCTGGTACATTTATGTGTGAATAACCAGAGGCTCTGTTTACAAACCTTTCCATCTGTTCCTTCGCCTAATCAGTTCTGCTTTCTCTCTCTGTCTTCTAACTTTCCTTCGTCTTTCCAGATGCAGGACGCTATGGGCTATGAGTTACCATGGGTGTATTTTGTCAGTCTGGTCATCTTTGGATCCTTTTTCGTTCTAAATCTGGTTCTTGGTGTGTTGAGCGGGTAAGCTGCCAGTTTTTGATGTCCTTTTTCCGATGCTGCAGGGCAAGACTCCATAATCAGGGTTCTTTCCAGTCACCAGGATCCCTTCCTTCATTCCTGACTCACCTCCATCCAAAATAAAAGTCTGAATCCAAGGAAGTTTTTACATTGGTTTTGAAATAAATAACTTCAAAGTTTTTCAGCCAAAATAACTGTGACAACAAAATGTTACTCTCTAATGAGGAAATTCAACCTCAGTCCAACCAAAATATCCAGCTCCAACTAGACTGGAGAGAAGACAACTTGGTCTCAATCATATACTGCAGTAATGAAAACTTTGAAAGCCCTGGTGCTGGTGACTTGGGATCCCTTTGGCTGGAGTCTTGCAGTGCTCAGAAACTGAGCCTGTCTCACTAATTATCATTCCACTCTTCCAGGTCAATGATGCCATAGGAAGGGACTGGCCCTGGATCTATTTTGTTACACTAATCATCATAGGGTCATTTTTTGTACTTAACTTGGTTCTCGGTGTACTTAGCGGGTAAGCAGAACCAGGAAAATGTTTTATTATTGTTTATATTTTTCATTTATATCTCTGTTCCTTCTCTTTGGTTATGGATATTATGGGGCAGTGGTGGGTCAGTCTCAGAAACGTTTAGTAGAAGCCCCTAGCTTTGTTGTGTAAATACCAAAACATGGCATCAGATGGCCCACATGAAATGGGGGAAATCTTTGAGTAAATCCCTTTATGAAAAAAGACAACATGTTGCCTTTAAAATACTCTTCTCCCTAAAATAACCTTTAGCAGGTGCCATGAAACTACAAGTCCTGAATTTGCCTGAATAAGGACAAGCACATCACTTACCACACCAAGAAGGGATTGTTGGTAAAATCCTGGAAAAATCAGTGGAAGTGAAAGATGACTAGCAGCATATATGGCAAATCCCTAAACATTTGTAAAATGGGAGTCTTTCCAGACTATTCCTTCTCAACTGAGAGATTCTCTTGTTTAATATTCTTGAAACGTAGGCTGATTGGGGGGATTATTTTCCCCTTGAACGGACTAACATGTTTTTCTTTAATGGGCACATCTTTGCTGTACACATTACAGGGTTAGGCATGATGCAGGGAGTGGTCATTTCCTTGTGATGTTTTATAAGGGTAATCGTGAAAGTCAGATGGGGGAGGGTATCTGGTAGGGAGGGTTAAAACATCCCCAAGAGATGCAGTTGTTCCTTAATTCTTCATTTTAACCTGTGCTACAAAGCATCATTGCTGAGGCCAAGTAAGCAGTCGCCTCACATAAAACCAGCTGTTAATGTACCCAGGAGTTAAACACTGTGCTGGCTTTGGTGAACAAGATAACTAGAAGATCCAAGTCAACAAACATTCTTGAGAAGACTTTCAAAAAATGAATGCCTAGGATTAGGTTCCCAATTCCATATTTAACCATCGCTGATTGTTAAAATCAGGCTATTTTATTTAGGTATGTAAATACAGTCATAGAAGCCTAACTTTAGGCAGACATTTTTTAAAGAATGTTGGCCCCAGTACTTACTCTGCTGAGCCTGGTGAGAAGTTTGCTCAATGTCTGTACCTGTCAGCTGTACTGACCACTCTAAACTCTCACATCTAATTTTGATAGTGTTCTTGAGGTGAGGGGGCCCTGACAAATCGAGGGTGACACTCTCTTAGCAGGAGTGGGAGTTAGGTGCATCACAGAAATGTTGTTCATGGTCTCAGAGACAACCAGAACAGGAAGGCAGTAGTAGGCCCAGACAAGAAAAACCTTCTCTGCTGTCCTACAGAGAGATTATGGGTTTAGAGGAGGATTCATTACTTTCTGCATCACCCCCACTGAGGGAAACGTATGCAGGTATGACAACTGCTGCCAGGACAGGAGCTTCAAGTGAGTAAATGGAGAGGAAAAGAGGCTCCAAAAATTAAAGTGAGGCAATAGTCTGTGTGTGGAAACCTGGAGAGTGATACTGTGGGTTCAGTTTTCAAACACGAGTTCCTCAATATCAGAGTCAGATTGCCCCACTTAGTCACTCAAATCAGCAGGTAACCATGTAAAGTAGCAGTGAAGGCTGGTGGCATAGGAAAGTGGGCAAGCAAAATTGATTTTGTCATGTAAAGGTGCAAAGTCAATAGCAGTAATTAAAGAATATATATTATCTGATTAGTGGGGAAAGGGTAGGCAGTGCCCACCCTGACTGCACCTAAGATACTGCAGCCAGAAATCACTGAAGCTACACTACACATAAGCAATTGTTAGGGACAGCTGGGATCAACTGTGAGGTCCATCCGCAATTACATCATTAAGCTGAATCTACTTGCCTGTGTTGACTGTACTGTGATAGCTGCACCATTTCTGCTGTACTCTTCACAGTCAACCTGGAGGACCACACTGGGAGCCATTCACTGTTAACATCCCTGAGAAAGGCTCCTCGTTCTTAGCAAACTGAAATGAGGAGTTGAAGTTTCCAAAAAATCTTTAGAAAAAAATAACACAATGTTCAAACAGCTAACTTTCAAATGCAGTTCTGAATTGTACTGAGTCCTGAAATGTCTTCGCCCCTTCGACTCAGATATTGCTCGTGCACTCCCTATTTCAGTTGATCCATTCTGCATAGATGTTACCAAACAATATTCCTGGTGATCTGTACATTCCAGGTAACCCATTCTGTTTATCTCATTTTACACCCAGCATGTCTTTTAGGAAGAAAATTATTTCTTATACTTCATCATTCAAAGGGGAGATGTTACATTCTTGCTCATATAGGCCTAAATTTAAAAAAATTGCTTCCCAATAATGTGCTCACAGTTAAATTAGGGTGCAATTAATTGTGCCTACTAAGATGCCTTAATTGCACTTACTTTTTTGCAATTGCAAAATTGGAGGTTGAATTGTGCTCTGTCTAAAAATCAGAGTCATAATCAGTCATTCCTAGATATCTCATTCCATATAGTCATTGTTGACAAGCCAAGCAATATACTATACCTAGTTATATACTAAAGTAAATACTATACATATACATGAACATCTCTATAGTCCTGCTAAAGGCTTGACTGAGGATTAAGGAATATGGATATATTTCTAAAGACAATACCATACCAGTTCAGGGGGATAATTTCACATAATAATTACAGCAGCAAATTTGACTCAAGATTTCAGTTCCCCCAAATTTGGGGGTGTTTACATCTGTGGGTTTGTTTCAGTCCACTAGAGATATAGGTTAGCTGTGAGATTCTTAGATTCAGATTCTACTTTCCTCCATACCCATAAGCCATGGTGGTATTCAGATTCATGTTTGTGGTTCAGTCAATATCTAATACTAACTCAAAAAATATGGCAAGCTGACAGGATATTCTGTACCTGTCGGAGTAAATAGGGTTCAAATCCATATGCTGGATTTAAAGTAATCACGAAGATCTTTAAACAGCTGTAACTTCACTGTTTTGCTTGCTTTCCATCACTGCTCTGAGTACCAGAGATCTTAAAAAATGGGGTATAGAACAATAATTCTGCATCCCATTATCAGAGCAGGGAAGAAAAGCTTTCCCCTAAATCATACAGGACAAAAGACTCAGCCCATTCTCATACACACTGAAAGGCACTTCCCAGACACACTCCATTTGTTGAGGTTGTCCAAGAGAAGATTTCTCCTTAGTTTTTTGTTGGAAAAAAGGGAAAGTGAAGTAAATTGAATGCTGGTAAAAACTGCCAGATTTGCAGCCCTCAATTGATGTTATCTATCCACTGAAAAGAGACAGGCTGGTCATTACTCCTGTAAGCCTCCCCCCATGCCACTCTCCCATCCTATTTCAATGTTGTTCTAAGGAAACCACCTGTAGGTTTAAGGTGGTGGTTGAATGAACAGGCTCCTTTGGTCCTGGGCCTCCCCGCTGAGACTTCCAATAAAAACAATTAGTGTCAAATATGATGGTGGTGTAGGTGATGTGCCTCCTGGAAACTAAACTGAGATCACCAGCTCATTTCACATAGGATACTAAATAGTTTTCAGTCAGTTACAACGGTTGGTCATTAAGAACAGGATTAGCCTGGATTCTAACCGGCTTCCTAAATATGAATTGTTCTGAATTTCATCAGCAGTTCCCTGACACAAGTAGCCCTCAAGCATCAAGTTTTAATGTTACTACATCTTAGAAATTAAGCACATTTGATTAAGTCCTGTTCTTTAGAAGGTTTTCTGAAATGGGAGCCCTCATACGTTCTGTGAAGGAAGAGTCTGTGCCAATATTGTTCATTTAGGTCAGTAGACTAAGAATTGGGATTACTGGATTCTATTCTGACACTTGTGGGCCAGCCCAAGGCCTATGTACTACTTAAGCCCTGTTAGGGACCACTGAAGTCCTGCTAACACTCAATGTAACTGGGACTTAAGTGGTTCCTAATAGGTTTTAAGTGAGATTTAAGTAGTGCATAGGCTTTTTGCTGGCCCTTTGCACAGGATGTAATTTTGTGTGACATGAGCCAAGTCTTTATGCCAAAGATCAACATTTTTACACTTGTGTGCCCAGATCTAGCCCCTTAAATTCATCTTTAGACACCTAAAAGAGTGTTTTTCCATTGGTGTCAAATGCTCAGCACCTCTGATAATCAGGCCACTGATTTAGGTGCTTATCTTTAGGCACTCAGGTTTGAAATGTTTGATCTTAATCTTGCTTTTCCTCAATTCACCCATTTATAAAATAGGGTTAATAATGCTTCCCTAGCTCATGTTTTTTCTGAGCATTAAATTCATTAATGTTAGTAAAGCTCTTTGAGAGTCTCAGAGGAGAGATGCTGTAGAAGTGAAAAGCATTATTATTATTGATTGATCTTTTCAACATCCATCTTTTTTACATTTCCAAACAACACAGTTGTGGTTCTCAGAGTAAGAACACTTGATTTTTTCACTTCTAACATATGGCAAAGCTCTATCCCAGGACTTACTGTGAAGCCATATTCAGAACTGAGGGCCCAGCACAGCTACTCTCCACTTTCAAGTCTTCATTATCACAATCCCATGAAGCAGGGCAAAAACCAAGCAAGATGACAGAGAAGAGTCATCAGAGAAGAGGACTGTGCAGGCATACTCTGTCACACACTGTAATTCTGCATATTTGTCTGATTCATGAAGACCCTTTCCTGTGTTTATTCTCTTGCTGCCCATGTTCACAAAGGGCCTGATCCAAAGCCCACAGAAGTGAGTGGGAGTCTTTCCACTGATTTTAGTGGACTTTGGATCACACCCTAGGTGAAAGGGAAGCACTTCTTCTCCCGGCTCCATCTGAGTTACCTGAGAACACCACAGTTGGCACTGATTGACATGTTTGGGACTTTCAAAAGTGTTTAGCTTTGGTCTAACTGCTCCCTTTGACTTCAGTGATACAGCTCCCATAGACTTCAATGGGGGCAGTTAGACCAAAGCTAAGTGCATTTGAAAACCCCATCCTTTGTTGGCAGTATCACCAAAGAGGCTACAGATTAACTGGTCAGAGAGAATGAACTCACATCTTATGCCTAGAGATGGACGGATTGATTCTCCACTGCCTGTATCTCATGTAGTCTTTAACATCCTATGCAAAGTGAGTGTCAAACGCTGCCACTCAGAATAGTTGCATTTTACACTCACTCTAGTAAATGACTACACATGGAACAAAACAGTGCAGAATTTAGCTCAGTTCCTGTAAATCAAGGTTGATCCACATTGGCAGGGTAGCATAGGAAGCTTGCAGTGGCTGAGCCCATGCGCTACTTGTTCTGCGGATAAATGAAGGTCTGAATTCCTGAGGGCTGTCAATCCAGTACGTTTCACCACCACTAAACTCACTTTTTAAAATAAAAGCATCTCACTGGCTTAGAGTTATGGAAGAGAAAGTTTAATCCAATTAAAATTGGATTCCATTCAGTTTAAAAGAAAATCAGTGGTTCCCCAAATATTGTTAAAATAGAAGCTGCAAAGAAATCATGAAGTTGAGAACACCCAAAAAAGAGCCTCCTTTCTTGAATGCAGTCATACCACAGGTTCATCTGATTTCCTCTAGTGAAAGAAGTCATCCAGTATCTAACCAGAGGCCTATCTGAGACCTCCAGACAAAGCTGATTCAGAATAGGATTCTCTGTCCACAGTGGAAGCAGGGGACAGCCCACATATGTACCACCAAAATGCTTGGATTAGCAACATGGAATTCTTGTTCCTGTGTCTTGTGTTTAAGCACATAGTCCATATAATGTTTTGTCATCAAGCTGCCAAATGCTCACCCCAACTCCATTCTCTGGCTATAGCCATTATTCCTAATGGTTGTCCCCCAAACTTTGGATTTGCAAATCCTTCCTTCTGGTCAGGGAGAAGCAGGTAATAGTCTCTAATGCTGGAAACCTCTGGCAAAACACACCAGCCTATATTTTCAAATACAGCATCCTGTGCTGTGGTTGCAGTTTTTCCTCCTTGATTAAATGTGTGAACCCTGTGGGTGCGTTTAATTATACCCACAGTTGCACCATTCAGGTGCAATTTCATTTCCATTCTGGACATCAGGTTGAGACTTGGCTAAAAATCAGCACTGCAGTCTCTCT
The DNA here is from genome assembly GCF_965152235.1 of Eretmochelys imbricata. NCBI lineage: Eukaryota > Metazoa > Chordata > Testudines > Cheloniidae > Eretmochelys > Eretmochelys imbricata. The sequence continues at coordinate 248,675,248 of NC_135572.1, read as the reverse complement.
CCAGATGTCAGATTATTGCTGAACATTTAATTTGGATCATCGGATTAAGCTAGTGTAAAAATAACAGATATTCACAAATGACTGGTGGAAAGATGCATATAGCAAAGCATTATAACCTAAGAAGAATGACATTTTACGTAAACACATGTAAGTTTCAGTTACATTCTTAACCAAATGCTGAGAGTTGGCATCTTCCCAACATATTTGCAGAGACTAGTCACTACAGCTGTTATAGCTATATTTCTGACAAGGACCACTCCATTTAATTATTAATGTGACTTTGAATGAATAGAGGCAGCTGAGGGTCCAAGGTAGGGGATGTCATATTTCCAGTGCAAACCAATCTAATCCCATTGTTTTTCAATCTCTCCCACCCACATCCTGTCCCTCCCTCCTCCTTGCCAGGGAGTTTTCCAAAGAAAGAGAGAAGGCAAAGGCTCGGGGTGACTTTCAGAAGTTGCGGGAGAAACAACAGCTGGAGGAAGACTTGAAGGGGTACCTGGATTGGATAACTCAAGCAGAAGACATTGATCCAGAAAATGAAGATGAAGGCATGGATGAGGAGAAGCCCCGAAACAGTAAGCAACTTTCCTCTGTCTCTCTCACTGGGCTTTTAGCTAGGGTGGAGTGCTTCAAAAATTTGTAGCAGTGAGATTTCTTGCAAGGAAAAACAGATCCATCCTGAGGCATCCACCATTCTTATACATTACCATGGTTATATACTTGTAGGAAGTTGGGGGAGCATGAAATACATATAAAATAATTGGTATTGATCCACAGATCTTCAGTAACACTAACATTAAATGCTGATCTTAAAAAGAAAAAAGACTAATATTTGTGGTTGGGAGTCCTCTACAGGGATATATGTTAAAATATAGCTCTGTCTCCTGTTCATTTATTTAATTGCAGTTCAGTACTGTAGGCTGTTGACATATGGTTAATTACTTCGAAAGCAAAGGTTTCTAGCCAAAGCAGAGCTACAGTATGGTATAAGGGCCAAATCAGCCCTGTTATACAGTATTCTGTATAACATTCTGTAACTCCTTTGAAGTCAGTGATATTGCATCTGATTATGCCAGGGTCAAATTAAGCCCTAACTTTTTTTCTCAAGGAATTATCTGTTATTTTTGTTCTCTGGAGTTCAGGACATCTTTGTGCAAAGTAACTGGGAATTTACCAAATGTCTCTACTAATCAGAGCTGCTGAAAGAGGAATGGTTACATGACAGCAGCAGTTTCCTTTATATCCCTACATTATTCAGATCTTCTCACCCGCTCCTCTTATCAACACAGAATGCATATTCACTTCTCAGACACCTATCTTTACAAGTCACATAGTCTGGAAATGTCAGGGCTGGAACTCTTCAGACAGTTACACAGTTAAAGGACACTAGCATTGTTCTTAGCATTTATTACTAAAATGTGCATTATCAACTGCTTGATTTTGGAAGGGAGGCAGTGAAATATTTCCATTGGGGTTTATTATTGCCCAAATTGCTGATGAAATCAATAGCTCTCAAGGAGGAAAAGGTTTGCCTATTCCCCCTCTGACCAAACAAGCAAAATCCAAATGACAATCACCTTTGGGACCATATACAGGCAACATGTTGACACTGAAATGATTTGTTTGAGCAACAATGTAAGATTAGTATCAGAGACTAGTGGGCTTCTCCAGGGCAAGCTCTAGCACTGATAATTATACCACCAAAGCTCTTGATTTCACAAAAGTGCACATTGTTAATTAACACCAATGGCCAAATCCTGTTCACCTTACGTAAGCAAACTAGACCTGGTGGAGCAAATAGGAGCTCTGGGTGCTCCATCTCTCTAAAAATCAGACAGCTTTTATTTAGACACCTAAATGGGGTCTGTTCTCAAATATGAGAATTTAGGCCCAAGAACTCCTTAGGTTAGAATCTGGCTCAGGTTGTTAATGACCAAATGTTGGTGATGGCTGCTCAGTGGCCTATAATATGTGAAATGGGTCTGGAGATCTAACGGTAATTCTCAGTGCAAAGTTGTCCACATTCAAAAAAAAATCATGCTGTGATTCAATTAGCACCTTTATATGAAGTCTCAGCAAAAATACCAAGGATTAAATTGACACCTGCTTGATGCAAAACCCACTTAAGGTAAGAGAAGGCTTTCTATTGACTTCAGTAGGCACTGGACCTGGTCCATAGAGTCTTACCTGTAGGTGGTCCCTTCCGGAAAAGGTTAAGGCACATTAACAAGGCAGTTTGATGAAACCCTTGTACTGCTGCTTTCTGTTTTGTATCTGTTCTGTGAGTCAGCAGAGAATAGCCGTCTCCTCTACAGTTTTTATGAGCATGAGATTAACTCTTTTTTGTTACCAGAATTTCAGAATGAATCAGACTTCAGCCCTTGACTAAGTTTGCTAATTCCAAGGTAGGCAATTGAAATGTGAGCTAATGAACTCCATTTACATGGAACAAATCTGTGATGCCCTGGGGAAGCTAAGAACTAAAAGCTAACACATCCGCAGGCTGCACTCAGTTTTCTGTGTCTCATTGTCTCTAGCTGGCTCAGCTACACAAGGATGAGTTTTGTAGGTGCTTGTCTCAGTTTGTCCCATAATGTATGTAAGTCCCGCTGGAGGTTGGCACTGTTGTCCATGAATGAAGCAATGAAATGTCATTAGCAAAGTTTACTAACTTGCTGTCTGTTTCTTCTTTGAAATGATTAATGAACAGAGCATCATAGATAGCATTGGTTCCAATACTGGCCACTTGGGGAACTACTGTTAACTAGTTAAAAGAAAAGGAGTACTTGTGGCACCTTAGAGACTAACCAATTTATTTGAGCATAAGCTTTCGTGAGCTACAGCTCACTTCATCAGATGCATACTGTGGAAAGTGTAGAACATCTTTTTATACACACAAAGCATGAAAAAATACCTTCCCCCACCCCACTCTCCTGCTGGTAATAGCTTATCTAAAGTGATCACTCTCCTTACCATGTGTATGATAATCAAGTTGGGGCATTTCCAGCACAAATCCAGGTTTTCTCCCCTCCCCCCCACACAAACCCACTCTCCTGCTGGTAATAGCTTATCTAAAGTGACCACTCTCCTTACAATGTGTGTGATAATCAAGGTGGGCCATTTCCAGCACAAATCCAGGGTTTAACAAGAACGTCTGGGGGGGTAGGAAAAAACAAGGGGAAATAGGTTACCTTGCATAATGACTTAGCCACTCCCAGTCTCTATTCAAGCCTAAGTTAATTGTATCCAATTTGCAAATTAATTCCAATTCAGCAGTCTCTCGCTGGAGTCTGGATTTGAAGTTTTTTTATTGTAATATCGCAACTTTCATGTCTGTAATCGCATGACCAGAGAGATTGAAGTGTTCTCCGACTGGTTTATGAATGTTATAATTCTTGATATCTGATTTGTGTCCATTTATTCTTTTACATAGAGACTGTCCAGCTTGACCAATGTACATGGCAGAGGGGTATTGCTGGCACATGATGGCATATATCACATTGGTGGATTTGCAGGTGAACGAGCCTCTGATAGTGTGGCTAATGTTATTAGGCCCTGTGATGGTGTCCCCTGAATAGATATGTGGACACAGTTGTCAACGGGCTTTGTTGCAAGGATAGGTTCCTGGGTTAGTGGTTCTGTTGTGTGGTATGTGGTTGCTGGTGAGTATTTGCTTCAGGTTGGGGGGCTGTCTGTAGGCAAGGACTGGTCTGTCTCCCAAGATTTGTGAGAGTGTTGGGTCATCCTTCAGGATAGGTTGTAGATCCTTAATAATGCGTTGGAGGGGTTTTAGTTGGGGGCTGAAGGTGACGGCTAGTGGCGTTCTGTTATTTTCTTTGTTAGGCCTGTCCTGTAGTAGGTGACTTCTGGGAACTCTTCTGGCTCTATCAATCTGTTTCTTCACTTCCGCAGGTGGGTATTGTAGTTGTAAGAATGCTTGATAGAGATCTTGTAGGTGTTTGTCTCTGTCTGAGGGGTTGGAGCAAATGCGGTTGTATCACAGAGCTTGGCTGTAGACAATGGATCGTGTGGTGTGGGCAGGGTGAAAGCTGGAGGCATGTAGGTAGGAATAGCGGTCAGTAGGTTTCCAGTATAGGGTGGTGTTTATGTGACCATCGTTTATTAGCACTGTAGTGTCCAGGAAGTGGATCTCTTGTGTGGACTGGACCAGGCTGAGGTTGATGGTGGGATGGAAATTGTTGAAATCATGGTGGAATTCCTCAAGGGCTTCTTTTCCATGGGTCCAGATGATGAAGATGTCATCAATATAGCGCAAGTAGAGTAGGGGCGTTAGGGGACGAGAGCTGAGGAAGCGTTGTTCTAAGTCAGCCATAAAAATGTTGGCATACTGTGGGGCCATGCGGGTACCCATAGCAGTGCCACTGATTTGAAGGTATACATTGTCCCCAAATGTGAAATAATTATGGGTAAGGACAAAGTCACGAAGTTCAGCCACCAGGTTAGCCGTGACATTATCGGGGATAGTGTTCTTGACAACTTGTAGTCCATCTTTGTGTGGAATGTTGGTGTAGAGGGCTTCTACATCCATAGTGGCCAGGATGGTGTTATCAGGAAGATCACCGATGGATTGTAGTTTCCTCAGGAAGTCAGTGGTGTCTCGAAGGTAGCTGGGAGTGCTGGTAGCGTAGGGCCTGAGGAAGGAGTCTACATCGCCAGACAATCCTCCTGTCAGGGTGCCAATGGCTGAGATGATAGGGCGCCCAGGATTTCCAGGTTTATGGATCTTGGGTAGTAGATAGAATATCCCAGGTCGGGGTTCCAGGGGTGTGTCTGTGCGGATTTGTTCTTGTGCTTTTTAAGGGAGTTTCTTGAGCAAATTCTGTAGTTTCTTTTGCAAAAAGAAAAGGAGTACTTGTGGCACCTTAGAGACTAACCAATTTATTTGAGCATAAGCTTTCGTGAGCTACAGCTCACTTCATCGGATGCATACTGTGGAAAGTGTAGAAGATTTTTTTATATACACACAAAGCATGAAAAAATACCTCCTCCCACCCCACTCTCCTGCTGGTAATAGCTTATCTAAAGTGATCACTCTCCTTACAATGATTATCATACACATTGTAAGGAGAGTGATCACTTTAGATAAGCTATTACCAGCAGGAGAGTGGGGTGGGAGGAGGTATTTTTTCATGCTTTGTGTGTATATAAAAAGATCTTCTACACTTTCCACAGTATGCATCCGATGAAGTGAGCTGTAGCTCACGAAAGCTTATGCTCAAATAAATTGGTTAGTCTCTAAGGTGCCACAAGTACTCCTTTTCTTTTTGCGAATACAGACTAACTCGGCTGTTACTCTGAAACCTGTAGTTTCTTTTGGTAACTCTCAGTGGGATCAGAGGGTAATGGCTTGTAGAAAGTGGTGTTGGAGAGCTGCCGAGCAGCCTCTTGTTCATATTCCGACCTATTCATGATGACAACAGCACCTCCTTTGTCAGCCTTTTTGATTATGATGTCAGAGTTGTTTCTGAGGCTGTGGATGGCATTGTGTTCCGCACGGCTGAGGTTATGGGGCAAGTGATGCTGCTTTTCCACAATTTCAGCCCGTGCACATCAGCGGAAGCACTCTATGTAGAAGTCCAGTCTGCTGTCTCGACCTTCAGGAGGAGTCCACCTAGAATCCTTCTTTTTGTAGTGTTGGTAGGGAGGTCTCTTTGGATTAGTATGTTGTTCAGAGGTATGTTGGAAATATTCCTTGAGTCGGAGACGTCGAAAATAGGATTCTAGGTCACCACAGAACTGTATCATGTTTGTGGGAGTGGAGGGGCAGAAGGAGAGGCCGCGAGATAGGACAGCTGCTTCTGCTGGGCTAAGAGTATAGTTGGATAGGTTAACAATATTGCTGGGTGGGTTGAGGGAACCATTGCTGTGGCCCCTTGTGGCATGCAGTAGTTTAGAAAGTTTAGTGTCCTTTTTCTTTTGTAGAGAAGCAAAGTGTGTGTTGTAAATGGCTTGTCTAGTTTTAGTAAAGTCCAGCCACGACGAAGTTTGTGTGGAAGGTTGGTTTTTTATGAGAGTATCCATTTTTGAGAGCTCATTCTTTATCTTTCCCTGTTTGCTGTAGAGGATTTTGATCAGGTGGTTCCGCAGTTTCTTTGAGAGCGTGTGGCACAAGCTGTCAGCATAGTCTGTGTGGTATGTAGATTGTAATGGATTTTTTACCTTCAGTCCTTTTGGTACGATGTCCATCTGTTTGCATTTGGAAAGGAAGATGATGTCTGTCTTTATCTGTGCACAGACTAACATGGCTGTTACTCTGAAACCTGTTAACTAGTTGCCACTCTAAAGAGTAACCATTTTCTGTGACACTATGTTGTTTGTCACTTAATCAGTTTCTCTTCCATGACAAGACCAGGCTTCGGAACAGAAGACTGAACTGTCTAATAATGCTATAGGGTGAAATCATGCTTCTACAGATAGACACCACAGCAACAGGTATAGGAGGGAAGTAGAATGATGCTGGCTACACATTAGTGACATGAGTCACCCTGGCAATGCAGACAGGATAGGACAGGACAGGCAGCCAAGTCACAATATGGAACACACATTCCTACTCTTCTGAAAAGAGGCTGTATGTGCCCAGGTTAGGTAATGCTGCAAATGGCAGTATGTTTACTAGCTGACGGGGGACCTGGCCATGCCCCTAGGGCTGGCAAACAAAACCCTCTTGTAGTCTTGGTGCACTAACCAGTGCAGTAGCTGGGCGCTCTCCCCTTCATTTGATTGAGCACTGTTGCCCCCTTCTCCATTAGGGTAGGATTTGGCCCCTAAGACCAGTTTGTGAACCCCCTAGTACCACTGGGGAGCAGTTAATTGCATGAGAGGTCCAAGTGGTATATATGAGACTCCCCAGGTGAGTAACTGCTCATCCATACGAGCTAGTGGTTCACAATCTGGCCCTCTATGTCTATAAGACTTTTTTTTGCATCTGGTGGTTTTATTTGCTGTTGTACGAATAGAGAGCTCAAGTTATAAAAACACTACAGTGATTTTGTAATGGTTCTGAGTTTAAATCTTTACTGATGTCACAAGTTATATTGTGCTGCCAAATAATTGATTTTGAAAAACACTTCTGATTGCCCTGTACCGATAAGTAGTATACATATCATTGTTTAGAATATCTATTTGTCTTTCATGTGTATGAGAAGAAACTCCTGGTATATTTAAAGTCTATACATAGAAGACTTCCCATCTTTCATATCCCATCCCCCACAAACCAGTCTCCTACATGGCAATGCAGAGCAGCCCCAAGGCATTGTGGTCTAAGGAATGAGAGGCTAGGGCAGGGATCAGTAACCTTCAGTACTCAGTTCATCAGGGTAATCCGCTGGCGGGCCATGAGACAGTTTGTTTACATTGACCATCCACAGGCACGGCTCCCCCGTAGCTCCCAGTGGCCGCAGTTCCCCTTTCTTACATGCTTTGATGAGCAGTGAATTAGTACACAATATTGTTATTTAAATGATCAGCATTGAGCATCTCAATTAATATTTCACAGAGGTGATGGGGCTGTTCAGTCTTCTGAGCTATTGTTTCAGGCTCTCTGCAAACTCCAACGGGTGTCTCTGGATCAGTTACACGTGGGTCACCTATGTCAGCTATGGATTTAAGTTTTTTAATCAAAGCTGAGATTCTGAAGAATAAGAAGGCAGCTTGACAGAAGTGCTGGTATGCCAGACCCCCATGTACCAACCTAATTTGAGTGTTACTAATGTGGTTAATACCTATTCATGATCACACCACTCATCAAAAAGATTCTAAACCCACTTACATAAAGAAATCACTTCACCTACCGCTGAACTGCAGTTATATCTGGATGGAAGGTCAGAGCTGTTTAAAACTCCATTTCCATGGGAATTCTTTTATGATGGTGTGAAGATACTTTCCCCATAGGTGTAGTATTCTTTTCACAGTGCAACATCTCGTTTAAAATTTGGGGTTGTAAATTTTCAAGGGAGCGTGCTGTGCAGAGTTCATCTTTAATGAGAGTCAGACAATTACATTTGAACACATAATTTGAGAGGTAGCATAGATACAGCACAGGACTAAGAATCAAAACACCCGGACTCGAGTGTGATCTCTGACATTGACTCACTCTATGACCTTTGACAAGTCACTTAGATTCTCTGTGCCTCAGTTTTCCCATCTGTCAAATGGGTGTGTGGTTAGGCATAATTGATTAGTGTTTGCAAAGCTGTGTGTGATACTCGAAGAGAAGATGTTATCATCCTGTGACTATTATTACTCTATTTGTCTTATTATGGTGTTCTTTTTGTCTGCTCAGGTTTTTTTGGCTGTTTTTTTTTTCAATGGGGAACAAAGTCAGTAGACTTCAAGCAGAGTTAAATAGCAAATAACAAACTTGTTTGATTATTAGTCCACTGCTGCAGCTCCTATAAATCAGTGAAGCTCAGAGATTCACCAATTTACATCCTCTGGAATCTGACCCATGTAGTCTACCTAAACTAGGCCCAAATCACATGCTCTCAGTGTCTTCTCAGTCCTAGAGTACAGTGGGGAGACTTCCTGCTCTGTAAACAGGGCTGTCTGTTCCGGCCCGGGAATCTGCCTACTGTGAAACTGAGAAGACGAGGCATAGGAAAGAGAAGTCTCACTTGCAGCCTGTTGGTTTTTGGATTGGCTGCCTGTGTCTGTTCCTAAGGGGGTTGCTGATCTTGGCCATATGTCATTAATCATATTTCTATCTGCTGTCGCTCTTCTGACGCCTCCACACTGTGCTCTGAGCTGTGATGAGTGTTAACAGCCCTAAGATGGGAGGCCAACAAATCCAAGTGCCACAACACTGAGGGACTTAGTAGAGAAACGATGGGTAAGCAAGTGAAGGCAGCCAGAGCTACATATTCTATACAGACTTCAACTGATAATATCCCTAAAAGAGACCTCGGCATTCTTCTGAACCAGTTTAATTGATTTTCGTCTCTCACATCTGTTCAGGGGACATCCAGAGAGCTGGCTGCATTCATCTGCTGTGTCTTAGGGAGTGGCTTAGAGATATGCAGCAGCGTTATTTGCAAACATGATTTAACAATTACAGCAGATGTGGAATGGAGGAGGTGAAGAGGCATCTGGAGGCTGTTTGTGTTGATGGTTTTCATCTTTGCCCTTTTCCTGATGGGCTTTTTTACAGAGGAAGAAAACATTAATTTGATCCAGCAGAGAAACGCACGACATGCCACAAAACAGATGCTGAGCTTCAAAATTATATCAGAACATGATAGCAAAGAGATTTCCCCTTCCTGTTGTACAGCAACTGGGAGTTTGCCATGTTTTATCTTTTATAAGGGATGGGGTGCTCATGCATTGCAGTGTGTAGAAACAGGAACCTCAGCGAAGGCCAGAGTCTCCCTTTGTTGAAGTGGAATGGCAAAACTCCCATTGACTTCACTGTTACCATCCATGGCTCCTGCCACTCACATTTCCCCCCTCCCTCCCTTTCAGTTCTGATTGGTATAAGTTCTGCTATCAGTAGGGGTGTAACCCCACTGATTTCATTAAAGTTCACAGGTGTGACTGACAAAAAGACTTTGGCTAATTGTCTGACAGCAAAAGCATTTTGTGATTAGAGGTTGCTCATTTTGCCATTTAAAATCATATCCAAGACTTTAATGTAAATTATAACAAGAACTGATAGCTCATCTAATGGGACAAAGATACTAAGGTCTAATTACATTCCAAAGCTTTATTGTAATGGGACTGATGCCTGGAGAAAGTCAGATCCTCATGTAGTTTAGCAGGAAAAGCAGTGGAAATCAGTGTATCGCCCCTCCAAACTATGTAGGAATGGCTAAGAGAGTACATTAGGTGGTGACAAGTACAAGGGGTTTTGGCTGCACATCAAGATTTGTGCCTGATTCACAATAGGAATGTGAGAAAGCCGAAATGAAGACACAGAGAGAGAGCCCAGAACAACAGGCAGGTTGTGAACCAGAGGAGAAAATTGCTCAAATTCTAAAATTAAAATCCTACATAGCTTGAAAAGAAACAATCTCAGGCTTCACAGAAATGACTATAGGGTCTGCTTGACCTTTGGGGTCATCTTTACTCAAGGAAGAACTCACTAATTCTCCAATAAACTAGCAATAAATAGACTTTTCCACTGACATCAGACCTGCTTGTCTTGCCTTACAGTCCCTCATTTTGTCTTATGCAGTGTTTCTTGTGGATGGTGGTATGTTGTGGTGGTCTGGTGATTTCAGCAGAGGCAGCAGAGTGTTTTTCATTTGTGATGTGCAAGGGATTTTGTCAAAAGCCAACCATTTTAAGAAGAAACATGTAGGGGGAAAAGTAGAATAGGAAAGAAGAGTTTTCAGCTGAAAAGGTAAAACTTTAAAAAGGAATGGGGAGCTGCTAGATGCTGAGTTGTAGCTCTTGAAAATCTGCTATTGCATTTAAGTGCATAACTGGGAGCTGTGTGCTTCTGAAAATCTGGCCAGAAGTGAGGGGAATACAAAAATCAGTGGAACAGGATGTGAAGAGAGAAATATTTTAGGGCACCAGAAATAGCAGCCCCAGGAATAACAACCTGACCACATTATCTTGGGATAACTAGCAAGGTCTATGAAATCATTTGACTCCTTTGCACAATATGATGATAGAGGCCACCACTTTTCTGTTAGTGTTCACTTTGTTCAGGATTTACCCACACAATTCCTATTGACTTGAATTACTCTCCTTAGGCCAAATTCTGCCCTGATTTACACCATGTGCAAGCCCCATTGATTCCAGTAGGATTTGCACAGACTTTGTCTGACTGACTTTAATGAAAGTTGTCTCTAAATCCTGTGCATCCCTTTTAAAACATAAGATTTTGAGGCTGTATGCTCTGGAATGTGTTTAGTGTGCTTTGATTCTAAGGGTATGTCTACACTACGAAATTAGGTCGAATTTATAGAAGTCAGTTTTTTAGAAATCGGTTTTATATATTCGAGTGTGTGTCCCCACAGAAAATGCTCTAAGTGCATTAAGTGCATTAACTCGGCAGAGTGCTTCCACAGTACCGAGGCTAGAGTCGACTTCCGGAGCGTTGCACTGTGGGTAGCTATCCCGCAGTCTCCGCTGCCCATTGGAATTCTGGGTTGAGATCCCAATGCCTGATGGGGCTAAAACATTGTCACGGGTGGTTCTGGGTACATATCGTCAGGCCCCCGTTCCTTCCCTCCCTCCGTGAAAGCAAGGGCAGACAATCGTTTCACACCTTTTTTCCTGAGTTACCTGTGCAGATGCCATACCACGGCAAGCATGGAGCCCGCTCAGCTCACTATCACCGTATGTCTCCTGGGTGCTGGCAGACGTGGTACTGCATTGCTACACAGCAGCAGCAACCCATTGCCTTGTGGCAGCAGACAGTGCAATAGGACTGGTAGCCGTCATCGTCATGTCTGAGGTACTCCTGGTTGCCTGTGTGAGGTCAATCAGGAGCGCCTGGGCAGACATGGGCGCAGGGACTAAATTTGGAGTGACTTGATCAAGTCGTTCTCTTTAATCCTGCAGTCAGTCCTATTGAACCATCTTATGGTGAGCAGGCAGGTGATACGGATTGCTAGCTGTCCTATTGCATCATCTTCTGCTGGGCAGGCAAGAGATGAGGATGGCTAGCAGTCCTATTGTACCATCTTCTGCTGAGCAGCCATGAAATGTGGATGGCATGCAGTCCTTCTGCACCATCTGCTGCCAGCCAAAGATGTAAAAGATAGATGGAGTGTATCAAAACAAGAAATAGACCAGATTTGTTTTGTACTCATTTGCAACCTGCCCCCCGTCTAGGGGACTCATTCCTCTAGGTCACACTGCAGTCACTCACAGAGAAGGTGCAGCAAGGTAAATCTAGCCATGTATCAATCAGAGGCCAGACTAACCTCCTTGTTCCAATAAGAACAATAACTTAGGTGCACCATTTCTGACTGAAACCCTCCGTGAAGTCCTGCCTGAAATACTCCTTGATGTAAAGCCACCCCCTTTGTTGATTTTAGCTCCCTGTAAGCCAACCCTGTAAGCCGTGTCGTCAGTCGCCCCTCCCTAGTCAGAGCAACGGCAAACAATCGTGCATCTGAGTTGAGAGTGCTGTCCAGAGCAGTCACAATGGAGCACTCTGGGATAGCTCCCGGAGGCCAATACCGTCAAATTTTGTCCATAGTACCCCAAATTCGACCCGGCAAGGCCGATTTAAGCGCTAATCCACTTGTCAGGGGTGGAGTAAGGAAATCGATTTTAAGAGCCCTTTAAGTCGAAATAAAGGGCTTCATCGTGTGGACAGGTGCAGGTTTACATCAATTT